>NW_005355881.1:1049669-1079136 GCF_000412655.1 Myotis brandtii | reverse complement strand
CGACAACAGTGGAGGCCTTGACCCCTCCCACACTGGCTGCTCCTCCTCAGTCAGGCCTCTGCTCAGATGTGACCTCCTGACCACACCCCCTCACCCACTCACCGCTGCCCACTACAGCACCTTACACTTTACTCTGGTTGTTTTTTCATTGGGCACCACTGGCATCCTCTGAGCTCTGTGCTTAGATACACACTGATCGTCTATCTCCTTCCCACTAGGGTGCGAGCTCCGTGAGAGCAGGGGCTTTGCCTTCTGTTCACTGTTTATGCCCAGTTTCTAGAAGAGTCGGCAGTTCTCTGGAAATAATTTTTGAAAAAAGAAAGGAATGTCTGTCTTGTTCTTGGCCCCATTTTCAGCTTCCAGCGCAGTACCTGGCATATAACAAACATCCAGTAGCTATTTATTGAATGAATAAATCAAAAAAGTCAGTGAATGGTCCATGACAGTTTCTGATTATGGAGCACGTACCATGTGCCAGGAATGATGCTAATTCCCTACCTTGGCGAACCTAGTTTATCCCATTGACAAGAACGAAACAAAGGCTCTACTGTGGTCCCTTTTCAAGCATTTCACCACTATTTAGTGAGCACCTACTGTGTGGCAGTCTGTCCTAAGCACTAGGACACAGCAATGGCCAAGAAGATAGAAATCACTGCCTCAGTGGAGCTGACATCCTAGTGAGAAATGGATGACAGGGAATGAATATGTGAAATAATGTGTTGGATGGCGATAGGAGCTGGAGAGAACCAAAACAAGGGTGGGAGCTAGGAACGGGGGTACATACAGGTTGAGTGGCCAGGCAACGCTCGACATTTCAGTAAAGATCGAGGCCCGGAGGTGAAGCCACCTGTAATTCACAGCTCAGAGGTTGTAAGTGGCAGAGCTGGGGTTCGAACCCGGGACTGCCTGACTCCGGGGCCTGCTGTTTTTCATCTCAGTGCTCTCCTACTTCCAACCTGTTGGAATTTCCCCCGACTGGCAGGCTCATTAACAGTTTCCGTGGGAGTTTGATTTCACCTAGCTCAAAATTCCGTTCTCTTCCCCTCCCCAGTGCGCCCCGCTACTGCACTCGCTGCACGGGGTTCTGATTCCCCCGGACAGATGGCTGCCTGTGGGCTGCTGTGATCACGTCTGGCGATGCCAGCCGCCTGCACAGTGGCTGCGCTGCACTGAAGCCCTGCGGAGCGTGCTCCTAACTCCCTGGCAGCCAGGCCTCAGCACAGGGGAGGGTCTGTGGAGGCCAGCGCTCGCCCTGGGGCAAAGAGGCCAACATCTGGTTTGTGGCAGGATGGCCGTCCAAAAGCCACGGGACAGCCTCTGGTCTAAAGTTTCCTGGCAGTAAAGACAAGCTTCTCCAAATGGATACTTTTTCAAATAGGAGGTCAAGTGCTCACCAAAATGACCTCCCAGGGTGATCCTCAAATGCCTCATGAGATCACAAATCCTGCATCTGTCCCACTGGGCTTGCTCTCTCCCTGTGTCGGAACGGACTCCGCCCTTCCGCTTCCAGAGCTGCCCGTTTCAAGTGTTCACCATCAGGAGTAAGGCTCCTTCCGCAGACCTGTAAATTCCAAGTGGGCCCACCCAATGCACCACAGGAGGATGTGGGAATAACTTACGCAAAGACCACACTTCCCTCACCGTGTCTCCCACTTGCAGATCAAAGCCGTCTTGTCCTTGGTCCTCACAGCCATCATTCACTCCCTGCCCTGAAACCTCGCGTTGCTTTTAAAGATCTGATGGTCCGAGCAGCTGCGGACCTTGGCTTTCATCTCGGCTGGATTTATTTCCCCTTCTCTGGTCGGCTCGTCCAATCTTTGTAGCTTAAATTATTTCCAAAGTTCCAGAATTTGGGTGCCATTCTTCCCCACTTCCACCATCGCTCTGGGTGTTTTTAAGGCTGGCTTAAAACTCAGGGCGGTGGTCACATTTACAAAGCACATTCTAGGTATGAGGTCAGCCTAAGCGACAGACGAGGCCTGACCATGAGCCCTGCTGAGTACTGTGGGTATATCCCTCCCCACCTCACCCCCGCCCCCCCATACACACACACACACAAGGAAAGCATTTAAACCAATGGCTTATAGGGTATGGACTCTGAGGGTCAAGGTTAACATCACTGGTAATAAGAAAGACGGATGTCATATAGCAGCCCCTGATAAGGTGCACTGAGGGCATGACATCACGTGTGTGGTCTCCTGGCCCCAAACGCACAACCTCAATCTAATCACGAGAAAACATCAGACAAAGCCAAATTGAGGGCCATTCAACAAAATGCCCGGCCAGCATCCATCAAAGGGTCAAGGTCATGAAAGACTGAGGGTCTGGCACAGACTGAAGACCAGGGAGGCACCACAACTAAATGCCATGTGGGATCCTGGATTGGATCCTGGAACAAAATGGACGTTTGTGGAAAAACGGGTAAATTTCAAATAAGGCCTGTAGTTCAGGTAAAAGCACTGCGCGGCTGTTAATTTCCTGTTTCGGATGACTGCATTACGGTTCTGTAAGATGTTCACGGTGGGGAGGGAGGAAGGTACACGGGAGCTCTCTATACAGGTTTTGCAACTTTTCTGTAAGTCTAAACTTCTTTTAATATGAAAAGGTAAAAAAAAAATACAGATTCTGACTGACAGAATACATGACCATGTGCAAGTTACTTAACCTGTGTGCCTCAATCTTTCCATCTATAAAATGGGTATTAAAAACAGCACCCACCTGCTAGGGCTATTGTGAGACTCCAATGAATGAATACATGTAGTGTGTGGACAATTGCATCTGATACTCAGAAATGCCAGAACAAATGTAATGCTCTGATAGCATTCTTACTGCTCTCATGCTCCTATTTCCCGTTTTCTGGGAGAGAATGAGGTGAAATATGGACAGCAATTCAGTATATTCTGTCAGCATATCAACCTGCTACATTTCATGATATCTGCCAGGGGATTACTGCATAAGATTTTAAAAACAAGAAGAGGTAGGAGGGTCTGCATAAGAGAGGAGATCTGATATGGAAGCAGAGGTTGGAGAGATGTGCTTTAAAGGCGGAGGATGGGGCCACAAGCCAAGGAGTGAGGGCAGCCTCTACATGAAATGGATTCTCCCCTAGAGCCTCCAGAAGGAACACGGCCCTGCTGACACCCTGATTTTAGATTCTGACCTCGGAAACTATAAGGTAATGAGTTTGTGTTGTTTTAAGCCACTAAGTGTGTGGTAATTCCTTACAGCACCTATAGGACACTAACACAGCACTCATGTCTCTAACAAAAAGAAGGAGAGAAAAATACAGCAGAGGCCAGCCCACTTTACTCACTTGTGTGACCTGCCCTATTCCTGTGGGCATTTGTGTTTGCTGCCTTCAAGCCAGGAGTCTCATATCTATCATTCATTCATTCATTCATTCATTCATGCTTTATATTACTCACTGAAGATACAATGGAGAATGACACAGGCCCTGCCCTTAAGGATCTTACAGTCTAAGTAGATATTCAAGGGGATTAAACATAACATTTAAGCTTCTAAAAGAGAAAAAATCATCTTTGAAAGGTACACGAAATACATTTAGAAAATGGGCAAGTTGCCCCAATGTTATTTAAGTTTTGTCTTCACAACAACCTGGAGGAATAGCTATCATACCCTAACCTGACCATCTGAAAAGTAAGAAAAGTGAAGCTCAGAGAAGTTCAGTGACATATTTTAGGTTGCACAACTGGTAAGTGGCAGGCTAGCTCTGGTAGGAGCCTAAGCTTGTTCTATTTCTCCGTCGGGAACGCGCCAGGCTGCTGAACTCTTGAACTCACCTTAACAGCCTGCACTTCGGCAGTGGCACATTTTATAGTGACAAACCTGGCCCGGAGCTGGCCCTGGACTGGGCCGTTTGTGGTTGCAGCCACTTTGCGACACGTTATGAGCAGATGGAAGGACTAGTCAGAAAAAGCAGAGCAGCACTGACTCCGCGCTTGGCTGGGAGGACTTGGACCCAATCCACCCCAACAGGAACCTTTCATCAAAGCTCATGCCCTGGACATTTATACCAGGAGAGGCTGGGAATTCCAGTGGGCAGCCTGCAGCCGACTGCTCTGTGCAGAGATGACAACAGACGTGGTCACTGTCATCCTTGGGCACATCCAAATGCTGGTCCCTCTCATCAGCCATGGCTGGCAGAGCCTGATAACTGTGCCCAGTGTTTGTTCTTTCCTTCTCTGTCATAGTAACAAAGCCGCAAGTGTGAGTTGGGACCATGGCTATCATGAATAAATATTACATCTCCCAACTTCCCTTGCAGCTAGGCATGGCCAAGTGTCTAAGATCTAGCCAGTGTTGTGTGAGTAAATGTGTGGTATGCAACATCTGGGTTGTACTCTAAAGGAAGGTAGGACTCTTTCTTCCCCCTCATTTCCCTTCTCTCTGGATGGGCTAGGCCTGATGTGAGCCATCCTGGGTCATGTGAATGAGGGCAGCAACTAGGGATTGTGGAACAACAAGATGGAAGGCGTCTGGGTACCTGTCTCTGTGGAGCTGCTTATACCCAGACTGTTACATAAGAGAAAAATAAACTGTTATCCTATTGAACCACTGTTAATTTTGGTCTTTGTTATAGCAGCTGAGCACACACCCATGCTATTCCTAAACCCTCATATACCACTGAAGCCAAACTAAACTCTCAAAGACAGGGTCCTGCCAATATTCTGAAAAATTGCTTTGACAGCAATTCCATTATGTATATAATTGTCAAGGAAAAGAAGTTGGGGAAGAGAATGGGGTAGCCCCAGACAAAAATTTGCTCCAGTGACAAATTCATGGGAACACTGTATTCCAACTATTCTAAAAACTTGTAAGAAGTTTTTAAGACAGAATGTTGTAGGTTACCTTCAAATACAGGGTGGGACAAAAGTAGGTTTACAGTTGCTCGTACAGAAAATAATATAATAGTTAATAAATAATCCTATATAATAAAAGCCTAATATGCAAATTGTTCAACCGGGAGTTTGACCGCTTGCTACGATGTGTACTGACCACCAGGGGGCAGCGCAAAACATGGTGGTCATCAGCAATGCAGTGCTGGCAACGGGCAGTAGTGGAGGTGCTGCCGGCCCCGATGGGCCCTGACGGGAGCTGGACTGGTACACAGCATGTCCTTAATTAATATTTGTTGATGAAGAAATGAAAGAGTTGACATAACAGAGTTCTACAAACACTCAATGGTTGCATGAATCAACTGCTCACTGTCACTGTCTCAGTGAGACCTCGCCTGGTCACATGATGGAAAGGTGCTACTTGCTGTTCCTACCACTACACCCCTGATCCTCCTGATGACTCTGCTTTGTTCTTTATCCATAGCATTTACCACCCTACAATATAATGTCCGTATTTATCCTATTACCTGTATTGGTTTCTGTCTGTCTTTTCCACCACAAAAATAGATTCCTTTTGTCTATTTTGTTCCTTGTTGCACCTCAAGTGTCTGGAATCATGCCCAGCATGCAGTAGATGTCAACAAACATTTGTTGAATGAATGAATAAATGCAGTAAGTTTTCATGGGGACCATGAGGCCCTTCACTTTTTCAAAAGACACTTCAGCACCACATGTTGAAAATGGTCCTAAAGACTAAGTCTTTGAAGACTCTGATGTGAAGGGTGCCCCTGGGAGCTGTGTAAAACCAAACGCAAAGCCCCGATGGGGAGGGCTCTGCTGGTAAACACTGCCCTGCTCCGCTCCACACAAACACGGCCCACGGACACCTTCCCAATGCCCTCTCTCAAAGGACACAGATTAGGTCTGTGGTTAAAATAACTTTTTGTCTCTGGACTTCACTGGGATCCGAAAGCTCATAATGTTGAGCTATTCTACCTGCAAAAATGAAATAATCATTCAAAAGCTGCCCAATACTGATTGGGCAGGTGTCAACTCTGTTGACCCACTCACATGGGACAATGATGATGATGCAACAATCTTAATTGGGAAGTCACGTGCCAGGAAAGTCCCTGTGAGCTTTATACATATTAACTCATATAACTCTCATAACAATTCTACGAAGTGGGTGTTATCATCAAGCCACATGAGAATACTGTGGATCAGAGAGGTTAAGAAACTTGTCCAAAGCCACGCAGCTAGAAAATGCTAAGTGAGGCCAAGTTATAAATGAAAGGAGAAGCATTGCCTTATGAGTGCAGCATTGTGGGAAGGATGTGGTCCACACTCATGGCCACGGGCAGCTGCGAAGAAGAAAGACCGGCTCCAAGGCCGCCTCCTGGGCTCGGCTGTAGCTGGAAGGCACCTGACACATTCTTCCTGAGACTTCTACGTGACCTCCCCAGGCTGAACGTTGGCTTCCCCTTTTAAAACATTCCCTTTCCATGGGGTCCCTGCCGATGCCTCCTGTCGGACTTAAATATACATCTGCACCGTGCTGAACTTTCATTCCCCTGGAGTAAGTGTGCCAGTAAAAACAAAAGTGGCCTCAACATGTAGAAGTTCACAGAAAAGCCCTTTTATGGAAAAATGTAACATTCATGCTCCTGGGCGCTGAGCTCTGTAGGAGAGCGGAGGGAACATTCCTGGATCACAGCTCCATAGGCTGGAAGGGGTCTCAGGGGCTGCCCCTCTTTCCCTCCCTCCCTCCTTTCCTTCTTTAAGCATTTATAGTTGTCTGATGGTTGCCTACTCAGTGTCCATTTCCTCAACCAAGGGACAATAGGACCAAAGGTGGCCACACAACACAAACGCAGCCACTAAAACAAAAGCTGAGAACGTCTGCTTTCCTGACATGGCTTTGCTCCTCTGGGCTCTCCCTCCTTCAGCCTGCCTGGAATCTGGAGGTGAGGTTGGAGGAGAAGCAGCCATCTTATGGCTATGAGGTGGCATGAATCAGGATGGAAGCTAGAGGCTAAGGATAGCAGGGAAGACAGACAGAGGGAAGCTGGGAAGCTGGGCTTTCTGCTGCTTGTGGCTGAGTGAACTCTACAATGTATGCCAGGTGCTCTGGGTCCTGTGAGGTAAGGGGTATGACTGTTGCATAGAAGCTCGAATACAGCCCAGTTCCTGTCCTTTACAGATGGGGAAACTGAGGACCAGAGTCAGAGACAGAATTAGGACCCAGATTTATGCATTAAGACTAGACTTTCTACTAGTCCAGGGGTCCCACAGTGTGACAGAAACACACAGTGGAGTTACAAAAGATAACATTAGATGAGTCCCTTTTCAAATCTCTTTTAACCTCTCTCACAGGCAGCCCACTCAGAGGTGAAGAGTTTGGACTCTGGAGCTAGACTGCTTGGGACCAAATCCTGGCTTCACTGCTCGCCAGCAGAGTGACCCTGAACATGTTAGTGGCCCTCTCTGTGGCTCAGTTTTCTCCTCTATAAAATGGACACAGTAATAATTTCTATATTATACAGCAGCTGTGATCATTTAATGAAGTAGCACCTGGAACATAGAAAGCATTACATAAATATTAACTATTACTAGGTCACGGAGAAAATCTCTGATCCTCACTAATCTCGCTTTTCAGCTAAGAGAGAACAGCCTTCGGGTTTGGAGCCTTGGCTAGAATTTAATAATACTGTTGTATTTTCAGTAATTTTATTTTTACTGATTCCTTCCATTTATGGCAAACAATGCTCGCTTTCCACTCAAGGCAGGGCTATAAATTTGCCTTTTAAAATGAATTTATTTTAAGCCAAAAGAAGTCTGTAAAGTAAAAAAAAAAAATAGTACAGCTGGTACTTAAATGTGACAAAATCGTGAATATGATATATGAGTGCCTGAGGTTTGGGAAGCATGTTCTGGACCAAGGAAGAAGCATCTGCAGCTCCACCCTGAAGCCCCCACTCCACGGCCATGGCAGACATCACCAATCAATTCCTGCACGCCTTCCCGCGGAGCCAGCAAGGCCTCAGATGTTTATTGAGTGAAATTCACCAATGGCTTTGTGGATGGGTCCAGTTTTCTCTGACAGAATCTAGAACCTGACACTGCGATTTGGTGATGCAAAGACCAGAGTGGGTTGTTGTCAGTGGCTGAGAGGCCACGAGATCTGGTAGGTTTAGGATTAGGTTTTTTCCATCCGTATAGAAAGTGTTGAATGTGACTTGCACAGACCATCTTTGGAAGGACACCCAGAGCTCTGTAGGAGAAAGAAACTGGTGACAAGGGCTACTCCTGGGGAAGAGTCGTGAGTGGCTCAAAGTCCCCTATTCAGGAAGACATGAAGGTGGGAAATAACGGGATCATACCATTCTTTCAAAGGCCACACTGTTCCCACTCCCCTATGGAACAGTATTGACAAACTGGGCAGACCCACTGGTGGGCCATGAAATGCATATAGCAGAAGAAACCACCACTGTAGAAGAGACAGACTTCAGTGCTGAAAATGGCCAACACTTGTCTGGTGCATGGTCCGCGCCAAGCAAGGCTAAATGTTGCACCCTCCCAAGTAATTTAGTGAAGAAGCGAAGCCCAGAGGAGTTAAACAATCTCCATGGTCATGCAGTGAGCAGTAAAACCAAATGCGAACCCAGGCAGTCTGGCCCCACAACCAG
Organism: Myotis brandtii; assembly: GCF_000412655.1. Lineage (NCBI taxonomy): Eukaryota > Metazoa > Chordata > Mammalia > Chiroptera > Vespertilionidae > Myotis > Myotis brandtii. The sequence goes on along the minus strand of NW_005355881.1, from coordinate 1,070,594 downwards.
TGTCCTTTATCACTATAAGACGCCCTGCCTCAACGGAAGAGAACAGAAATACTGGGACTTGCAAATGTTTTCTGTCAAGGGTCACACAGTTAATATTTTCTGCTTTAGCCGTAGGGCCTCTGTTGTAACTGCTCAACTTTGCCCCTAGAGTGAAGGCAGCCATTGGCTGGGTGTCAATGAATGGATGTGGCTGTGTGCCAATAAAACTTTATTTGTGGACAATGAAATTTGAATTTCATGTCACTTTTATGTGTCATGAAATAGTCTTCTTTTGATTCACCTCCTCCCCCAACCTTAGCTCCTGGGGGTACAGAAATAGATGGCGGGCAATTGGGCCTGTGGGTCCCACACCTGGTGAAGGTCAAAAACTAGAAACTCACTGATACAGAGCCTTCATCCACACCTGTCTTCCTGTTTCTAGAAGCCTCTACCCTCTTCCTTAAAAAGGCCCCCCAGGAGACAAAGGCGGCTCAATTCTCTGCCTATGAGCAATGTCAAATTGCCAAACACTTAAGAACAGGAAGTAGAATGGTGGTTGCCAGGGGCTGGGGGAGGGGAAATGGGAGTTGTTATTCAATGGATATAGTTTCAGTTCTGAAACATGAAGACATTCTGGAGATCTGCTGCACAAGAATGTACTGTACTGTAGACTGAAAAATGGTTAAGATGGTAAATTTTATGATATGTGATTTTTACCACAATAAATACACACACACACACACACACACACACACACACACACCCCTCAAGGTTCCTTCTGGCCTCTGTGCATTTGTCCCAGGAGCATTCGTGTGGGCAGAAGCAACATTTGATTTGTCCCACTGTTAAGTGTCAGACCCCCTCCTGCCTGGCAGGGGACAGAGGGGCCCTTCCCTGACCTTTGACCCTCTTGTCTAGGGCCACAGGAAGCCAGGAGTCTCCCCGCCTTGGTCAGCACAGGGCCACTAAGGGGCTGCTCACCCCTCCTGCCTTTCACCGCGGTCCGTGCCCCTCCTCTCTCCTGGACGAAGGAAGTCACCACCTCGCTGGTCTCCCTGCGCTCAGCCTCTGGGGCTGACAGAGTACTCTCCACATGGCGGATCCTGCTAGAACCTGCAGGGTGTTAAACTGTGTCCCCAAACCTCCAGTCCATGTCCACCCAGAACCTCAGGATATGATCTTATTTGGAAATAGGGTCTTTGCAGTAATCAAGGTAAGGATTAAGATGAGATCCTCCTGGGTTAGGGTGGGCCCTAAATCCAATGAGAGGCAGAAGAGGGCAAGACACAGAGAGAAGACGAAGTGAGGATGGGACAGAGACGGGAGGGACACACCTACAAGCCAAAGGACCCTGGGAGCCCTCGGAAGCTGGAGGAAGCGGGAAGGAATCCTTCCCTACAGCCTTCCAAGGGAGCCCGGCCCGGCTGCACCTCGATTTCACACTTCTGGCTGTTGGAACTGAGAGAGAATAAATTTTTCTTTTAAGCTACCTGGTTTGCAGTAATTTGTGACAGCAGCCCAAGAAAATAAGACAGAACCCAAGTCCCGTTCTGTCCCTCCTCTTGGCATCATCTCTTCCCTCCCTGACCCTCATTACCTCTACCCTGGCCACGCCGGTCCCTTTGCTGCTCCTCAGGCATGCAAGTGCACAACCCCCTTTGCAGGTGCTGTTCCTTCTGCCTGGAATGCCCTTCCCCAAGGCATTCCGGGCAGAAGGAATTGGGTTCCCCTCCTTTCCTTTGGTCTTTGCTCAAACTCACCTGCTCAGCAAGGCTTTCCCGATCTCCCACTCCTACCTCAAATAGGAGATGGTCTGTGCCAGCTTCTAATCTCCTCCTCTACTCTATCTTTCTATATGAATCCATCACTGTCCAAAACACTCCGACTTTACTATGAAAAGAGAATCTCATTTACTGTCTCTCTCTCCTCTGAGCATGTGGGCTCTGCACGGGTGGCGTTTCTATGTGTTGTCACTGCTGTGACCCCAAACCTGGTGCGGGGTGACTACTATGAACAAATGTTTGCTGACTGATGAGTGAGCGAGTGTGGTGAGAAGAGCCCCGGAACCTGTGACTAGGTTGGTTTATGTGGCAAAAGGGAATTAAGGCTGCAGATTAGCTGACCCCAAAATAGGGAGAGCATCCTGGGTTATCCAGGTGGGCATCATGTTACCACTTAAAAGTGGACAAGAAACTCAGGAGAGAGTCAGAGACGGATGTGACCACAGAAGGTCGGAGTAATGAGATGCGAGCAGGGCTTGACCCACTGTTGCTGGCTCTGAGGATGGAGGAAGGGGCCACGAGCCAAGGAATGTGGGTGTCACTAGAAACTGGAAAAGGAAAGGAAACACATTCTACCCTAGAGCCTCCAGCAGGAACGCAGCCCTGCCGACACTGTGCTTTTAAGCTCAGTAAGACCATGTTTGATTTTTGAGCTCCGGAACTATAACATAATTTGTGCTGTTTTAAGCCATTGATTTTGTGGTAATTTGTTGCAGCAGTCACAGAAAGCTAATAGACTAATACTCATCAACAATAATAATACTCATGAAATGTGGGGTTTCCTCTGTGCCATGATCTAGTCTCAGAGTCTTACACGTACGGACTCATTTAATCCTTAGGACAATCTCACCACGACACAATGAGAAGGCGGAGACGCCTATGGTCTGAATCTTACAGATGAGGACACGGCCCAGGAAGGTGAAGCTGCTGCCGGTCACGCAGCTATTAAATGGTAGAGCTGGGGTTTGAGTCCGGGTGGTCTGCGTTCAGAGACCACATTCCGAACCCCCCCACTCAGGATGACCTGAGCTAAGGGGACAATTAGAGACAAGGTCTTTGGATTCAGGCCTGGAGGACAGTCCTGGTGGGTGCTGAGCCTGAGGCAAAAGGGAAAATGCTCCTCCCTATATTCACTTACCAACACATCCTCCCATATTGTAAACCAAGTGGGAAAGTTGTTAAACACCCTACAACAGTGGTTCTCAACCTTCTGGCCCTTTAACTACAGTTCCTCATGTTGTGACCCAACCATAAAATTATTTTCGTTGCTACTTCATGACTGTAATGTGGCTACTGTTATGAATCGTCATGTAAATATCTGATATGCAGGATGGTCTTCGGCGACCCCTGTGAAAGGGTCATTCGACTGCCAAAGGGGTCTCGACCCACAGGTTGAGAACCACTGCCCTACAACAAACAAGCATGACTATACATAACGCCCTGTGTTGCCAAATTTGTTTGCACAACCTTCACAGACCCCCCTGGCAGGACCCGTTGACCGCGTGTACTGAATCCACGGGGTGTTTGGGAACAGCTGTTCCCCGGCACCATAACGCACGGTTGTAAAACAAACCCCAACAGTGTGTAGATATTTACTTAACATGTGGGTACTTTGTGTAGATATTGCACTACGATCCTGATCTTGATAACTAGTTTCCGGCACCCCCCGAAATTTTCCACCTGGGAGAATGTCCTGCTTCCTTCACCTGAGTCCCAGCCCTAATCCTGGTTATGTCACTTCCCAGCTTTGTGACCTTTCTTCCTGGAGCCTCAGCTTTCTCATCTGTCAAATGGCAACGAACTTGCTGCAAGCGCGTCAGCGAGGACTGGGGGAGTGAACGCCGGCCAAGTGCTCGGCCTGGCGCCTGGCCCGGGAACCTCATCCTGCATTAGCTACTTTCACGATGATTCAGCACCTGCCACTAAACTGGACATTGATTCCCGCTGCCATGATGAGGTTGGTAGTCGCTCAATATTTATCAAACAAATGCTGGATATTAGGACACACAACCAGAGTCGCCGCCGCAGGGTTCTGAGCTGCCATTAGAAGAGAACAGAGACACACGCTGGAAAGACATCCATTATGAAACTGTTCCCCCTTGGGAAGGGGGTGGCGGCCGGTGGCAGACAGAAGGGGCCGGTTTTAAAACAATAAAGTCAATTTGGTACGGTCTGCTTCAGTGTTTTGAGATCTTTGAAAGAGATATTGTGTGGCTATGGGAGGGGGTGGCCGGGGAGGGGGTTGTATTTATACTGTAAAGAGTGAGCCCTGACCTTTGCTGGCAGCGGCCTCTCCTCGGTGAACTTGCCGGGGTCTGGACTGCCGTTGCCGCCACGGTCTTAGACTGAGACTAATGCAAGCCAGCTGAGCGGCGGGGCCTTGACTGACCTCTTTTGCTTGGGTGGTTTCAATTTTTGCAGAGCCCAGGGACAGAACACAGCCCTGAGCCCCAAGCCTCTTGCTGCTCATGCAGGGATCCTGGGTGCGTGATACTGTGGGTTGAACTGTGTCCCCCGAAAAGGTATGCTCAACTTTTAACCCCTGCTACCTGTGAATGTGACCTTATTTAGAGATGGGGTCTTTGCAGATGTTATCTAGTTAAGATGAGGTCAGACTGGGTTAGGGCGAGACCTAATCCAATGACTGGTGTCCCTATAAGAAGAGCGAGATTTGGGCACAGCACAGAGGGAGGATGCCATGGGAAGACAAAGGCAGACACTGGGATGCCAAGGGTTGCCAGCAACCAACAGGAGCTGGGAGAGAGGCATGGGGCACGTTCTCTCTCAGAGCCTCCAGCAGGAACCAACCTGCCATACCTTGATTTCAAACGTCTATTCTCCAGAACTGGGAGACAACACATTTATATTCTGGAAAGGCATCCAGTTAGTGGGACCTTATTACGGCAGCCCTAGGAAACTGACACAGGCGATCGTGTTGACCTGCTGGTATTTATCAGTTTTCTTTCCAACTCTGGTGGGCACAGGACCATGGGCACAAGGACAGCCTGGCCTCTGAATGGCAAAAGTCAGGAATGCCTCCTGGCCCTGCCACTGGGAAGCTGGGCCACCCAGGCAGAGCATGTCCCCTCTCTGAGCCGCCATGTCCACATCTACGCAAGGAAGACATTGACTAGGGTTGTGTATCCAGACTTTACTCATCTCCAGACCCCCTACGCTTCTGCCAAATCTTCAAACAACCTGTACTATTATTTTACTTAATACTTCTCTTAAATCATCTTCAGATTGACTCACAGTTTTGTACAATTTAGCTTTTCCCTAAACCATAATATCTATAAAATCACTCCTTGTTTTTACTTAAATAAATTTGAGAAGACTTTACCTCACTATTGTAAAGAGAAAATCAATACCACTCGCCATCAGTAATAAAAACATAAAAATAAAAAATACATAGAAAATAAATGTTTACCGTTCTAGCTAAATACTGTTGCCTGCCAAAGGCCCTAAACCTGGGTTCTTCCTCTCATTTTGTTAAAGATAAATATTTGCAGGGATCAGGAGGCACTAAAGACATACTAATACTAAACAAGGCACCTATTTGCTTTATTATTGAATCAGAAAGCCTGAAAGAGAATAGAAAGAGACGTAACCTCTTCACTATGTGGACCAATGACTTTCATCGCCACTTTCATGTACCCTGTAAAATAATCTCTGTGCCAATAAATCAGTCAGGAGAGGTTATAACATGCTGTGATAACAAACATCCTCAATATTTCAGTGGCTTAAATACAATCAAAGTAGATTCTCCCTTCATGCTATATGTCCACTGAAGGTCAGCAGGGCTCACTCTGTTCATCGGAGTCACTCAGGGGCACCAAAGACACCCCCCACCTCCAATCTGAACACTAACAGAGATCTTAAAGGGTCTCGTGTTGGCTGCTGAATGCCCTGGCCTGGAAGTGACATCGTCATTTCTACTCTCAACTCAGTGGCCAGCATTAATCAATTGCTCCTCCCCACAACCCTGCCCAGCCACAAGAAAGAGCCAAAAATGCAATCCTTCCACTCTAGGTCATTTTGGGTCAAAGTAGGGACTCACCCAGACCTAGGGATGAGTTGACATAAATCAATCCCTATCAGGAGTTGGCAAACTTGGTCTGTGAGCTGGCCACTTGCTTGTGTAAATGAAGTTTTACTGGAACACAGTCACGCCCTTTGTGCCTATACTGCCTATGGCAGTGCTCATGGTATAAGGGTAAAGCTGAGCAGTTGTAACAGAGACTGTATGGCCTGCAAAGCCTCAAAACATTTCCTCTTTGGTTCTTTTCAGAAAAAGTTTGCTGACCCAAGTCCTAGGTGATCCCTTCCATCCCTTCTATAAGTACAGTTCTAGAATCCTGAGTTATATCTGGTTTTGATATTTGATTTTTCTTGGCCTCTATTCCTTTAACCTTGAGTGATTAAAAATACTCCAAGGACCTGAGTCTCAGCTAACATCATAGACAACTTCCCAAAAAAGTATCACAGAATTCCTCAAACACAATGGCATGTGATTAACAAGCACATACTATATGTCAGAGACTATTCTGTGTAGTTCATACACTTACCCCTTTCATCTTTACAATCCTATGAGTAGGGACAACTGCTGTCCTTCTAGCTGAAGAAGCTGAGGCACAGAAAGGCTAAGTAACTTGACCAAGATCACACGGCTTGTAAGGGGCAAAGCTGGAATCAAGATCTTGGCAGTCGGCGTCCAGAGGCCACACAGTCACTTGACCACTGTTGGGCTTTTCTTGAGACCAAAGTCAGAGCACTACCAGTTAACGCTATTAACAGTGACTACAACACCTACCATTTCGATCAAACTCTTAGAACCTATATAAAGGATGAGACAACCTCCCCAAAGGAAGTTCAGGTGTGAATGTCCCCCTCTGTTCCGTTTCTCCACAGCAACTCTATATATTGAGACTGTTTAATGGAGATTCAACAGGACTTAAAAATGGCTCTCGTTATCGGGAAAAGCCATCTCCATTAGTTAGCTCACTGGTAGACAGAAGGGACTAAACATTGGCCATGTACTGCTCTGGTCTACCCACCGTGTATTCCAATTTTGTCTTGCCCCGGGGTGGGCATGTGACTCAGGTGGGACCAGTCAAGATCCCTTACCACAGGGCTGGTTGAAGAACCAATCAGAGATCTTCTATGGAATTTTTGAAACTGGATCTGGGGGAGAGGAACCTCTTTTCCGCTGGGTTTCAAGAACATGTAGAAGACCCCAGGGGTAGCTGGCATGACTGTGGAGGACATGAAAAACCAGAGAGGCTCCCTGATATACCCAAACTCACACAGCAGTTAGTGGTAGACCAGGCCCCAGACTTCTATGGAATTTTTGAAACTGGATCTGGGGGAGAGGAGCCTCTTTTCCGCTGGGTTTCAAGAACATGCAGAAGACCCCAGGGGTTGCTGGCATGACTGTGGAGAACATGAAAAGCCAGAGAGGCTCCCTGGTACCCAAACTCACACAGCAGTTAGTGGTAGACCAGGCTCCAAATGCTCTCCGGAATCATTTGAGCATGAGTCTATAAGCTCCATGCATTCTCCATGGCTAGGGTGTGTCCTGTGAACCCATGGCCGCCCTGGATTATGCTGTGGTCCTAGCATAATTGTCAGTGGTGTTCCCTTTCATACTAAAAATATGTCCAGGTTGAACAATAAGTTATGTGGTCACTCCAGCCATCACACTATTCAAAAAAATAATATTTTTTCCTTCATTTTAATCATTTACAATCCAGTCAAAAAAAAAAAAAGCCAGAAACATAAGGGTAGTTTGCCAAGTTACAATTTTTAAAAATGTTTTTTATTCAAAATAATATTTTTTCCTTCATTTTAATCATTTACAATTCAGTAAAAAAAAAAGCCAGAAACTTAAGGGTAGTTTACCAAGTTACAATTTTTAAAAATGTTTTTTATTTTTATTGATTTTAGAGATAGAAGAAGGGAGAGGGAGAGAGTGAAACATCGATGAGAGAGGAAAACACCAATCGCTGCCTCCTGCACACGCCCCCCAGGGGATTGAGCCCACAACCTGGGCATGTGCCCTGACTGGGAATGCAACTAGCGACCTCTCAGTGTACGGGATGACACCCAATCGAGTCACACCAGCCAGGGCCCAAGTTACATTTTAATACATTTTAATATATGTTCTCAAGAAGGAGAAACTAGTCAACCGTGTCACAATAATGTGAATACAAATATACTCTTTGTGGCATCATCAATTAGACCTGGGGCAGCGAACAATTTCTGTGAAGGGCCAGATAGTAGATCTTTCAGGTTTCTCAGGCCATGAGTTCTCTCTTGCAACTTCTCAGCTCTAAAATATTGCCTCATATTGTGGACAATATGTAGCAGCTGTAGACAATATGAACATGAATGGGCGTGGTGGTTCTGATAAAACTTTATTTATAAATAGAGGCTGCCAATTGGTCAGCTGTAGTTTGCTGACTCCTCTATGAGATGGAAAAAGCTGGCAACTCCTAAAGTGCCCATCATTATGTGATTTGTTAAATAAACTATGGCACACCGATTCAATGGAAGTCATTCCATAGCAGGTTTCCAAAGAAAGTTCAATGAGATGAGAAAACACACATCACATTTAAAACCCACAAAATCTAAATTTATGGATTCAACATAACCTAATTTTGCTCCAGACTATACATATGCTAAATTAAAGACATAAAGGGAACTGGTAGAACCGAAGATAAACCAAAATAGCTTAACTGAAGGGTGGGTGTACAGATTACTAATAAAAATTCCTTTACTGTGCTTTTATGGTACTTTCTAGTGATTCCACAATGAACATATACTTTTAAGGTGGAGCAGAAAGAAATGATTAAAGAAAATTCAGCCTTCTCATTACAAGCCACCACGGAAAGGACCTTAGAGGTCAACTTGCCCAGAGTCCCAAACTGTAGGTCACGACCCAGGAGTGGGATGCATATCAATTTGTGTCCTGACCAGCCATGTTTTAAATGGAATAGAAGAGGACTGTGTTTTGTTTCTGTTTTTTTTTCTTCCTTCTGTGACACAGAAGAGAAACTTTCGGAGTACAGAACATAGAGTGGGTGTTGTTTCTGTAGAACTTTTGTAACTGATCGGGCACGCAAATACCCGCACATTGGGTGTGACTGGCTGTGAGGTGAAATGTATTTCTTAGTGTGGACTGTGATCAAATAAGATTGAAAGCCACTGATTTCTAGTTGAACTCTCTCATTCTACAGATGGTACAGCGAGTCCCAGAGAGAGGATATGTTATACCTGACATTGTTTTGTGCTGGGCAAACACCAGAAGATGAGCCCGCTGGCCCCTTTTAAGAACCTGCCCCAACCTTCCAGGCAGGGCAATGGGCCAACCCTTCCAATGTGCGGTAGCAAATGTCCACATGATGAATGACCCCCTGGAAGGTCACAAGGCATGAGAGAAGCTAAACCCTCAGCAACAGCAAATTCTAAAAATCTGGGTCCCCATGGTGGAGTCCTCCTATGCATCTTTTTAGCCACATCCTTATTTTGGTCCCAGGGGTCTGAAATGAGACCAGTCAGAGAAGCCTAGAGAATTTAAAGGTCAGGCAGTTGATTGGGGCCCAAATGCAGCAGCAGCTGGGATGGCCCTGGGCTATCGCTTTGGCGGTTGCACAATCCTTTTCAGCAGCCAGCGCTTGGAGACTGCCATTTAGGGCTGGAGTGGCAGAGATGGCAGGTCTGGCGAGACCTGGCGAGGCTTGCTGAAGGTGGAAGGGGCCTCTGGTTGAGATAAACACACAGAGATGTGGATCTCAGTACAAAGTAGCAGGGACAGCAAATGGCCCAACAACCAAAGTTCCAGTGCAGCAATCAATACTCCTGGTAGCAACTAAACTGTGGGGCAGAAGCGGTACAGAGACGGAGAGCTTCAGAGGAGCTAAAAATAGTGAGACACTGGAAACAAGCTGATTGTCCATCCAAAGGAGAATAGTTAAATACCACGGAGAGTCCGTAAGAAGAAGAAGAGCCAACACTCATGAAGAGCCCTGACTAATGTAGGCACTGGCCTAAAAACCCAGGTACCTATCACCTGGTACCCAGCTCTCCAAGAGCCCATGAGGTCGGCTACTCCTGTAGATCCCATTTCACAGATGAGAAAATCAAGTCTCAGAGATGCTATTTGCTTAACGTCACACAGCCAGTAAACGCTGGTGCTGGTGCTGGGATTCAAACCCAGGGGTCGGCTTTCTCTATGGAGTACTAGCAGCCAGAAAATAGAACAAGGGTTTATTTGAACTGACTTTGAAAGATCTCCAATATATGTTACGTATTTAGTGAAAAGATACAAAAGGCAATTTTTAAAACAAGATGCACAGAAAGATCTTATTTGCTAAAAAAGAACAATTTTCCAGTTGTGGGAGGAAACACACTCACAGACATACACACAGACACACACAGACACAAATGCGCGCACGCACAGAGAAATTACAGAAAGGCACACACTAATATTACGTATGTGACTTAAAAGAAATATATAAAAAATGTAAAAGCAGTACAAAAAGGCAGGGGGAGTGGGGTCTGAAGTTTAAGCCTGGGGCCTGTTGAATATGAAATAATGCAGATAGAGAGCACCCTACCAGGAGGGATCAGAGAAATTCCCAGCAAATTCCCTCATTCCTCTTTACCTACTAAACTTTTAGGAGCAGAAAAAGTGCTATTTGCTTTAAGAGCACAAATGACGTATCCCACAGTCCGACTATGGCTTCTCTCTAGCAAAGATGGACTTGTAGTATCTGTTTGTCTGTCTCTCTCTCCTAATAAATGGCTTCCAGCCTGCGGCTGTCTCTTCCCCTCCCCTCACTGCCCACCCCTTAATTATCGCTTTCAATTCCTGAGCAGAAGGCCACTGCCCCGGGCTGGGAGCAGCCTGCTCTCCACTCTTATCTCTGAAGAGTTACCATGGTGGGCCTGTACCTCCAATAGGACCCTCCAGATCAGTGCCTGCAGTTTTTGTTTTAGTTTTTTGGTTCATTGCTGTTTTCTTTTTCTCACTCTCCTCTCTGACCCCAACATATCCTGATCATCAGAGAGATTTTTCATGTAACATTTTCAACAAATTTTGCAGACATAGACCTTGGTATGAGCTTAGTTCCTATCTGACTGACATGCTAGAAATAAAAATAAAAGCAAATAACACCAGAGTGACCACATCAAAGCCCTTCTCTGGGTCTTTGTTCCTTTGGGAGTGAAAAGATAAAGATGATTCTAGAATTCTTTGGATGGAGTCCTCAGGCCCTGGTGAGTGTTGGTACAGGCAAGCTCTGCGAATGTTGGCTCCATTGTGCCCATGAGAAGAACTAGAGGGAAGGGAGAGCCAAGGATGGGGTGGTCCTCCTGGTCTCCTTGCATCTTCCATGACCCCCTGATAGTTCATTCTCCCCACAGCAGCCAAGTGGTCTTTCTAAGATGCAAACCAGATCACCCTCCCTGTTTTGAAACCCCTGATGGCTGCTGGTGATCTCATGACAAAATCCAAATGCCCTACATGGTCACAAGGCTCTGTGAGGTCTTCCTCACCCACCCTCCGACCTCATCCTCCACCTCTCTTCCCCCTTGTGGCCAACTGTTCCGCCTCCTGTCTGCCAGGAACACGCATGACCCATGGCTGCTTTTCTTAATTTGCATGTTATCAGTTCCACTGTCACTAGCTCAGAGACCCTGCCCACCACCCAAATCAGACCCTCCGTCCTCAGTTTCTCTCTGCTACACCTCCCAGTTTATTTTCCTCAGCGCACGCCTCACTCCTGGCATCATGTTAACATCCTCTCATTTCCTTGCTCACTATTATGGTCTGAAGTGTGCCCCCACCCCCCTATTCCTATGTTAAAGTCCTAATCCCCCAATGTGACTGTATGTGGCGATGGGACCTTTGGGGAGGTAATTAAGGTTAAATGAGGTCATAAAGGTGGGTCTATAATCCAATAATAGGACAGGTATCTTTATAAGAGAGATAACAGATCTCTCTCTCTCTCTTTCTCTCTCCCTCTCTCTCTTCCCCTCTCTGGCGCAGAGTAAAGGTCAAGTGACAAGGTCTTTAAACTAGGAAGAGAGCTCTCACCAGAAATGGAATCTACTGGACACTCAGTGTTGCACTTCCAGCCTCCTGAATTGTGAGCAAATACATTTCTGTTGTTCAAGCCACCCCGTCTATGGTATTTTGTTATGGCAGCTAGACTGGGCTAATATATTGTCTTTGTCCTCTCATTGGGATATACATTCCATAAAGACAGGGCTTGACTGTCAGCTCAGGACTGTAGGACCTGCACCTAGCATGCTGCATGGAACAGAGCTGGTGCTCATGAGTGTCTGCTGAGTGAATGACAGATTGCCACCCACTGGTAAGAATCATTATGATGCCATTCTGGCCCCAAGTGCCCTCTGCCCTGGAAATATGGATAAAAGTCATGGCTGGCCATCATGGTAACTGGGGAGTATAGTGTGGCTCTTTCACCCTATCTTTAATGTGTTAACCTCTATTTCTTTCCTGTTGTTTTTCAGTTTCTCTTAAACTGATTTAATAAACCATGATATTCAAGTATCTTAATTTGTTTGCAAGCTGTAGCCCCATGACCTCTGGGATTACATGTCCCCGGAGGCCATTCTGGGTGATTTCCTGACGACACCACTACCACTGTCCATAGAAGGATGGCTGTCTTTTGTTTGGAATTTACCAAGAGCTATTTCCCTGATGGAAAGCCACTCTGATGACGGCCACACTGCTGGTGGTGTCGGTGTTGCCCACACAGCCATGTTCTTGTGAGTCTTCACATGCGTGTGTCGGACTGTTTCATTATGTAACCTAGTGTGGTCATGCCTGGGTAGTCACATGTTCAAAAATATAGTTTATAAACTCCTTCATTTTACAGTAATAACATCCAGTTTGACTTTTTAAAAATATGCATAAGTAGGTTAAATTACATCTGAATTAAATTTCAAGATAGTAGAGGGACTCCTCAGAGATGGCCACCTTCTCGCTGTGTCCTCATGTGTGCAGGAGAGAGAGCGCTCTTGCTCTTCCTCTTCTTATAAGGACATCAATCCCTAATCTAACCCTAACTACCTCCCCAAACCCCATGTCCAAATACTATCACATCGGGGTGAGGACTTCAGCATATGGATTTTAGGAGAACACATTCAGCCCATCACACCTGCTAGGTAACATCTCCCTACCCCAGCAGTAACCAGGCTATGAGTTGGCTTTGAATTACTCTTTAGAGTTGTGCTGCCCAGTATGACAGCCAGTAGCCACATTCACATTTAAATTACAATTAATTAAAATTAAACAACACAAATAATTCAATTCCTCAGTCGCACTAGCCACAGTTCAATGCTCGACAGCCACATGTGGCTAATGGCTACATACGGGACAGCGCAGATGTAGAACATCGCCAACATTACAGAAAGGCTTACAGGAAGGGCTGCCTTAGTGAGCTGTTTACTAAACACCCTCAGAACTAACTCAGGCTCCCCAGCTGTTTTCATTGATCATCTCCTGTGGCTTTTGCAGATGGGGGCGACCAAATCAAACTTGTTATATAACCAGAAAAAAGGACCATTCATTTAACCTCTGTACGTCCTAAATCCAAAAGACTTCAGCTCGAGCAGGAGGCAGCAAGCCTGCACACACGAAGGTGACAGGAAGGTGACCACCAGGGAGGAGGTGTTGCCCGGCGCAAAAGTGCTGACATGTCAGAAAACCTCACCCACGTCATCATGTGCAGAAGAGTTGCTGATTCATACCAGGAAACCGGACCTCAGTCCAGGAACCCTCGGGATGCCAAGCCTGGCTCCTGTCTTGACCGACATAGTGAGACCAGACAGACGTAGCCTGCTCAGAACTGGCTGGGCCGGGACAGCCTGAAATTTACTGCTGCCAAGAAGAAATAAGGAAATAATCTACTTCACCAGGAGGCCACTGGGTTCCAAGGCAGCTCTAACCACACCCACCATTCAAGCCCTCCGGGACATGCCTCACTGATGAAATAAGCCAGAGGTGAGGACCAAAACGGGCGAGCTATCTGGCTTCCCAAGTCACCACTTGGGAAGTAATTTTCTCCTTCCATTCCTGGTCTCATGAACTGTGGTTAAGAAAACATGGCCCTGGCTGGGTAGGTATGTTGGTCAGAGCATTTTCCTGATACGCCAAGGTTGTGGGTTCAATACACAGTCATGGCACATACAAGAATCCACCAATGAATGCATAAATAAGTGGAAAATGAATTGTCCTCTCTCGCTCCCTCTCTCTCTCTCTCTCTCTCTCTCCCCCCTCTCTCCCTCTCTCTCCCTCCCTCCCTCCCTCCTTCTCCCCCCTCTTTCTCTCCCCCCTCCAAAAAATCAATTTTAAAAATTGGAAAAAAAATGGAACCACATTGTAAGATAGAGGCATAAGACCAGTCCTATACATGTTCAATCAGTTGCCAATATTGTAAAAGAATGAGATTTTACATTAAAATATAATCTTGAGGATTACCTTGAAAAATGGAAAGATGTGGCCTCTCTGGGGCTCCTTCTAGGGTAACACTGGTTCCCCAACTCTGATGGGCTGGGATTCTCCAGTTTTCCATGGCCCTCGTCCTCCCCTGTAACATCAGACCTCCTCACTTCTCTCTTTTATTTAGAAGAACAACATCCCAGAGCAGGTTCAATCCATAGAACTGTAGAATCATTTTAAAAAGAATAACAATTTTTTTCTGGTTTGAGATGTAAATATTTATTCACAGTTTGCCATTTGTTTTTTGTTTCATTTGATTGTTTTTGTTGTTCTGACTTTACTTCTGGTGTTCTTTGCCATGCCAAAAAAATAAAAATCTATAGTCTGTCAATCTTTTCATTGATGACTTTTGGATTTCTGAGTCATGGCTGGAAAAGCCTTTTCCACTCCAAGGTTATAAAAATTTTGCTCCTTCTCTTTCTAGTACTTTTATGATTTTACTTTTGACACTTAAACTGTTGATCCGTTTGGATTATTTTCTGGTGTACAGTAATAGGAGTGGGTCTATTTTTCACCCCAGATGGCCAACAAATTATTCCAACTCCATTCATTGAATATTCCACCTTTCCCCACTGATTTAGATGCCATCTACCCCATTTTCTAAATTTCCTGATATGTTTGTCTCTTTCAGAATTATATTTTCCTGTTAGTCAAGCAGTCTGTTCATACATTAGAACCATACTGTTCTGGTTATTGTAGCTTTATCATATGTTTGGATGTTGGTTTGCCTTGCCCCTCATCACTCCTCTTTGACATCGTTTTCCAAGTCTAATCTCCTAGTTCACAGAAAAGGTAACAAAAATTGTCAAATATCTGAAAAGACAATCAGCTTTGTAGCACACTTACTAATTAGTGTTACACTAAGATGCTGTTTTTCATCCATCAGATTGGCAAAAACTCCAATAATGAGATGATGGGGTTGATGAAGCAGGCACATTCAGACAATGCTGGTGGGTGTTTAAATCGGTAGACTCCATATGGAGGTCACCTGGAGCTATCTACCAAATTTAATATGGACTTTCCCTTGACCCTGAACTCCACTTCTGGAAACTTGCCTTTCAGATATAATTGCAGAAAACAAAATGATATGTAGATAGAGTTATTCATAGACACATTGGTGGTAATTGCAAAAGACTGGAAACACCCAGCAAGGAACTGGTTAAATCATTTATAGCACATCACTCAATGGAATAATAGGCATCTGTGAAAGGAATGACTTAGAAAGTTCTCCAAAGTATACAGCTGAACGAAGAAAGCTAAGTGTCGAAGAGTGGGTATAGTATGTTACCTATGAAAATAAGAAGACACCCAAGTGTTTCTGCCATAATCTGAAGTCTTCCTGAAAGGCCGTGCATTGGGCAAAATTGTGCACTAAAATAAAGGGGCTTATGAGTAAAAGAAGGCTTGGGCAGACTGCTGAAAACAATGCAGCATTATAACCAGGGCATTAGCAAAAGCAATACAGTCCCAATAAAAATAACAGAACAGTGAAAAAAAAATCTATAATAATAAAAGCGTAATATGCTAATTAGACAGGACGTCCTTCCAGACAACCTTCTGGACAAGGCCGTGGTGGTGGGGGCCGAGGCAGAGGCCCCTGGCTGCGGAGGGGGGTTGGGGGCTGAGGCAGTCAAGGCGGCGGCGGTGGGGGCCCTTGTGTGAATTTTGTGCATCGGGCTTCTAATAAGTAAATAAAAAATACATAGTGAAGTGTTACATTACACAGAAGACTTTGCTTTAAAAAGGAGCTGAAGGTATCTTAATGGAAGGGGGTTCAAGGACAATGGAGGTGCTGAATGATGGAAACAAGAGCAAAATGTGCAAAGATTGGGGGGAACTGCAAAATAAGTTCTTTTTTTTTTATTTTATTTTATTGATTTTTTACAGAGAGGAAGGGAGAGAGATAGAGAGTTAGAAACATCGATGAGAGAGAAACATCGATCAGCTGCCTCCTGCACACTTCCCACTGGAGATATGCCCGCAACCAAGGCACATGCCCTTGACCGGAATCGAACCCGGGACCTCTCAGTCCGCAGGCCGACGCTCTATCCACTGAGCCAAACCGGTTACGACAAAATAAGTTCTTCAAACACAGAGCACATGGCCACACTGAGGTGAGAGGAAGAACACAGGGCACCAGGAACAGAACGGAATTCCTACAAGGCTGGTCTGCTTTCCTGTGTTGTGCATTTTGCAGTCACTGTATGGACTGAAAAACACGCGAATGAACCAGTGCAGCATTACTTCTACTTCTGGTCGAGACGGATTCCGGGGACTGCCTTTACCCTCTCCCATGAAATAATTTAAAACTAGATTTCCAAGACATTGGGCATCAGACAATGAAAGACAGTGATGCTTAAGAGAAGGGAAATGAGTGTTGAGCCCTATGACTGCCCCGATGTGGAAAGTCCCTAGGGAGGGGACCCAGGTGGTGGCCAGAGGCCTCTGAATTGAGGAGATGGAGCTGCCAGTCCAAGGAGGCCAAAGTGGAGAGAATTAGCTGAGCAGAGTGCCAGAAAAAAGGGAGCGGCACTGAGAGAGACATTTCCCTTGAGAGTCCACCTGAGTACTGATCAGCACATACCTGCAAGGAAATTACTCAAGGCTGGAAGAGAACCACCGCCAAAGAGTAGAACAATCCTCAGAGCTCATAATAAAGTCTCAAACGTGTATTGCTCTTTTTTCTGACCACAGCTACATAAAACTGAGAGTTCAGTTCCCATTCCCACCAGCCAGAGTGGAAACCTCATAATTCACAGAGCATTGGGTAGAATACTCAGAAAGGCTCCCTCACTAGTGGGAAAGACTGGTTAGGTCGAGAGAGCTGTAGACCAAATGTTGCTCTGGTCTCCCTAACAAAGCTTAAAGCAAGACCTGAAAAACTCAAATTATTTCCATGTAACTTAACTGCATCCCAGAACAAAGCTCAAGAATATTTACAGAAATATAAAAATGTCCAGCACCCAACAAGGTAAAATTCACAATGTCTGGCATCCAATCAAAACTTACCAGGCATGCAAAGAATCAAGAAAATATGACCTATGGAGAAAAAATCAATGAAAACGAACCCAGAAATGACACAGATAGAATTAGTAGCTAAGCAAATTAAAACAGTTAATATAACTATATTCTGTTTGTTCAAGGAGCCAGAGGAATGACTGGACAGACATGGAAGGTATTTTTTAAAAGACCCAAATCAAACTTGTAGAGGTTAGAACTATGTCTGAGATGAAAACTGCCCAGGGTGTAATTAACATCAGAGCAGATACAGCAGAAGAAAAAATTAGTGAACTTGAAGACATGAGGGTATGTGTGGGGGGAATATTTGAAGAAATAATAGCTGAAAAATTTCCAAATATGATGAAAACTATAAACTCACAGATCTAAGAAGCTCAATGAAGCCCAAACCCTACAGTCATGAAGAAGACTACCCCAAGGCACATGAAAATTAAACTGCTTAAAACCAGTGATAAGGGAGAAATCTTAAAAGCAACTGAATCAATCCACCTTCAGAATTATACTGGTATCATTACCTTATTTATGACTCACGTATGAGTTATTATAATAGGAACATGCAATATAATAGATTGTGTACATGTTTGCTTCTATTTGCCAAAGGACATTCTGGATGGATTCACGGAACCTGGTTCAAGTGCTGAACCGCTTGGGGTTTGGGAACTGAGTGGGTGTGGGATGAAGGTGGGAAAGCGATTTCTGTAGCTGTGTAACTAGGCAAATGTATAACCTTGTTCAAAACACATATAAAAGAAGAGTAACTTTAAATGTATATTTTTCTTTCTTATTACAAAAGGAAAATATATCAGCAGGAGGGGAAGTAGGGAGTGATGACTAATGGGCATGGGGTTTCCTTTTGGGTAATGAAAAGGTTGTGGCATTAGACAGTGGTGATGGTTGCATAGCTTTATAAGTATAGCAAAACCACTGACTTGTACACTTTAAAAGAATGAATATTATGGTATGTGAATTGTATCTCATAAAAAATAAATTAACAAAAATACAGAAAAAAGGAATACATACATGTTCACCATGAAAAAATTAGAGCATCAAAGAATTTTAACATAGCCTGGCCAGCGTGGCTCCGTGGTTGAGCATTGACCTATGAACTAGGAGGTCACGGTTCGATTCCCAGTCAGCGCACATGCTGGGTTGTGGGCTGGTCCTCAGCGGGGGGCGTGCAGGAGGAAGACAATCAGTGATTCTCTCTCATCATTGATGTTTCTATCTCTCTCTCCCTCTCCCTTCCTCTCTGAAATTAATAAAAATATATTAAAAAATAATTTTAACACAGGAAGAAGCCTAAAGATCATTGCAGCCAGGCCTTCTCTGTGAGTGCAGAACATCTGTTTGGTGAGAGGGTCCCTGTTTCAAATCTACCTGGGAAAATCGACTACTGAATTCCATTCTTGGAGAGACACAGGCACGTCATTCTGCAGGAGCTCTGAAAGTCCTGCAGCAAAGACATCTATTCAACTTTGAGCCACACACTATTTACCTAATGTACTTGACCATGACCTTCTCTGACCTCTTTATTTTTTCAGTGAGCATGAGGGCTGTGAAACACAGATCATGATAGTTCAGTGACTTTTCTAAGGTCACACAGATTTTGGATGCCAGAGATGGTACTAGATTTCATAAATCTGACACAAACTGGCTTTGGAAGTCTCAGGCTGAGTTCACTAGGTTTATAAATCCTTTCACTGGCCTTGTAATTTTCCTACACGTCCTCAAATCCCATACTTCTGCATTGCTCCTGAATGGCTCACTTTGGGTTCTGAGCTTCAGCGTTCATGTTCCCTGGTTTTTGGTAAATACAAAAGGGATTTCCATTGAAGAGGGCTCCCAACATGTGTAAGTCCCTCTAAAATGAGGAGTGTATGCTGAGGTGATGATTCAACAGTCTCAGGTTTGGACTCCTCTTTTCTCTGACCACAGCTACTTACAACTGAGAGTTCAGGGAAGAGAAGTGAATATGGGAAGAACACAGACCATCAGACATGAAATGAGAATAACAATAAAATAATAACGATAATATCTGTAGAGTACTTAGTTTATGGCAGGTGGTGTTCTTAATCCTTCACAACCATTAACTCATTTAATTATTCACCATCCCATGCATTAGTATCCCCATTTTATAGGGGGAAAACTGAGGTAATAATAATGTGGCTCAATGTCACATTGCATAACTGGGAAGTTAACTCAGTCTGACTTGAGAGTTACTGCTTTTAACTACCATGTTACGAAAGGAGTAATAAAAAGGACAGCCAGGCTTTATGGCCTCATCTGATGTGCCCAAGAATCATTCCATTTAGTCCTCCTGGCAGCCCCATTAGGCCAACTCTCCTGCTATGATGCCAATCCCACAGATGAGGAAACAGAGGCACAGAGAAGTCAAGAGCCTCACCCAAGAGCCATGGTGTGTGGGACAGAGCAGGACTGACTGCAGCCAGGTCCAGAGCTCTTAACCTCTTACAACACACTCTCAAAATGGCTTTTTTCTTCTCTTTTTAATCTTTGTGGTCATTTCTGCGAACAGCAGTGTTTTAGCAGGAGAAGCCAAAAGGAAACAACAACAAAAATCAAACCCATAAGAAATACATTTCAGCTATAAAAACCCTTGGGTGAACTTTAAAAAAGAAAATAAACAATCATGCAAAGGCTGGGCGAATGTTGTGAACTTTTCTCCTTTACGTTTATTGTACATTCGGTGGAGAGGCAGTGTTATCCAAACAGATACAGATCTCAAACCAGGGCCTTGAGGGGTGATGGCTCTGCGGAAGTTTCTGAGATTTGGTATAAGACCGAAGGATAGGCCTTGGGCTTACCTAATGCTTGCCCTGTGACTATACATACACCTCTCTGCTGCAGTGCCTCAGTTTACTCATCTGTAAAATGATGGGATGGTCCTTACTTAGGTTCTTTTGCTTCTACAAAATTATAATTTCAATTCTTAGAAAAGAAAGACCCATTTTAGCTTCTAAACATGGACTAATTTCACTCCAAGTCAGTGCTTTCAGGCCTAAAACCCCATCTCAGCCTCCCTCTTCATTCCCTCAACCACGGTCTTCCATTCTGAAATGCGCACAGAGTAGTTGGAGAGTTTATTTCTCCTCTGGAGCAACTTGAAAAAAAAAGTTAATAGGAAGCACATGGGCATGGTGTGTGAGCGTTCTGTGTGTTTGTGTTTGAAAAAAATACTTCAGGAGGAATATGTCAGGCTTGCAAAATGCCTGGGCTGTCTCAAGAGCGGTTTATGGCCATTAGCATTAGACTGAAGGCACTTAATTGGGACAAAGTCCAGCTGCTGCCGTAGCCTTTCTGGCATCTTGGCCATAAGGAAGATTAAGAAAATAACCTGGATTATTCTCATGGTGGGGCAGGTGAGAAAGAGCAAGAAGTCTTTTTTCCATTTGTGAGGGGTTGGCGGGGATGGTGGTGGTGGTGGTGGTGGGGTGTAGGCCAGGCTAACCCATGGAGAATCATCTCCTAGATTACAGTGGTCAGCAAACTGCGGCTCGAGAGCCACATGTGGCTCTTTGGCCCCTTGAGTGTGGCTCTTCCACAAAATACTGACTTCTGCGCATGGGCCATGAAGTTTCAATCGCACTGTACATGCGC
>NW_005355881.1:1040891-1049658 GCF_000412655.1 Myotis brandtii | reverse complement strand
GTACATGCGCGCCTGCACGTGGTATTTTGTGGAAGAGCCACACTCAAGGGGCCAAAGAGCCGCATGTGGCTCGCGAGCCGCAGTTGCCGACCACTGTCCTAGAAGAATCTCCAAGAGCTGGAGGGCAGGATAGTGTGGTGGTTATCCTCCTGGGCTCTGGAGTGCAACCGCCTGGCTTCAAATCCCACCACCACAGCCATGTGACCTTGGCCAAGTTACTTTACCATTTTGTAGCTCAGTATCTCCACCTGTAAAATGGGGATCATGACAGAACCTATGTCAGCGGCCTATTGGGAAGATGCAGGGGAATGGCGAATATGCAGAGCTTAGGAGTCCCGAAGGAGTCCTGGAAATAACACTAGGAGGATCAGCATGGGCTCCAAAATTCTAAAAACCTGAGTCTGAATCCCAGCTCGGAACACGTATTGGCTCTGTGATCTCAGGCAAGTCACCTCTCCTCTCTGAGCCTCATTTTCATCATCTGTAGAGCAGAGCTGATGGTGCCCACCTCCCATGGTTGCTGTAAGGACCAGAGAGGAAATAACATTATTCTTCATATCCTGGTCCAGGGAAGTGCCTGCTTCACCTTCCAAGCTCATTTCCCTTACTCACTCTACCAAGATTCACGAGTCTGCTTTGGAGTCCCTCAACAATGAGAGCCTTTTCCTACCTCAGGGCCTTCGCTGTCTCCTCTTCCCGGGCTGTCCTGTCTCCAGCTGCTCACGTGGTTGGATCTTTTTCATCACTCAGGTCTCCCTCACCACCTGAGTAACATCCATCACCATTCCCCAACTCATTGCCCATCACACTGCCCTGTTTTTGTCTTTTACAAGCTTTACCAATATTTGTAGCCACCTATTTATTTGTTAATTGATTATTGCCTGTCCCTCTCCATGAGAGAATTGTCTTTGTTGACTGCTGTACCCCCAGGGTGCCAGGCATACAGCTGGTGCTCAGTTATAGAGAATAAATGATGAGTGGATGGGAAGCCATACCTACATAACTTAACTCACTTATTACACAGCGGGGTGGGGAGGGGCTACTAGAATGGGGGAGGGTGGACTGTGTTTGCTATTCAACCTCTGCAGCCTTAGATGCCCAAGGCAGTAAGTTCTGTTGCTATTGGCAGAGCTGGGAAAAAAAACTGGCTTGAGATTGGCCCAAATGCAAGTTCAAGTTCAGTGTCTTCACAAACCTTTATTATTGGGATCGGTTCCACAATTCACTCTGCACTTAGAGAAGGTCCCAGCAGCTTGTACCCTTCAAGGGAACTCAGAAAGGCTGACAGAGGTGGCAACAGAGGAAGAGGAGATAGGGCAGTACCATGACGAAAAGCACGGGCTTTGGAGTTGGGATTCTACCAGACCACCAAGAGACCCGATTCAGTCTGTTTCCCGTTGCATTTGTAGATCAGTCATTCCCTCTATGCCTCAGTTTCCTCTCCTGGAAAATGGGAACAATACCAGCACCAATGCTTTGGAGTGTCATGAAGACTGTATCAGATGATCCAGCAACATCAGGTGGCATGTGGTGTCTGGCCAATGTCAGCTGATGGTGTCACCAGCCGTCTGCTGCAGACTTTTACACGGAAGTATTCCAGTGCTGGGCATCAGTGCTCAGCGCCCTGTTTCTCTTACATACCCCTATGATTACTTGCTGAATTTTTACCAGGATTTTACCTAAAAGGCTGCCCTTGACACCCATTTTAAAGAATGTTAAGTGACAATATGTGAAAATAGTTTTTAAAGAGAAAAGTACAATCACTCATTAGCCCACCACCTTGTCATTACCTCTTCAGGTTCGCACATAACTTTTCAGACCCTTGGTGGTCATTTCCACCAGCTTTCACGAAAGAAAAAACACGGGGATGAAGATCTCCAAAATTACTGCCACCAGCCCTCTGTCCCATGCATCAGCCCTAACATGCTCCCAATGGAGGACTGGAGAAGAGAAGGGGCCCATAGGGGGTAAAGGAGTGGAGGTGGACGCAGAAGAATTTAGTAGGCCAGTTTCTTGGCCTATCTGAGGAGGGAGTTATGCACTGGAGTTCTTTCTTCCCCTCCGAAGGCCACCTTATGGGGATGCAGCCTTGAACCTCCAGCTGAAATAGTTACTTTACTTGCCTGGCCACTCTTCCCACCACCCAGCACTTCCCTGAGTGTGCAGTGAACTTCCTGTCCATCACACTTAAAATCAAAGCCAACAGCCCTCCAGGCCTGTGTGATTCAGCTCTGCCTTCTCTCCAACACTCTCTCCTCCTACGTCCCCGACTCTGCTCCAGCCTTGCTGGTCTTAGTTCTGTGTCTCAAATATGTCAAGACATTTCCCTCCATACAGCGTTTGCACTGACTTGTCCCTCTGCCTGGAATGCTCTTCCCCTAGGTCTGCACATAGCTGGCTCCACTCACCCTTTGGGTCTTTGTCCAACCAAGGCCTTTCCTGATGATTCTACCTAAAGTTACATATCCAATGCCTCTTGACTGCCCCACAACTGCTCATCACTCCCTATCCAAACAACACACTTATTTGCTTCATTGCACTCAACTCCTCCCAAATTAGTCGGTTTATTTGTTGCTTTGTTTAGTATCAGTTTCTATGAGGGCAGATCTCATATCTGTCGGTTTATTTGTTGCTTTGTTTAGTATCAGTTTCTATAAAGGCAATCTCATATCTTCTGTCCACCACTGTAACTCCATTACTTGAGATAGATCCTGGCACATAGTAGGTACTCAAATCTGCTGAATAAATGAATAAATGACACCCAACTCAGGCAATGCCTTTGGAGAGGGCAGGGAGGGGCCGCAGCGCCACACTGACCGTGCATCTGGTAGGTGTACGGGCTCTGTCCGGTGGGTGGGGTGCTGAAGCTGGAGCCATAGCTGAGGAATCCACTCTGGCCGGGGGAATGGTTCAAGCTGTCTTCTGTCTTGATGCCTTGGAAGGAGGAAGAAGAAGCACCAGGGACACGTGAATAGGATGCTCCCTTGTCACCCACAGAAGAGCTACTGAGTCAAGACAGCGTGCAAGTTTATCAGCTTCCAAACCAGGAGTTGCAAACTATTGGCTTGTGAACCAAAGTTAGTCTACAGACATCGTTTGCTAAGTGTGCATATTTTTAAGGAAAATATGAAATTGTTTTTGTTTAAAAATCAGGAGGATTTCACCCAAAAATATGGACTTATGCTTTCTCTTGAGCAATGGGCTGGTGCTATGCCTGTATTCCCACGTGACAACAAGCTACCTAGAGGCTTCCAGACTGTGTATCCCGGGTCATCACAGATCCTGTACTGTCTCCGAGACACGGATGCTGGTTTTAAGGTGCTATATTTTGCACATGTGATCAGATTCCTGCTTCCTGCCTGGCTCTGAAGGAAGTGAGTTTACAACCCCCTACTCCATGGAGCAGCACCCTGTATGGTTTAAAGTTCATCAGGAGTTTGGGTGAAGGTGTGAAATGAACCATTCTTCCTCGATAATGATGATTCCACTTAACCCTAAGACACATTCTCTGTTTTTTTGTTTAGCAGCACCCTGTATGGTTTAAAGTTCATCAGGAGTTTAGGTGAAGGTGTTAAATGAGCCATTCTTCCTCTGTAATGATGATTCTCTGTTTTTTTGTTTGTTTTTGTTTTGGACGGGTTTGGGGGGGAGGCAGGAGGTGATGCTTATCCAAAGGCCACAGTTACAAATCTTCCTTCTGTTTGGGCCAAACTCTGACATCTCCAAACTACAGACTCCAATCCCATGAGCAACTGGCTGGAGAAGGGACTGTATCAAAGGAGGGGGGCTAATCCACTATCAAAAGCCCAGATATTGTATTTTCATTGAAAATGTAATAACTTTGATTATCTTTGTCTGTCTTATAGGTGTAAAATAGTACTTTGATACGATTTAAATGTGTATTTTTAAAAGAACATTTCTAGTTCTGGGGATGGTTTTGAATTGTGGTTTCCCTCCTTCTCACCCATTCACTCCCATAAATGAAGAGAATGCTTAGAGGGGTAAAATGATTCCTTGGTGACCAGGACTAGCTTCCTCTTTATGAAATAACATACTGATACTTGCCAGCAGGTTGTCAGGAGATTAAAGGAAGGGGAAAGAATAAACATATCAGGCTCTGAATGAGGTACTTAGCAACACACATCTCTTTCATTCTCACAACATTCCCACAGAACAGGCAGTATTGCTTTTCCCATTCTAAAGATGTGGAAACTGAGGTTCAGAAAGCCAGGCTACTCAACCGGGTCTCACAATTGGCCAATAATTCTTAAGTCACGGTTTTCCCTTCCTTCTCTTGCTGCATCTCAATAATGGGTGTGAAAGGATTTTATGCAACAGATGGTATAGGACTTTAGGAGCAACATGGTGACAGCAACAGGCAGTATTATAGGCACTTTCTTTTGCTCAGTCTGCTAAGAAGGTTAATGGTGTATAAGGTACCTGGAGTCAAATCTAAACTCCTTGGGTGGCTCCAAGGTCCTACATGGGCTCTGCTCACCACTCTGACCTTTGCTTGCTCCACGCTCCCTCGCTCACTCTTCTCAAACTGTGTGCTCATTTGTTTTAGTGGCCAAATGGAAATCCAAAGTATGAATATTACTGTTTATTCAGCCAGTCCCCTGATGAAGGACTTTAGGTGGATTCTAATTTCTTCATTATCACCGCCTGTGACAGATGGACATGCCTCCTCAAGCAGTTAGAATGCTTGTCTAGCTTGGATATGAGAAGTGGAATTGCTGAGTCCAAGAGCATGTACATTTTTCATTTTAAATAGATACAGAAAAAACTGCAAGAATATGCTCATTCATTCATTCATTCATCCAGTCCACAAGCATGCAAACATTCATTCCACAAACACACACCAGGGTTGCAAATGTGACTTTCTGCCTGTTTTCGTAAACCAAGTTCTATTGAAACACAGACATATCCATTCACTTGCATATTATCTGGCACTTTCAAGCTACAATGGTAGAGTTCAGTAGTTTTAATACTGTAGGGCCTGCAAAGCCAAAATTCACTGTCAGGCTTTTTTACAGAAAAAGTTTGCTGGCCCCCATGGCACACAAAGAAACGATAAACAGAGGAATGATAAATATCAATTCCAGGGCTGTGAGTATCTCTTAGAAGAAAGGGACAGAACCTCCCTTTACATTTTATTTTTTAAGTTGGATGGTCAGTTTATATGGGTAGTGTTATTCTTTATGCTTTTACATATGTCCTTAAATGTTGCATAATCAACCGAGAAAAATACGCAATACTCCTAATCTCCTTGCCTCTAGTTTATTCAATTGTGTTATTTCCCTGCAACTACTTAAATAAAGGTAATAATGCTAGCTGCCAAGGAGCATAAGAAAAGTTTCCTAACACGATTCCACAAGGTTTCTCCAGACAGTGAGCAAACACTGCTTGCTCAGGCACAGGCATATATGAAGGGCAATGGCTTTTCATCCCACCCGTCATTATTCAGTGACAAGGACATTCCAAGTGTACACAGCAGCCTGGCTCCTCCGGCGTTAATTGAGCATTTTCCGTGGGCCAGGCCCTATGAGCTAGGCCCTTCATGTAGATCAGGGGTTGGCAAACTAGGGTCCATGGGCCAAATCTGGCCCACTGCCTGCTTGTGTCAATAAAATTTTATTGGAACACACACTCATTACACACTGCCCGTCTGCTTTCACGCTCCAGTGGCAGAGTTGAGTAGTTGTGACCAAGACTGTGTAGGCCACAAAGCCGAAACTATTCACTATCCGGCCCTTGACAGAAAAAAGTAGCCGGGCCCCTATGCAGATGATCTCATTGCATCTTCACCGCAGCCGCAAGGAGGCCAGACTTGGTTTGGCTCCACTGTATGAACGAGGAAACTCACCCAGGGTCTCAGGACCAGCAAGGGGCAGCAGTGGGGTGTGAGCCCAGGACGTATGTGCTCTTACCACCTATGCTGTGCTGTCAGAGAGTCTGAAAGTAACCGAAACCATACAATGACTTTGAACCAAATTAATTTCCCCCTGATGCCATGTTTTGTCTGGTAACAGGAGTGGGTTTCTCTTTTATGCTGAAAAATAATATGGCTTCATTTTTCTTGGCTGTCGGCCAGGCGGATAACTTACGTATGACTGTATCACAGGTCTTCTAGCACAGGAGGGACAGAAAGTTCAAAGTGGTGCCCACACCTGTTGCCAAGGTCTGTCACAGGTAATCCCCCAGGATTTATGGAATGCACACTCTGGCAACGAAGCTTCGTCTTGGGCTTGGATTTCCGAGCCAGGCTGTCTGGGTTTAATTCCACCTCTGCTACCGGCCTGGGTCACCTTGGGAGAGTTATTTGCCCTCTCTGAGCTCCCACTTATTTATCCCTCAAAAGAGGATAATGGTGGGACCTTCCTCATAGGGTTAAGGAATTAGTGGACACACAGCACTGAGAACTGTGGGTGGCAGCAGCTCAACCATGCTGACCATTACCAATGCCTGACCCGAAGCCCACAGGACTTGTCACTGCCACCTCTAGGACTGCTCTTGAATCTGCCAATTTCTGTGTGTACTGCCCTGTCCTGGGCTCTCACCACCACCCCACTCCTCCTGTATCAGTCTCCCCTTGGCTTGCCTGCTTCTCCTCTGCTTCCCTGCAATCCAACATCCCCACAGCAGCTAAGTGACCTGGACAGCACCCAGAATGTACCCTCCAGCCCTCAGCTTATACACCTGCCAATGAGAGCTCCTGTTTTACTTGTAATAAAATCTCAAATCCTTCCCAGGCCTCTCAGGCTCTGCCCGCCTTGTTCCCCACTGTGCTCCAGCTGACTGGGCTCCTTGGACTTGCCAAATGCCTTCCCATCCCAGGCCTTCCCACTGCGGTCCCCTCTGCCTGGACACTCTCCCTCCTGAGCTTGCTCATGCTCATCTCTCAGTGCTCAGATCCTCATCTAAAAGGCCTGCATGGCCCTGGAGCCTAAATTATTCTTCCTTTATACCATGCATGCATATCATGACATCACTGCCCTCTTGCTCCCCAGTTTGCTAACTGCAGATCTTGGAACTTCTTAGCCTCCGTAATCGGGTGAGCCAATTCCTATTGTCTGTCTGTCTGTCTGTCTATCTATCTATCTATCTCAACTATCTATTTCCATCCCATTGGTTCTGTTACTCTGGAGCACCCTGGTCAATGCAGACAGGTGAGCAGTGGATGGTGGGCCTGGTCTATCTATCTATCTATCTATCTATCTATCTCAACTATCTATTTCCATCTCATTGGTTCTGTTACTCTGGAGCACCCTGGTCAATGCAGACAGGTGAGCAGTGGATGGTGGGCCTGGTTCACTGAGTCTCTAGTTCTTAGCAGTAAGATTCTGACAGTCAAGGTCTGTAGCTCTGTTGATTTTGCCTTCCCAGAATCCAGTTCTCCCTCTGATACCATTACTGTGCGTTCCTTTAAGAGAACCATCCCTCTCACTTGTCCAATCCATAGGCTTCAGCCTCCTTATCTCTCTCACCCCAATCTTCTTGCCTTGTCACATGACCCAATTTGGGCCAGTGAGGCTCAATATGGGATTCTGGTGGAACTACTGGGAAAGATGACTTCTCCTTCCACTGGAAGTGCTGAGCTGTAAGGGTGCAAACTCAGAGCTGACAGGCACCATCTTTGCTGCCACAGGAGAAGAACCTATGTGGGAGTAAAACCAACTCGGGAAACATCTGAATATGGAGTGAGATGTATTCTTCCTGACATCATTTGAGCACCTGGACCCAGCCATTCCTAATGTCAGACCCCAGTGTGTCAATCATTACATTTACATTTCCCCCTAAGCCAGCTTGGGTTAAGTTTCTTACTCTAGCAATCAAAAGAGGCCTTGATATAGTCTTTAGAACTTGAACCATATTTAATGTGTCTGGTCCTTTTCTATCTCTAATACAAAATCAGGCTGGAATCACTTCTGATTCTGCATTTAACTGAGGCAATAGGACAGAAGAAAGACCATTATGTTGGGGCCCCACAGGGAAGCAAGGGCTTTGGCTGGTACTCACTGTAAGAAGGTATCCCATAGGCTTGTGCCGGAGGTGGGTAAGCTGTGTAGGGGGTGGCCTGTTGGATCCCCGTGCTGTACTGTGTCTGGCCGTAGGCTGCCATGGCCGTGGGAGGCTGGCTGGACAGGACACGTGGGAAAGGTCTGCATGGAAGGAGAGAAGATGAAATCTCCAAGCTCAGCCCAGCATCCCTTCCCCCTTGTTTTGGAATCAATACCACCATTTTCCTTTGGGTATGTACTCTTTCCAGGGCAGAGACAATGGGCAAAAACTACAGCATTTCCTTTAAGATCAGGAACAAGACAGGGCCATCTGCTTTCACCACTCTTATTCAACATTACTGGAAGTCCTAGCCACAGCAATCAGGCAAGAAGAAGAAATAAAAGGCATCTAAATTGAAAAGGAATAAGTAAAACTGTATTTATTTGCAAATGACATGATACTGCATATAGAGAACCCTAAAGATTCTACCAAAAAACTACTAGAATGGATAAATGAATTCAGTAAAGTAGCAGGATAAAAAACAAATAGCCAGAAATCAGTTGATTTTTTATACACCAATAATGTACTATCAGAAAGGCAAACTAAGAAAACAATCCCATTTACACTTTGCATAAAAAAAATACCTAGGAATACATTTTTTTTAAAAAATATATTTTATTGATTTTTTACAGAGAGGAAGGGACAGAGATAGAGAGTTAGAAACATCGATGAGAGAGAAACATCGATCAGCTGCCTCCTGCACATC
>NW_005355881.1:1037016-1040848 GCF_000412655.1 Myotis brandtii | reverse complement strand
GGAGATGTGCAGGAGGCAGCTGATCGATATTTCTCTCTCATCGATGTTTCTAACTCTCTATCTCTCTCCCTTCCTCTCTGTAAAAAATCAATAAAATATATTAAAAAAAATAATGTACTATCAGAAAGGCAAACTAAGAAAAACAATTTAAAAAATACCTAGGAATACATTTAACCAAGGATGTAAAAGACCTGTACTCAGAATATTATAAGACAATAAAGAAAGAAATTGAAGAAGATATAAATAAGTGGAAGTATATATCGTGTTCATGGACAGGAAGAATTAACATCATTAAAACGTCCATACTACCCAAAACAACTGACAGATTTAATGCAATTCCTAACAATGAATATTTCAAAGTACTAGAACGAATATTCCAAAAATTTATATTAAAGACCCCTAGTAGCCTCAGCAATCTTGAGAAAGAAAAATAAAGTTGGTGAAATGTTACCTGATATCAAACTATACTAGAAGGCCAATCAAAACAGCATGGTACTGGCATAAGAACAGACATATAGATCAATGGAACAGAATAGAAAGCCCACAAATAAACCCACACCTTTAATGGTCAATAAATATTTGACAAAAGAGGCAACAACATACAATAGGGTAAAGATAGTTTATTCAATATGGTAAACTATATTGGCACCCTAGCTGGTTTGGCTCAGTGGATAGAGAGTTGGCCTGGGGACTGAAGGGTCCTGGGTTTGATTCCATGCCTGGGTTGTGGGCTAGATCCCCAGTAGGGGGCGTGCACGTGGCAGCTATAGATGATTCTCTCTCATCATTGATGTTTCTATATCTCTTTCCCTCTCCCTTACTCTCTGAAATCAATAAAAATATTTTAAAAATCATATTGGAAAAATTGGACAGATACATGCATAAAATGAAACTAGACCACCTTCTTACACCACACACGAGAATAAATTCAAAATGGATTAGAGACTTAAATGTTAGACTTGAAACCATAAAAATCCCAGAAGAAAACAGACAGTAAAATTTTGAACATTTCTCATAGCAATAGTTTTTCTGCTACCTCTCCTTGGGTAAGGGAGACAAAAGAAAAAAACAAAACAAATGGAACTACATCAAACTAACAAGTTTTTGCACAGCAAAGGAAACCATCAACAAAATGAAAAGACAACCCACTGAATGGAAGATCATATTTGCCAATGATACATCTGATGAGGGGTTAATATCCAAAATTTATAAAGAACTTATAAAATTCAACACTAAAAATACAAACAATCTAATTAAAAAATGGGCGAGGGACCTGAATAAACACGCCTCCAAAGAGGACAACAGATGGCCACTAGACATATGAAAAGACATAATTAACATCATTAAAATGTCCATACTACCCAAAACAACCGACAGATTCAATGCAATTCCTAACAATGCATATTTCAAAGAACTAGAATGAATATTCCAAAAATTTATATTAAAGACCCCTAATAGCCTCAGCAATCTTGAGAGAGAAAAATAAAGTTGGTGGAATCATGTTACCTGATATCAAACTATACTAGAAGGCCAATCAAAACAGCATGGTACTGGCATAAGAACAGACATATAGATCAATGGAACAGAATAGAGATTTCTCATAGCAATATTTTTTCTGCTACCTCTCCTTGGGTAAGGGAGACAAAAGAAAAAAACAAAACAAATGGAACTACATCAAACTAACAAGTTTTTGCACAGCAAAGGAAACCATCAACAAAATGAAAAGACAACCCACTGAATGGAAGATCATATTTGCCAATGATACATCTGATGAGGGGTTAATATCCAAAATTTATAAAGAACTTATAAAATTCAACACTAAAAATACAAACAATCTAATTAAAAAATGGGCGAGGGACCTGAATAAACACGCCTCCAAAGAGGACAACAGATGGCCACTAGACATATGAAAAGACATATGTCACTAATCATCAGAGAAATGAAAATTAAAACCACAATGAGATATCATCTCACACCTGTCAGAATGGCTACCATCAATAAATTAACAAACAACAAGTGCTGGTGAGGATGTGGAGAAAAGGGAACCCTGGTGCACGGCTGCTGGGAATGAAGATTAGTGCAGTCACTGTGGAAAGCGTTATGGAGTTAACTCAAAAAATTAAAAAGGCAACTGCCTTATGACCCAGCGATTCCAAAGAAACTTGAAACACTAATTCAAAAAAGAATATACGCAATATTATTTACAACAGCCAAGATTGGGAAGCAGCCCAAATGTCCATCAGTAAATGAGTGGGTAAAAAAGCTGTGGTACATTTACACAATGGACTACTGCTCAGCCGTAAAAAAGAAGGAAACCGCGCCTTTTCTGTGACAGCACAGATAGACCTGGAGAGCATTACGTTGTATGAAATAAGCCAGTCAGAGAAAGACAAATACCATATGATTCCAGTTATATGTGGAAACTAATGAACAAAATAAACAAACAAAATAGTAACAGACTCAAAGATACAAAGAACAGCTGTCAGAGGGGTGGGGGGGTTTGTGGGGGCTGGGTAAAAATGGTGAAGAAACCCCACCAAACCTCATAGACACAGACAAGAGTGTGGTGATTACCAGAGGGAAAGGGGGTGGGGAGGTAGAAGAGGGTAAAGGGGATAAATGGTGACAGGAGGAGACTTACTTGGGGTCATGGACACAATACAATATACAGATGATGTACTATAGAATTGTACACCTGAAACCTATGAAATTTTATTAACCAGTGTCACCCCCATAAATACAAAAAAAAAGAATACAGAAACCTCAAAAAAGTCCCTTTGGGCTTACATCAGTTGGAGTTGATTTCTGTTACTTGCAACCATAGAGCACAAATGGATTCTGCACTCCATGGTGAGTGACAGGTTCCACGAAGGGCTAGGATTTAAAGGGCTCCTTCCTAAGACATCTATACTAATAATAGCCTAAGTCTGTGGTCGGCAAACTGAGGCTCACGAGCCACGTGCGGCTCTTTGGCCCCTTGAGTGTGGCTCTTCCACAAAATACCACGTGTGGGTGCGCACGTACAGTGTGATTGAAACTTCATGGTCCATGCGCAGAAGTCGGTATTTTGTGGAAGAGCCGCATGTGGCTCGCGGTTTGCCAAGCTGCAGTTTGCCGACCACTGGCCTAGGTGGTCGTTGCACCCTCACACATCACGCCCTAATGTTGTCACAAGATGGCCATCACAAGATGGCCGCACGCACAGCGGAGGTGGGGCCCAGTGGAGGAGGCCGGGTCGCAACAGGGGAGGCAGTTGGGGGCGATCAGGCCGGCAGGGGAGCAGTTAGGCATCAATCAGGCCGGCAGGGGAGTAGTTAAGGGGTGATCAGGCTGGCAGGCAGAAGCAGTTAGGGGCAATCAGTACAGTGCGATTGAAACTTCGTGGCCAATGCACAGAAGTCGGTATTTTGTGGAAGAGCCGGTATTTTGTGGAAGAGCCACACTGAAGGGGCCAAAGAGCCATATGTGGCTCGCAAGCCGTGGTTTGCCGAGCCGAAGTTTGCCGACCACTGGCCTAGGTGGTCGTTGCGGCCAAGCTGCAGTTTGCCGACCACTGGCCTAGGTGGTCGTTGCACCCTCACACATCACGCCCTAATGTTGTCACAAGATGGCCATCACAAGATGGCCGCACGCACAGCGGAGGTGGGGCCCAGTGGAGGAGGCCGGGTCGCAACAGGGGAGGCAGTTGGGGGCGATCAGGCCGGCAGGGGAGCAGTTAGGCATCAATCAGGCCGGCAGGGGAGTAGTTAGGGGGTGATCAGGCTGGCAGGCAGAAGCAGTTAGGGGCAATCAGGCAGGCAGGCAGGTGAGTGGTTAGGAGCCAGCAGTCCTG
>NW_005355881.1:993004-1036863 GCF_000412655.1 Myotis brandtii | reverse complement strand
ACCGGGCCTCTAGTCTGTAATAAAATGATTACTACCAATTACTGAGGCCCAATACGTGCATGAAATCTCATCATATGCTCACATCAACTCTCTGGGTGTGGGTGGGGGTCTTATA
The DNA here is from genome assembly GCF_000412655.1 of Myotis brandtii. Lineage (NCBI taxonomy): Eukaryota > Metazoa > Chordata > Mammalia > Chiroptera > Vespertilionidae > Myotis > Myotis brandtii. The sequence continues at coordinate 1,036,748 of NW_005355881.1, read as the reverse complement.
CCTCTTACTTTAGAGAAGAGAAAACTGAAGTTCAGAGACCTGAAGTCACAGCTAGGAAGTGGGAAATCTAGAACTTAAACTCCAGAATCTGACTCCAGAGCCCATAGTTACACTTGGAGTCATGAAACGTTGTTGCCTCTCAATACTTTGTTGAAGCAGCAATAAATAAAGCCAAGGTGGGCTATTGTAACAGGAAGGGGTCAAGACGGTGGCCCAGGGGCCATGTGCAGTCCATGCATCCATGGATATAATTTCTTTGGCCAGTACAGTTATTTACTTGAATTCATTGCCAATATTTTAAACCAGGAGGTTTTATTCTCTCCCCTTCCTCCTCATTACCTTCTTCTCTTGCAAAGCAGAAGCTCTGGCAAGCTGAGTCTGCACTCTGGTGTAGCGCCATCAGCTGGATTTGAGTAGCAGCCACCTCTTCAGACTACCACACTCTGTCAGCAGCAGTCTCCACTGGGACCACTTCATGCTGAAAACAGCTAACCATTCTCGTGCCTTTCACTTGCCAGGTACTACTGTCCGAATTACTAAGTGGATTGGCTCATTTAAACCTTACCTCTGTGACAACCCTTGGAGGTAGTGATGAATCATATCCCCATTTTCCAGATAAGAAAACAGGCAAAGAGAGACTAAGCAATGTACTAAAGGAACCCACAGCTGACACAGAATTTGAACCCTGCTGGCCGAGGCCATGGCCTTAATTACTGCACTATGCCCCCTCACCCTTCAGGTTACATACCTAGACACCACAGCCATGTGTACTTGACATCCCGTATCTAACTATTCTAACCGGCATGTTTGCCAGTAAATGTTAATGAGATTCCCCAATCTGTATCTAATTCTATTCTGGTTACATCACTTCAGTGAAAACCTGTTTGGTTCCAGAGTCCCTCCTACATAGGAAGCCTCATGGCAGGTGTGAGACGGATGCAATACTTCACGGAACGATAAAAAGATGTTCTCGCATCTTTCTTTCGTTTTGATTACTCCTGTGATAGAGGGTTGGGGAACTGGTTCCAAAATGTATAAGAAACTCATTTGAACTGGGGACGCCAGAACCAATAGGAGAAGGCGTTTGACCAGCCAATGTGTCCTCTCTGGGAGGTGCCTGGAAATGCATCCAGTTGGTCGGGACCTAGCAGTGAACCTTGTCTGAAATGTTCCCAATGGACAGCTGTCCTTAGAAGGAGAAAGTGGAAATCTGAGATGATCCACTCCTGCTTCCCATCAAAACCAATTTACCCCACTCGGATTAAACTGGGGCTGAAACGAAAACCCGGAGAAGAGATGAGGGAGCGCTCTAATCCTGAGACCATAAAATAAGCTTGGAAGATTTAACAGACCTTGGTTGCTACTAACAACCCCCAAAACATCTGGAGGGAGAGGAAGCTGAGAAAGGTGCTCCTTAGAAATAGCTTCTCCAGGGTTGTCAAGGGAGGAGCACTCCAGATAAGGAGCTGCTGGCCATCCCACAGGCCAAACCCAGGGGGCTCCCCAGGCAGGTCACCAAGGGCCCTGGTAAGCTGCGTCCCACCGAGCTCCCTCTGCCCAGCGCACATCTCCAGTGGAGCGTTTGCTGCCCGCATGCAGAGTTGACATTTCTGATTTACTGGCCCATCTCCCCACTGGATTGGAAGCCTTCCGAGGCAGGGACCGCCGAGACTCCAGGGCTGTGTATGGGGTTTGGTACCAAAGTGTGTTGGGTGAATGTTGGAGCAGAAAGGATGAAAGGAAAGAGGGGGAGGGAGGGAGACGAAGAGAGGAAAGGAAAGAGAAAAGGATGGGGAGGGGAGAAGGAAGGAGAGAGAGAGAGAAGGCCTAAGAGAGGAGGGAGAGAAAGAAGTGGAAAGGAAACAAGAGAGACAAGGAAGAAGGGAGGAAGGAATTGACAGAGAGTCTATGCATAGGAAAGGAGCGAAGAAAGAAAGGAAAAACTGAAAAATGAACAAAGAAAGATGAAAAAAACCCACAACAGCCAACACTGAAATCACTGTTCCAGGCCGCCTTCTAAGTGCTTTTTACGTTTTAGCTCATTTCATGGGACAAGCGTCATGAGTGTCCCCCTTTTCCGGATGGTGAGACTGAGGCCGGGGGAGGTGTGTCCTTTGCTCAAGGTGGCTCAGCTAGTAAGTGCTGGCCTTGCAATTCCTCTCCAGGGAGTCTGGCTCTAGATATCTGTCCTCAAAGAAAGAAAAAGGCAGAGGGTGTGAGGAGCCAAGGCAAAGAGCCAAGGCAAGGATACTCACCTTGCCAAGAGCTGGGACACACGTGGAAGGGCCGATGTGGTGATGCCTGGAGGGGAAGAGACAAAGGGGAAGGGCTTTAGCAATCGGAGTGGTGTTCCACAGAAGCTGTGACTTCAGATGCCACTTTAAGTGGGGAGAAACTTAGAGATTGCTGCCTGGGACTTTCTCAACCACAGCAGCTTACGTGAGGCACATCTTAGCACTCTCCTTGAAAGCCCCTTCTGGGAGAGCTCTGTCTCCAGTACTAATTGAAGGACTGCAGAGAAAGGCAGCATCTCCAACATCAGCGTGGGATCCATCTTCCCACCCATTGCACAGGGAGAAACGGAGGCCACAGGGACAGAAAGAAGGTGCTTGACCAGGTCATCTGACTAGATAGCGGCACAACTGGCACCTGAACTTGGTTTCCTGACTCTCAAAACCCATTTCCCTTCTTCCGATGACATCACTTTTATGTTCTTTCCCTCCTTCCCCAGTTTCAGCCCGTAGGGTTCAGGTAGGGCTGGCCCCAGCACTGAGGGGAAGGCACCTCTTGGGTCACCTCCTAGGCTCCAGCGAGGGTATGCTGCAGGGAGATGGCAGTGGCCTGGGCTCCTGACTCAACCATATCTCTGGGCACACAGCATCCAACCGTCAGCGGGAGACAATAAGAGGAGGTGACGAAAAGGTGACACAACTAAGCAAGGAGAGATGCTTGCAAGAGGATAATTTTACAAATGGACAGTTCAACTCCATGTCATCTTTCATAGCACAACTCAGTGTCCTGACTGTGGAGCCCTGGAAAATCCTAGATATCATGTCTATTGATGGCGCCAACTTGGCAATCCACACTCTTTGGTGTGTAGGGCAGTGGCTCTGCGCCTGAGCCTGATCCCCTCTCAGTCCCTGAGCTGGAGGCTAGAAGATCAACCTGCAATTCCAACTCTACCACGAGTAGCAGAGACTTTGGGCAGGCTGCCTAGAGTCTCTGGACTTCAGTTCCTCCTGTGAAACGGGGGGAAATCTTTATCTCACAAGGATGCGTGAGAATTAAATGAGAAGATGATGGTGATATCCATCATTGACCCAGCGCTTGTGATGTGCCAAGCTCTCCTCTAAATACGTTATCTGGATTAGTTATTTTAATCCTCATAATCACCCCATGAGCAGGGTTCTAGTCACATCCTCCTGTTGCAGATGAAGACCTGGAGGCACAGAGAGTTACTCCCCCAAGGCCACACAGGTCATACGGTGCAGATCTGTGATCTGAACCTGGTGGTCTGGCTCTGGAGTCGGTCTTTGCAACCAGGACACTGCAGCCCACAGTGATGGTCATCATACTCAGAGCAGCTCTCATCCACTGAGAGGCTCATTACATGCCAGGCCCTGAGTTCACTGCCTGTATGCATGATCTCATCTAGTCCTCACACGGTACAAGGCAGGCAATGGCATTCTCCCCAGTGTACAGATGGAGGAACTGGGAAAGGCTATGTGCCTTGCTCAAGCCAAACAACCCATGGGCATGGGACCTGGGACTTGAACCCAAGGGTAATTTGACTGCCAGGCCATTTCCCCTAATCACCAGATGAGTTAAATTATGAGTTAAAAACCACTGGGGTGAGGGTGGGGTCCTGAAGTCCATTTAGAGAGCTACAACTGGAATTAAAGAATAAAAGAGACAATATCAGCGTGGAATACTCATAGTAAGAAGGAAATGTGAAGCTCTTGTTCCAGCTACAGACATGAGAATGTGTTGTGTGTGTGTCTGAGTATGTGTGTGTGTCTGCGTGTATGAGTGTGTGTGTGTGTGTGTGTGTGTGTGTGTGTATGTGTGGGTATAGAATGGCAGTGTCAACAACAGATGTCTTACTATGTGTCGTATTAAAAGAAAAGTTGAAGCAGTCTAATATCTAGGGAAGCCCCTGGCGCACAGTAGGTGCTCATTCAATGCTAATTTCCCCACTCGGGGTTTACTGCTCCGGGCAGGGCCTCCCATACCTCCATCCTCATCCTCCCCCAGAACTAGAGAATGAACTGTCTCATTCTGAAGCAGCCACAGTCTCATTATTGGTAAAAGCCTATGATTTGAGTGTGTTAGGTACATAAGTTACTGAATTAAACATTTTTAATATGTTTTCTTTAATAAATATGTATATATTCATAAAAACCTGCATCTATGAAAACATTCCTATGGGCTGGGATCAACGTGGCAGCCAATAAATCTGAAGCGAGAGTCTTTGCCCCACAACCGTTCTGCCATGATTTGCATGTTCCCCTTACTCGGCTTCCTCTGTTCCTCTGAACTGTAGAGAGATCTGCCTTCCTCCCTCTCCTGCGGTGCAAACCTGTAACCCTCTCCCATCCCCACCCCAGCAACCCCGGGAAAACTGTGCAAGCCAGATACAGGCATTCGGGAAGTGTAAAGTCCCTGGCAGAGGGTGTGAGGGGGCAAGCATTCTGGCAATCTAGGGCAGTGGTCACACTGCTCATGGTCACCCCGTCACATACATGGGGCTGTGTGAGCCCCAGGCATCTTCGGGGTGGTGACGACAACCACATTCAGCAGCAGCAGCTCCTTTGATATTTGTGGGATCTGGTGCCTGGTAGATGGAGATAGACTTCCTGGTGATCACAACTTCCTGCTCTTAACCTTGTCAGTGTCATTGAACTTGCCATGATGGGCGAGGGTGAGGTCAAGGGAGGAGTCGTTGATGGCAACTCCTATCCACGTTGCCAGTGGTGGAAGCAGCCCTGGTGGCTGACTCACCAGAGCCACATCTATTGATCCAGGCTTCACCATGTGTCTCAGAGGGAGTGGCTGACACATCAAATGGGGCAGGCAGCTCTCAAGTGGAGAGGGGCAGGGAGCCTCCTCCATTTACTTCTGAATTTAAAACTCTAAGCCTGCTCTTCCTCCGCAGCTTTCCATGGGTGAAGGGAGAAGCATGAGCTCAACAGATGGGCGGAGCCTCTGGGATGAACTCATTCATTCATTCATTGCTCACCAGGTGCCAGGCTTATGCTAGGAATGGGGTTCCAGTAGTGAGCAAAAGCAGTCAGGGTCCCTGCCCTCATGAACCCTCCTGTTTAGCAGAGAGATGGATGGCAAACACAAATTACATTAGTAAGTACTTCATTATAATTATAACAAGGTACAAGGAGGAAAGCGGACGGTGTAGAGCATTGCACCTGGAACCTTAATGGCACAACATTAGCCTGGGGATCTTGCTAAAATGCAGACTCCGGGTCTGCAGGGCAAGGAAGCTCCCAGGTGCTGCCGATGCAGCAGGCCCAGGAGCCACACTCTGAGTAGAAGAGTCTAGACCAGAGGTTCTCAACCTGTGGGTCGCGACCCCTTTGGGGGTTGAACGACCTTTTCACAGGGGTCGCCTAAGACCATCAGAAAACACATATATAATTACATATTGTTTTTGTGATTAATCACTGTGCTTTAATTATGTTCAATTTGTAACAATGAAATTGGGGGTTACCACAACATGAGGAACTGTATTAAAGGGTCGCGACATTAGGAAGGTTGAGAACCACTGGTCTAGACAATGAGCTAATAAAGAACTGCAAATTACTAAAAGGTATCACAATTCTGGGTTAATAAAAATAAATCTCTGTTCCTGAAGTTACAAACTCAAATGCATATTGGGACCAAGAAGGTGATATAAATGAGCAAAGTCAAGATCCAGCTTTAATATGAGGCAACTAAAGCTGGGGTCTGTGCGAGTAAGTGCACACTTATGTGACTGTGTGTCTATGTGACTGTGTGAAGTAACTTGCCCACACTGTTAATTCATTCATGCATTCAACAAATGTTTATTATGCACCTACTGTGGGCTAGATCTGCAAGCCAAATCTCAGCATTTGTTAACTTAATATTCCTTCTGAAGAAAGCAAGTGGGCAAGAAGGGGACAGATCCAAATTCAAATCCTATTCTGCTTCAATGAAACTGTGTGACTTTATGCCTGTGACCTTCTCTCTCTAAGCCTCAGTTTCTACATCTGCAAAATGGGGCAACATCTCATTCCCGAAGAGCTGCTGCAAAGATTACACAGGAACGTACCTACCAAACGGTAACTGCTCAACGTGCAGCAGCTCTTATTAGCTTTCCAGTCTCCTGGGGCCCTTGTTTAAGCCATTTAAATCCAGGAGCCCAATTTGAATGTTCACACTTTTTTTTTTACTTCTCACTGGGAGGATTAAGAAGCTAATGATTCTGAAAGCAGCAACCACTATTAAGATGTCTAACTGGACCCCAGGGGCTGCTTCTAACTGATCTCTGAGAGATGAGACAATTTCTAGTGAGATGCTCTGAAGCAGGTCTTTGCCATAAAAGGTGCATGCCTGTAACTCTATCAGCTCATTTCCCTCATGTGGGTGACCAGGGACAGGGACAGTAGGAGGGAGCACTGTATTAGGAGTCCAGAAGTGAGCACCCCAACTCTGACTCGCATTGAGTGTCCATGTGACAGTGAACAAGTCCTTTGTCCATCTCGGGGCTGTTCCTGAGGACTGAAAGGAATGAAGCCAGAGTACCCCAGAGTGTGGGGGTTTGAGGGGGCATGCATATACACCTTTTTTTCTACTTAAATCATCACAGACTTATTTTAATGAGTATTAGAATCATAACAAGTCTATCAGAGTTGTAACTTTTCATTTCTGGAACTGGCCTTTAGTCATCCTTTTACTAGTAAAATGAATTTATTGAAAGGGAGTTGTTTTAAAGAAAAATGAGTAAGCAAGTGACAGTATGAATATGTGGCAGAGAAAGTGGCTTGAGAATGTGTGAAGTTTGTGAGATGCCACCGTAAGTGAAAGTCCTTTACCCACGGAGGGCATTAGGTAATTCATAATACTCAGTGCCCTTTTTCCAAAAGAGGGAATTGGCAATTTCCTTAACACTAAACTAATTCTGTTCTGCGCCAGCAGGGGTCATTCTGGGTGCCAACTCACCCAGGAAGCCAGCTGAGATAGAGATGGGAAAGGTGAAGGTGACCTGTGGCGCCCCAGGTGAGGGGCAAAGCTCTGGGCAGCTCAATCGGGCTTGGGTGGAATGAATCAAAACCTGCCAGCCCCAGGCTGGAACCGGTGAGACCAGAACTCACAATCAGACCTTGCCAGGCCCAGGGCAGAGGAGGGAGTTGCAGGAAGCCTGAGAGAAGAGGGCAGCCCAGCTTGTTCCATAGGGGGTGGTTTCGCCTCTCCAAGGGAACACCAAAGAGATTATAGCCTCAGCTTTTGCAAAATGTATCTGCATTTAAAAAATATATTTCTTGATTTCAGAAAGAAAGGGAGGAGGAGAGGGAGAGGGAGAGAGAGAAACATCAATGATATGAGAGAATCATTGATTGGCTGCCTCCTGCATGCCCCTCACTGGAGATGGAGCCCGCAACCTGGGCATGTGCCCTGCGACTAGGAATCGAATCGTGATTTCCTGGTCATTGGTCAACGCTCAATCACTGAGCCACACTGGCTGTGTTGTATCTGCATTTTATTTTTTAAAAAATATATTTTATTGATTTTTTTTACAGAGAGGAAGGAAGAGGGATAGAGAGTTAGAAACATCAATGAGAGAGAAACATCGATCAGCTGCCTCCTGCACACCCCCCACTGGGGATGTGCCCGCAACCAAGGTACATGCCCTTGACCGGAATCGAACCTGGGACCCTTTAGTCCACAGGCCGATGCTCTGTCCACTGAGCCAAACCGGTTACGGTTGTATCTGCATTTTAAAAGAAAAATTTTTCTCTATTCAACTTTACTTTCTTAGTTCTGTAACTTCCCTGCCGCCCTCCTTCCAGAAGATAGAATACGATTCAAATCCAATTTTCCCTTGAATGGTAATGAAGGATAGCTAATATTTCTCCAGTGGTTCCAACAGATCAGGCACTGTGCTAAAAGATTGCATGGCTCTTATCTCTTTTATTCTCACAACAACCCAATGAGGAAGTTATTATCTGTACTTTACACACCTGGAAAATGAGGTTGGGGAAGTAAAGGAAACTTTAACTAAGGGTTCAAAGCCAATATCAACCTGAAGTTATCTGTGACTCCTCAAGACTGTTCTGTATTCATCCACCTGCCCATCCCTCCCTCCCTCCCTCCATCCACCCATCCACCATCTTCCACCATCTATCTATGCACCCTCCCCCACCCCATAAATAATTTTGGGGCATCTACCATGAGCCAGGCACTGAGCTATGTACTCATTTGGAACAGAAATGTAAATATACATATTCGAATTAAAAATTGTCTTTGTCTTGGAGGAATTTAGCATCTAGAACAACAGTTCCCAACCCTGGGTGCACAATAAACTCATTCGGAGAGCTTTAAAAAATCCTACTGTCTAGGTTACACTTCTGACCAATTAGACTCTCTGAGGGTGGGATCTGGACATTAACATTAAAACCAGCACTGGAACCTGGTCCTTAGAGTGTGGTCACTGGGCCAGCAGCAGCAGCTTACCTGGGACTGGTTAGAAATGCAAATTCTCAGAGTCCTCGCCCAAAACTTTATAGAATCAGAAATGCTAGGGGTGGGGCTCTGCGATCGGTGTGCTAACAGAACTTCCAAGGTGATTTGATGCGCAAGAGGACTTGAGAACCATCCAGCTAGCACCTTGCTACGGATCGGTGTGCTAACAGAACTTCCAAGGTGATTTGATGTGCAAGAGGACTTGAGAACCCAGCTAGCACCTTGCTACTCAGAGTGCGGGTGGACCAGAGCGTAGGCATCACCTGGGAGCTTGTTAGAAATGCAGGCTCTTAGGCGGGATCAGCATCTGCGGTTTCACAAGGTCCCCAGGTGAGATTCTCCGCACATTAAAGCGGGGGAGACACAGCTAACCTCTACGGAGTGTTTTCTAAGCGGCCAGCATTCTGCAAAGGCTTTAACATCACGAGAAGCCTTTCTCACCACTGGCCCACACGCAGGCCACTCCCTCTCACAGTCCAGCTTCACTTTTCATAGAAATTACACCATCTGAAACCCCTTATTTGTTTAAAAATTCAGTACCTGCCCCTTCACTAGAACATAAGCTCTGGGAGCAGGGACTTGTCTGTCTTGTTCACTATTATATTCCCAGAACTTATTCCAGGGCCTGATCCATGGCAGGCATTTGCGGACAATTTACTGAACCAACTTTCATTATCTAGACAGGTGGCTGAGGCTCAGAGAGGGGTAGACATTTGCCCAGGTTCACACAGTGAGCTGAGGGCAGGGCTGGGATACACGGGTGGCTGGATTGAGCCCACACCCTGTAGGATGTGATGTGCAGGGACCCCTGGGAGCAGAGTGATGGTCAACCCTGAAGGTGGGCAGTGGGTAGGATTGGATCCCCACCAGTCCTAGTGCCTCGTACTCAGTAGGTGCATCAAACAATTTGTTGACTATATGATTAGAGAAGTAAAGGAACAAAAGAGAAACTAGCGCCCTAGCTGGTTTGGCTCAGTGGGTAGAGGGTCCTGGGTTTGATTCCAGTCAAGGGGGCACATGCCCGGGGTTGTGGGCTTGACCCCCAGTAGGGGGTGTGCAGGAGGCAGCCGATCAATGATTCCCTCTTATCATTGATGTTTCTATCTTCCTTTCTCCTCTCCCTTCCTTTCTGAAATCAATAAAAATAAAAGATAGAGAGAGAGAGAGAGACTACCAACTCTGTCTGTGGAGGGGCTCAGGAGGCAGAGGCGATGCTGGGGAAGGGGCGTTTGTAACGCAGAACAGAAGGGGCAGGGAGCCCTTGAGGCTGCAGATCCACCTCTCAGTGTCTTCCTGAGAAACAGTGCACCGTGCACAGCCTGCATGGTGACACCCCGGCAGCACTGAGCATAAGAGCAAAAAAATCAAAAATCAATGACCGAGTGAAGAAGTGGGGACTCTGGAGCCGAAGTGCCTGGGTTTGATTCCTGGCCCTGCCACGAACTGTGCGACTTTAAGCTGGCTACGTAACTTTCCATGCCTCAGCGTCCGCACGGTAAAGCGGGACCCCAGCCTAACAGGAGTGTGATATCACGTGAGAAAGAGTCAGTGTGCTCCTGACGGGACAGACTTCGGAGTCAGACGACCCAGGTTCCATTGTGGCCGTCGCGGAGCTGCGCCCTCTGACCAAGCTGCATGCCGTCCCCGTGCTGCAGTTTCCTCCCGTGTAAAGGGAGGTCAGTGAGCCTCCGCTTCTCAGGGTTGTTGGGATTGACTGAGTTCAGACATTAACATCAGGCACACGGCCAAGTGTTCGCTCCATCGGTGCCAGAGGAGGAGGAGGAGAATTCATCTGGATTTTCATTGCTCTGAGCGGTGCCGGGCACAGAGTATGTGCTCACAAAAGTTAAAGACACAAGGTAGGGACTCACCTCTGGGACAACTGCCCCCGGCTCCCACTGTGGCAGCCAGGCCCGGGGTCTCTAACGCAGTCAGCATTTCAAGAGAAACTGGAAATCCAGATTTTCATCTGAACTGTCCCAATTTTTATAACTTTTATTTAAAACATGGTGTCATCATTAAAAAAAACCAACAAAACAAAACAACGGCATGCCTGAAGGTCAGACTGGGCTGTGAGCTGCCAGTTTGCAACCTGCAACCGTGGCTTTGAGCTCACTGTGGTTATAGGAGTCAGAGGACAATGACAATGGAATAGTAAGTTAAACCATTGTACCACGCCCCCAGGCTGGGCCAGGCCCTTTGTATAATATTACGTCATTTAATCTTGCAGTAAGCACCCTGTGAAGTGGGTCATGATTATGCCCCCATTTGACAGAAAATTGAGGCACGGAAAAGCTCAATCATTTGTCCAAGACCATGGGGCTGGTTGGCAGTGGAGCTGGGACTCAGACTTGGGTCTTCCTTACTTGCAGCCTATGCCTTGGCCCATCTCTGCTGGCTCTGAAATGAAGATGGGCTTAAGGTAACTTGTGCCTCTCTCTACAGGATGACTGGCTGTGAATGGGGCTCAATGCATCTTCTCAAATTCTGTGAGAGCCCAGGGGCTTTACACGCACGCTCCTAAGTGCCAGGAAGAACGAGGCGGTGTTCTCTGCCATGAGGGTTGGGCATGAGAGCCCAGCCCCTGTTGGTGGCACTCAGCAAAGGGTTGTTCCAGCGTCATTACCAGCATGGAAAGGAAATGTCATAATCTTGGTGACATCAATAATGACTCCCAGAAGCCTGGAGTTGCTTAAAAGCAAATTCCTTGTGACGTTATATTACAACTAGAAACGCATCTCGTTTTCCATGACAGTTACATAGCATTTGTGCCCATGAGCTGGCATCAAACCCAGATGGTGAAGGAGAGACAGCTGGGGGTCCCAGAGGACCGGCAGCAAACCCCAAAGCTGGCCCAATAAAGGGTTAAGCCCAATGGTAAACAGAATAGCTTAATGCCTTTTGTTAACTCCAGCTCTGCCAGGAAGGCTGACAGATCCCAAACAAGCAAACAATAGCTGGAATTGTTCTAGCGAAACTCGTCTGGCTGCATCATTTGCCAATAATTTTAAAAACAGCTTAACTCTCCTCTGCTTCCTTGACTTCAACCCGACCTGAAAGCAAAAGGTGGACGGGTTCTTGTCCCAACACCAACCCCCTTTAGACAAGACGCCTGCTTGGATGCCACGACGGCAGGAGAGCGCGGAGGGACGGAGCGGAGACCAGGCAGGACCTGGAACACGCCCGAAACTGACTACATCTGGGGAGGTGTCAGCAATTCTTGGAATTGGAGACCAAGACAGGAAGTTCAGAGCACGAACCGAGCACACTTTCCCCGCCAATGACTAGACAGAATTGTCAGCAACGTACACTAAAGTTTTGGTCCAGCGGCAACAACCTAAATGACCGGAGGAGAAATTGTTATAATGACGGTACTTTCGAAAGGATGGGTGTCTACGTCCGACAGCCCCTTACTACATTCCGCGGGGTGGGCAGGGACCACCCCTGCTCCGCCACAGCTCATGCCAGGAGGCCTACCTTCTGTGCCACTCAGAGTCCGGACATCGGCGTCAGCAGTAAGCTTCAGTTTACCCACACAGGTGCTGTTTACAGTAAGACTGGGTGAGAGCACTAGTTCTAGCATTTCCTTGTACCTGAAAGAAAACAAAGGGAAATGTAATTTATTCATCAATTATGCATGCTTACTAATGATTTCTCTTTCTTTCCCTAAGAGTATAAATATGAGAGCTGATTACCTAAACCCAGCCGTCTTATAAATTCTACATAATAAAAATGCACTAAACTTTTCATCAAAGGGAAATGAGGCATTGAAATGAAGTACTTGCTCCCCTCGGGAGAAGACGCCCACTTGATTAAAACTTTCCCCTCCTTCCTGCTGTATTTTGCCACTAGAAAAATTATAGTTTGGACTCTTTCAAATGTCATGTGAATGAGCTGGAGTGAGCCAGGGAGACTTCTTGGGAGAGGAAGGGAGAAAGAGGTAGGGAGAGAGTGTTTGAATTTAGATTCCTCAAAGCCAGAGGCGTGGGGAGAAGTCCGAGTTGACCGTAGCTAAGAGGGGAAACGGATATGGTATTCCACGCTGTGACTTGCTCAGATGGAGAAAGGCTCCGAAGGCATCACTGATATTTAAGTCCCTCTAGGCAGCAAAACTCACAGCCCATCACTGTGGTCCCTCCCCAGAAAGAAGACACTAGCTCCTGAATTACTCACGATTTTGATAAAATGTGAACGGAGGCAGGGACAAGTCTCCTGGGTTGTTTGATTGAAAACTTTTCCAACCCTTGCGCTATGTCAGTACTTATGCCTCCCAAATTCCTACCCACTGTGGTTAGGAAATGAGGTTTCCGGTTCATGAGCACAACATTGTACATGGCAGTTAGCAAAGGACTCAACTACAACCAGCAACGTTTGGCACTGATTCAAGTTGTCCTCAGAGAAAGGCTAAGTTTATTGACTGCACATCCGTATCCAAGGTCAGGATCCGATATCATTGTGTTAATAAACACCACGTACTGACTGAAGCCAAGTGGTTATGAACTCAGATTTCTTCGTAAAAAGGTTGTGGATTCAAATTCCAGTGTCACTACTCCCTAGCCAGAGCAAGTGACCAAACTGCTCTAAGTCAAAAGTGTTCTCACTTGGACTGTGGGGATTATCAAAGTACCTCCTTGACGAGGTCATGGTGAGATGGAAAGAGATGATACATGTAAAGAAAGGACTTAGCAGTGGCAACCTAAATGCCTATGAATAACTAGGCAGTACGCTCACATGATGGAATACAATACAGCTGTGCAAAAGGCTGAATGAAGCTCCACAGAGCACAACAGACAGATTGCCAGGCAAAGTACTGAGCAAAGAGGTAGCAGGGTACCCAAGTTGTGATACTACTTCTATGAAGTGCAAAATACACAAACCGGTATTATATACTGTTTAGGGATACAGACGCATGCAATAAAAATGTAATAGTATGTATAGGAACAATAAACACCAATTTCAGGACAAAGGTTAACTCCGGGAATAGTGGGGGGGGGGGGGGGGGGGGGGGGGGGCAGGCGCAATTTGGGAAGTGGTACCTGGGAGTGTCAACTGTGTGTGTGACATTTTCGTTCAGGGGCTGACATTGACTGAGGCCCATCAAAATATATAGGGTGGGGCAAAAGTAGGTCTGCAGTTGTTTGTATGGAAAATAATACAATAATTAATAAATAACAGTAAAAAAAAAAATCCAGCCTGCCATCTGTTTTGTGTGACCCATGAACGAAGGATTGCTTTTACATTTTTAAATGGTTGAAAACAATCAAAAGAAGAATAACATTTCAGGATGTGAAAATTATGTAAAATTCAAATTTCAGTGTCCATAAATAAAGTCTTTTGGAGCATAGCTCCAAATTGTCCATGACCACTTTCATGCTGCAACTTCTGAGTAATTATGGCAGAGACCCACAAATATTTAATATCTGCCAGAAAATATTTACCAGCCCAGTTTTAGTTTGTAAACAGGGTGATGGGCATACTACTGTTATCCTCTGTTACGTGGTTACTGTGCATCTTTGTGTGCCTAAAACACTTAATTAAAAAAAAATGTTTTTATTGATTTTACAGAGAGAGGAATAGAGAGGGAGAGAGAGAAACATTCATTGGTTGTCTTCTGTGTACACCCCAACCAGGGATTGAACCAGCAACCTGGGCATGTGCCCTGACCGGGAAATCGACCTGGTGACCTTTTGGTGCATGGACAATGCTCAACCAACTGAGCCACACTGGCCAGGGCTGAAACACTTAATTTTTTGAAAAAAGAAATAAATCAGTTATTCTAGGACTTACACATAGGAAGTATTTTATATATACTTTTTAATCTGATGAAAGAATTCCACACAAATCAGCTTCTACTGCTTATATCTTTATATTAGCTGATACGCATTTAGTTCCTAAATGTTCCCAGGTATGCATGTATGCTGTGTGCCTGTTTGCTTGTTCCCCGAACACCACAGACACTCCAGGAGAGAGGCCTGGGAGTCTCATTCTTTGAATACTTCAAACACGTTGTATGGAGCTCAGCAAATAGCAGACGTTGGACCTATTGTCTGACTGTAGGTGCCAGAAATTTGCATTTTATTTAAACTCATTCCCTTCATCCTTTTGGAGAAAGGTTATTCAAGGTTAAAAAATAAACAATGATGTAAAAAATAGCACTGGTCTCTAAGTATCCAGATGTTATGAGTATGGTATTAGAGGCAGCAAATTGTTAGCTAAATGACCAAATCCAGTTCAAAACAAAATGAATTGTCTCTCTGCATCCTCAGGGTTTACAAGTCATTGCCAATATTTTAAAGTAAAGCAATTTCATACAGAAACCTAGATTTTCAGCTTCTCTTGAAAATGGAAGAATAGTGCCACATTTCTGCATGACAACAATTAGTTGGAGTTGAGTAGTGGCAGACCAACTTAGTGAAGGCCTATGGGCTCCAGTTTGCCACAGTCCCCACCCCTCCCTAGTGTCTTACAGTTGACCCTCCTTTTCCATTTTTATTTCCTCCTGGTCTCTATAGGCCTTTGCATTTGAAAGCCATCAGGAAAGCCTGACAAGGAAAGAAATAGCAATGTGACTTCTGGCCTCAGTCACATAGCTTATTTATTTTACTGAGTGTTGCTGTCATCCTCAAGAGCTCTTAGCACATCCAAACAGCATTTGTTGACATTACAGCAGAGCAGGAATGTGTTTGTGAGTTTTAACTCTGGGACAGAGTATTGCTGCTAAAGCTTTTGGTGTCTTCACCTCTTGCCTAATATCCTTGCAGGCCAAGCAACATGGAAATCATCCGGATTTTCCCAACAGCACTTGACACAGAATCATATTCATTCTCTCATCTGATTGACACCTGTGGGGATAGGAAGAAGGAAGGCATGGAAGAGGAGAGGGACTGGGAAGAAGGGAGGGAGGAAATCTAGAATTGAGTGATTAGCTTCTTTCAACAAGATTTTAAAGAATTCCTGTTTATCCTCATGTTTCCAATTTGCCCTAGAAAATGACTCTAATGTATTAAATGTGTCTTCTTAAATGATGTCATGTTGTTTTATGTGCGACAGACATGTTTTAATTTACATGAATAGTGTTGTATACGAGATCTCATTCTGTTGATTAGACTTCACCCCCAGTCTGCACTATGATTTTAAAAAGGATACATATTGCTGGACGATTCTCTAGCTTGTGGCCAGAAGTCCATACTGTGCACCCGCTCTATTTTTTTATGCATTGCCCTAACGATGAACATGTAGGAAGCCGCCATCTCTCAGCCATCATAAACAATGCTGCAATGAACATTTTCATTTGAATATAATACATATTTAAAAAATATAAAACATAATAAAATCATAAAACATATTTATGTATACACACATATATTCTTAAAATGGATATATCAAACTACCGGGAGGGTAAGAGATCAACCAAAGGACTTGTATCCATGCATATGAGCACCAATGGACACAGACAATAGGGGGGTGGGGCATGTGCTGTGAGGCGGGAGTGGGCAGGGAGAGGTCAATGGGGGGAAAAAGGAGACACATGTAAAACTTTCTACAATAAAGAATTTTTTTAAAAGAATTTAAGAAATTCTTTTACTAGTGAGTATGAGCATATATTCAACCTAATTATGGGCATTTTGTTTTTAACTGGATTTGGTCATTTAGCTAACAATTTGCTGCCTCTATATATATAGGATTTCTGTGTCATTGGGTATATGTGAACTCAACTTTGCCAAGTACTAGCAGACTGCTCTTCATAATTCCTGTACTAATCTAGATTCTCACCAGAAGTGCATAAGCATTCTAGTTTCATAAATTCTTTTTTTAAAATACTTTTTTAAAAAAATTCTTTATTGTTGAAAGTTTTACATGTGTCTCCTTTTTCCCCCATTGACCTCTCCCTGCCTGCTCCCGCCTCCCAGCACATGCCCCACCCCCCTATTGTCTGTGTCCATTGGTGCTCATATGCATGGATACAAGTCCTTTGGTTGATCTCTTACCCTCCTGGTAGTTTGATAAATTCTTGCTAACACCTGGCATTGTCCACCTTTCTAAGTTTTGCCAAGCTGATGGGGTGAAAAGTGGTATCTTAGCTGTTGTAAGTTGCATTTCTGTGATTACTAGTGAGTATGAGCATATATTCAACCTAATTACGGGGCACATGAGTTTCGGAGAACTGTCTATTTACTAGTATATCTTTTATCCTTACCCATTTTTCTACTGGATTTTTCATTTGTTTTCTTGTTGGGTTGTTGGAGTGCCTTGTAGAATCTAGATATGGGTTCATTGTTGGTTTTAGATCAGGGGTCCTCAAACTACGGCCTCGGGCCACATGCGGCCCGCCAAAAACATTTATCCGGCCCGCCGGGTGTTTTTGCCGCCGCTGCCTGTCCTGCTTAGCAGCCGACTCGTCCTGGGCCCGCAGTGCGCATGTGTGGAATGTCTGAGGGACAGTGAACTGGCCCCCTGTTTAAAAAGTTTGAGGACCTCTGTTTTAGATGCGATAAGTTTCCTTTCTTAATCTTTCATTTTCTGTTTTCTTTATTTATGGTGTCATATAGAATTAAAAATGTCATATATTTGCCCAATAAGTTCTTTTTCCCCCACTAAATGCAAAAATTCTTTCCCTAACCCTTGGACATTAAAGTTTGTCTACATTTTAACTACTGACATGGAATTTTGCCTTTCATATTTAAGTCTTTAATTCATCTGAAGTCTTCCACTTAGTATGATTTAAAGTTGCATTTCCCTCCAAAATCGGAGAAAATGAAAATACGCCATTTTTACTAATATGTGTGCAACCCTCTAACTGAATTTACTCCTCAGATATTCTGGGATAGTTTGTATTTTGGTTTAATCTCATTACACAATAAAAAAATAAAAGCCACAAAACATTGTTTTAAGGCACTGGAGGATAACCAAGGCAGGGCGTGAGGGCCCAGGATCCCAGAGAGATGAGAAATGGACTGAGTTAAGTATGACCTCTACCACTTTTCCTTGCAAGACATTTGCCAATTTATAAGCACAGAGGAAGAAAGTAAGGGTTTAGAGTTTTCGAGTCTCATTGGGCTGGGGAGACAAAAATTGGCATTCAGGGCTACTGAACTATGGCAGTTAGCAAAGATCCTAGAGAAATGAGAACAATAGAGAAGTGAGCCTAATATTGTTGACAGTCACTACCTTTGAAGCATTTGCTGATACCTAAGCTGGGTGGGGTAAGATCCAGAGAAGTCAAACAGAAAGGGGTAGCTCAGAAGGCAAGAAATGAAGCAGAGCTTTTGGCAAAGCAGATTTTGGAGTTCATGGCCCATTAAGGATGAGAGGCCTTGGTAAACACACCAAGCTTTTATTTGTAATTTTTTTTAAATTTTATTTTTTAATTATAGTTTAACATACACTGGGCTTTTTAACTGACACCCTGAAGGGTTATTGCCTTGTAGCAAGGGCACACCAAATAGAACCTGCCTTGAGTTATCTTAATCCCTTACTGGATCAAAGTGATTTGCCTCCTACTATCACCACCTACTAGAAGAAAAGTAACTTTCCTTTTGGAGAAGATGTCATCCTCCAAAGTCACCATAATTTTTATACACAATGTTTAGCATTTAATAAAAACCACCAGGCATGCAAGGATATAAGATGAAATGATAAAAAAAAGACAAAAATCCAAATCCATATAAGATTCAGATATGGGGATTATCAAACAAGGATTCCCCATCAACTTTGATAATATAATCAAGAAAATAGATTTAAGGTGTAGAATGCTACTAGAGAACTAAAATCTTTAAAAAATCAAATGGAAATTCTAAAATTGAAAATACAATAACTGAAATTCAGAACTCAATAGAGCAGTTGAACCACAGATTAGATATAGCAGAAGAAAAACTAAATGAACTGGAAGGTAAGTCAGTAGACAAATCTCAGAAAGAGGGTTGGAAAATAGGTTAAAAAAAACCCATAAAAGCAACATGGAACATGGAGAAAAGGTCTAACATACATGGGATAGAGGCTATAGAAGGACAGGAGAGAGAGAACAAGTCAGAAACTATATTTAATGAAAAACTGACAGGAACATTTCCAAGACGGATGAGAGATATCAAGCTTATGCAATGAAAAAGTTCCGTGCCTCCCAAGCAGAATAAACAAAGAGAAAACACTCCTGGGCATATACACTGAGTGGCCAGATTATTATGACCGGCCAGATTATTATGACCACCCCATCAGTACAATGAAGTGAATTAGTTATGCAAATAATAATAATAATAAAACCTTGAGAGTATTTGTTTAGGAAGTTTTCAATATTCAGTATTTTTAGAAGTGTCAATGAAATACTGATCAGGTGGTCATAATAATCTGGCCATTCAGTGTATATCATGGTCAAACTGCACATGTGTGAAAACATATTAATCTTAAAAGCAGCCAGAGGGGAAATAAAATACAGGTTATCTATAAAGAAGGAGAAATAAGATTTCTCAATAGAAATGATGACTATCAGAAATAAAAAAAGGAATCTCACCTGCCAATGTAGAATTTTATGCCAGCAAGAAAATCCTTCATAAGTGAAACAAGCCAATATTAAGATTATTTGCCACCAGAAGACCTACACTACAAAATAATGTTCTGGGAGCATGAAAATTCTGCAAGGAATAGGGAACTGCATAAAAAGGTGACTATGTGAGTAGGAGAGGGATAAACAAAGTTAACTTGTTTTAAGGACCTTGCATTTTCCTGGATGTGATAAAAGTACTAATTTATAGTAAAAGATTTACCAAGAATGTATGCTATAATGTTAAGGGTAACTAGAGGACAATAATTTAAAAATGGCTACTAACAAGCTAATAGAGGAGAAAATAGAATAATAAAAATAATCGAGTAATCCAAAAGAAGGAAGAGAAAAAACACAGAAGAGATGGAACAAATAGAGAAATAAAATGATAAATTTAAACTCAAAGTTATCAATAATTGTATTAAACTTAATACACATTTATATTACTTTACAATAATTACATGAAATATAAACAGAATAAATTAAAAGACAAAGATTACAAGTCTGGGTTTAAAAAAACTGACTACATGATTATTGCAAGAGACCCTTTAAATATAAAGATACACAGAGATTTAAAGCAAAATATTGTAAAAGTCCATATGAAGCAAATACTAATTAAAGAAAGCAGAAATGACTTCAAATTGACTTGAAAATTAAAACCATTATTGAGATTGAGAGGAACATAAAGTAATGATAAAAGAATCAATCCAGCAAGATATAGCAATTAAAAAGTTTGCCCTTCCCCCAATTAATTTGCATGGTATTTACTCCAAAAGGAAATAAGCCACTTGACTGAGTCTAGATCAGGGGTGGGCAACCCCTGGCACGCGTGCCAAACATGGCACGCCAGTAACTTTTGCTGGCACGCAAAACCCTCTCTTATAATCTTCCATTTATAATTTTTTTCTTAATATCGACTTTTTTATTTTTCAGATAAATTCAGTGTAGGTGCATCTCAGATAAATAAATAATTTTTTTAAGATAACAAGTTATCTTAAAGACCATAGACATGGATTGACGAGAGAGGGGAAGAGCAATTTCTATGCCTCTGCCTTAACTCTCCCTGCCTTCCTAGATCCGACCAGTGTTTTGGTTTCATCCACATACGCTTGTGAATCTTTGTTCTCAGTGATGAATTTTGTTAAGTCTCGTAAATGGAGTAGCCTGACGGATGAAAGTAGTAGCTCGTGCATATCTCTGAAGGTCACGAAATATAAACCTGATGTAAAATCTCTGTCATCAGTGATGCAGCAGCAAAAGTCCCACTGATAATATCAAACGGAGTCATAAAGTTTTCTGTCGGACTATCAGTGTACATGTATACATTAAAAAATAAATGTATTTTTCATCATCATATACTGTGTTTTTGTCACTCGAATGAATTTTATTATTTCTTCAAGGTTCTTCACATACATACACCTTAAGAGATATCAAGTAGGCGTAACATGTTCTCAAAAAATTAGGGTTGGCACGCAGAAGAATTTTGAGTCAGAGATTTTGCTGGTTTTGGTACGCACTCACAAAAAGGTTGCCCACCCCTGGTCTAGATCTTTGGTAGGCAATGCAAGATTGAATCAAATAGCCCTACAGCAATTCAAACATCATCCTGTGAAGGCAAAGAAATAGATAACACTAACAAAGCTGGAGCAGTAGAATTGTGATGCTCACAAAGTAATCAGGACCTTAACTTAAGATCCTGACAATTGCTCTTTCTTGTTATGGCTTAGGAAGCTGCTATCTTGCAGAAGCAAACCATTAATCATCAGTATAGCAATGTGAACAGAGAAAAACCCTTCCAAAAATTCTAATCATAGCTCTCATTTCTCAGGCATCTCTTACATGCCAGGCAATTTTACCGATCACTTTTACATCATATCCTTTAATTCTCTCAACCACCATGGGAGACAATAGTTATCTACCCTCTATTTCCCAACAGGCCGACTAAACACAGATTTAGGTCTGAGCAAAGCATAGGCACCAAGGGAATGTGAATCATTCCTAGTTAGTGAACATATCCTGTTCTGCCACAAAGATTTAAAAAGCAGCTTTTAGAATTTCAGCACAGGGTGAGTTTTATGTTTGTGTTTTGTGGGTCATATTGTTTTATTGCTGAGTTATAAGCAAAGGTATGGGATTCATTTACAAGAAGTTACATGGCAGTGGAGGAGGGAGGCTGATCTTGTCGGTGTTTTGAGGCCTCTGAAGGTCTTAACAGGCCCTGATTATAGTGCTCTTTTTACAGATAATTCTAATAAGAATAGCTAACACTTAAAGAGCACTTCCTCTGGAGCCAAGAGACCTTTGAATATATTGGCTCACTTAATCCTGTGAAGTCAGTACAGATGAGGAGACTGAGGCTCATGCTGGTGGTTCGTGCTAGAACCCGGATTCACAACCAGGTCCTCTGGCTCCAGGGTCTGTGATTTGAACCACAGCTTGTAAGTAAAACTGAGTCAGAATTTGAACTCAGGGCCCATCCAGCTCCAGTGTATCCCCTAAGCCACCGGGTCAGAGCACCGGCTCTGTCATCTGCCACAGGGGGTCAGATTCTAGCTCTTGTGTCTTAGCAGCTATATGACCATAGGCAAGTTATTTAATGTCTCTGAGCCTCATCTCTAAAGATGACGAAAATAAGAGGGCCCTTCCTGGCAGGTTGTTCTACAGATTAAGTGAGAGAAGGCATGAGTGAGTGGGTGCTCAACTGGCATTTGAGGGGTAGCGACTACTGACATTATTTGCATTCACACCGACAAAAGCCTGAAACATACATTCCTGGGGGACACGGGGACCTGCCATGAAGATCCTCCGACAACCACTGGCTCCTACTGTGGCCTGACGGACAGAGTTGAGTTCTTCTACAACTTAGGGGGAGGCCTCCTTCCCATCTTCCCCTCTCCCCTCCTCACAATTACCTGAAATAGGAGACCAGCTTAGCCTCTTGGCAGGGGAGGGAAGAGGGAAAGCAGTCTAACAGAATCTGGAGGGGGACGCGGGGAGGGGGGAGATAGAAAGACTTAGCTTCTCTTTCATGAAGGCCGGGAAAGGAAGCAAAGGTATGAGATTCATTTACAAAAAGTTTCTGCTGCATTGTTGCAAAACCCTGATACCCCTGCTGCTTGCGAAGCAGGCCAAGAGCCGCAGAAAGAAAGAGGCATTCGAAAGCCCCAGGCCTCTGGCCTTTTCCTTGGCCGGCTGCTGCCAGCGGCTTGCACCATTTGTTACCCTTGTCACCACCCCTGTCCCCAGGGACTGAGAAGCGTTGGGGGAGTGTGAGGCTGCTGGAGGAGCCTGAGAGATGACAGCTGGAAGGTGGGGGGTGGGGGAGACTTCAAAGGCTGGGAGGGATCAAAAGCAGATGGAGGGTCCCAGGCGGGTGGGCAGCTCACCTTTCCACACCCCCCTGAGCACACTAGCTACCTTTGCTGAGAACAGCGGCCCTGCCTGCTGGATGGAGAGGACAGATGGCCAGTCAGCCAAGGGGACTAGAGAGAAAGCCAACTCCCAGCACCTTTCAAGGGCTTAGGAATCCAAACGTGCAGACAACCATCACAGGTTTTTCGCTGGACAGCAGCTGTGGCCCCAACCTGGACATTTCTGGCCGCCTCCACACCCCTCACTCCCATTTGATTTCAATTCTAAATACATCTGCTAGGCGCAAACGGGTTCTGCACCAGTCTCCCCATCTCAGGGGGAGAGCTGCTCACATTAAAAGCCCAGGATTGTCCCCCTCCTCCCTCTCCTTCAATTCTCATATCCAATCCATCACTAGGTGTCATCAGGTTTACCTCCTAAACATCCATGGAACTCACTGACTGCTCTCCACCTCCATGGCCCAGCCATCACCCTCTCTGCCCTGGACAACACCACAGCCTCTGCCCTCTGCGCCCATCTCCTTGGGGCCACTGTGGCCTCCCTCCAGTTTGTTCTCAGCGCAGCGGCCTGAGGGACTGCAGACAACAGAAATGAACCTGCGTCCTCACCTCATCCTTGCTGACAACCTCCAATGCTTTCCGTTATTCTGAGAATGAAGCCAAGACTTCTGAACACAGCCTTGATCAGGCTTTCCTTCAGTCCATGTCTCGTTCCAGCACCATGGCCTTTGCCCGTGCTGTTCCCTCTGCTTGAAACACCATTCCCTCCTGCTTGCCCCTCAGAGGTCTCAGCTCTAGCATGGTTTCCCCAGGCCCTCCCTGAGTACAGCCCATTCCCCTAGAGCAGCTTCCACAGGCCCACGTCCCACCCTCTCTTAGCGCAGTCACTGTAACAATTTTTCCAGATGTATGTCAGTTATTTACTGCCATCGGTCTTCCGGACCAGACTATAAGCAACCTGACGGCAGGGATATTGTCTGTTTTGTCCCCCATTACATTCCCCAAATCTCCTGCAGGGCCTGGCTCTTGAGAGCTGTTTAATAAATATTTGTGGCATAATAGATGAATTTACTGTATGAATAAATGTATTCATTCAATCAGTATTTACGGAGTTCCTGCTATATGTGCTGGTCACTGATACTGTCACCACCCCAGATGGGATACTCATTTATATTCCGGCCTGGGCCCTCTAGGCATGAGTTTGAGACCCCCTGGTTCACTCTTCTTCCCAGTGTTAGGACTGTATATAGGACATGGTCAGAAGGACACGGTTGTTGGATGCTACTGTCCCCAGGCCACCCCAGAAGGAAAAAGTGGTCCCAAAGTTCCTGTCCAGATGACACAAGGTACTTGTTCATTGTGATTATGAGCCTATTAAGCTCTGCCTGGTTGTCATGTCTATTGTAGTCCTGCTCCACCCCATAGTTTATTATTTCCAGCTTTATTAAAATATAACTGACATATTGTATAAGTTTAAGGTGTACTAGTACATGAGATGACTTGATACATGTATATATTGCAAAATTATCTCAGTGGTCCTGCTTTGAGCTAAGAAAGCAGGAGGAGAAAGCGGAAACTTCCAGAGATACAGCATGGAGTCATCACTAAGGAGCACACAGGGGCAGTGGGGTCCTGGGTTTGGCCTGGTGGGTCTTGTGGCGATAGCATCCTTCCTTTCTTTGGGGGAACTGCCTCTCCCCCACTCTCAGACAATGTAGCTTGGGTGGGGCTGACCCTGAGCCTGGCAATTAGCACCTCCCACCCCCCCCATCTACAGTGACTGGCTCAGGGGTAGTGGTCACGAGTCCGTGGGAGCCAATGAGAGGCCCAGGATGAGCTCCTGCAGAAGAGATGCCCTTTCCCACTGGACATGAGCCTTGGAAGGTGTCTATGGGGAGCTGCTGGCAATACAGGACACAGCCTACATTTGAATGGCACCGTCTTAAAAGACTGTGACCCCCATTCTGGTCACATGGGCCTCACATCTTTGGAGTTCAGTGTGAAAGTCAGAGTAGGAATAAACTGCCTGCCAGTGAAATTCAGGGGCTGCTGTTACTGTGGCCTACTTCTATGTCCACGGGAAGACCCCCACATGCTACAATGGTGCGGTCACAAGCCTCTTCTCCTGTCCACGTCTCCATCCCTCCTCCCCACCTCCCTTATAACAGGGAAGGTGTCACTTAATAGTGTGGGGGCAGGGCTGGGATACAGAGGCAACCATCTACTCAGGTGAACAAGATACTCTCAGTCTCCTCTCCAAAGGCTATGAAGAAGGCAGATAAAGTAGGGACACAGTGGATGCTAAATTCATTCACTGATTCATTCATTCATTAAGTCAGGCTGCCAATCATTTGGCATCATTGTCTCTATTTCTATCGCATACAAAAAATGAAAGTCTGCTCTTTTGTTACTAACTTATTTCACTTTTTATTTTTTTTTTGTTCCAGGCACAGGGGATACAAAGCCAAATCAGACAGACCTGTTCCCTGCTCTCATGAAGTCCGGATTGTAGAGTGGGACTTGCTATCTAGTCTTAGGTGGCATTCATCAGGGGTGACCCCAGAGAGCTGGGATATAGACAGCCTAGTCCCAGCGATGTGTCTCCTCAAGCTGAGAAAATAACTGCATCAACTTTTCTTTCTTAAGATAAAATTTTAACCACCCAGGTAATATCTCAAAACATTTGTAAATAAATTTGAAAATTTTAGATAAAATTAAAGTTGTCTTTGGCCACTATATCCCACCAGCAGTATCCGCAATTACTAACAGGATGAATAGCTCTGAAGACCTTTCTCTGGTCATCAACACACACAAATGGCCAAATATGTCCCTACGTAGAGTGTTTTATCAACATGTTTTAACCAATGTCATTGATCTGTACATCCTGTTCCAAGACTTTTTCACGCTAACCATAAAAATATCTTTTTAGCCCTAACCGGTTTGGCTTAGAGGATGGAGCGTCAGTCTGCGGACTCAAGGGTCCCAGGTTCGATTCAGGTCAAGGGCATGTACCTTGGTTGCGGGCACATCCCCAGTAGGGAGTGTGCAGGAGGCAGCTGATCGATGTTTCTCTCTCATCGATGTTTCTAACTCTTTATCCCTCTACCTTCTTCTCTGTAAAAAAAAATCAATAAAATATATTTTTAAGAAATCTTTTAAAAAATATATATTTTATTAATTTTACAGAGAGGAAGGGAGAGGGACAGAGAATTAGAACCATCGATGAGAGAGAAACATCAATCAGCTGCCTCCTGCACGTCCCTCACTGGGGAGGAGTCAGCAACCAAGGTACATGCCCTTGACCAGAATCGAACCTGGGACCCTTTAGTCCGAGGGCCAACGCTCTACTCACTGAGCCAAACTGGTTAGAGCATGAAAATATCTTGATGTCCTTTCCCCGTCAGGATGCAGAGATCCAGCTTATTCTTTCTCCCTGCTGCACAGCATCCCCAGGTATGTCTACACCACAGTTCCTTTCAGCCAGTCCTGTTTTCCCAACTTCTGTTATTATCACTAATGTCACACGGATGGCCTGGGACACACCTTCTTGGGCACACATGCATGTAGCTCTCCAGGTGTGCTACCCCAAAGGATGGGACACACCTTCTTGGGCACACATGCATGTAGCTCTTCAAATGGCTGGGTCTCCCTTTGAAATTATCAAGGACACTGTCAGAGTGGCTGATCCAATTTATATTCCCAATGGCCGTGTCCTGTCCTCTCACCCTTGTGTTGCTTCTATTCCCTGATCTGAAAGATTTTATCCAAAACCCTTTTAGGAACACACAGCAATTGTTTTAATAGGCCTCCTCAGAGTCAACTCCTCACCACCATCGTTCAACCTTATGTTGTAGGGAGTCCTGTTGGGAAGGAGAATCAGCCCGGGTCTAGAATCTTAGCCTCCGACTAAGCTCTCCCACCCACGCGGATAAATTCTCATCATGTGCACTTGGTGCAGAATAAAAACGGTTGAGGGAGAGTTTTATTATGCTTCCCTCATTCCTGATAGCATATGAAACAAGGGCCCTTTGTTTGGGCTAATCCAGTTTTGCTGTCCATGGGATATATTTTTTAAACTTTTTATTTTGATTTCATTATAGATTCATAAGAAGTTGTAAAAAATAGTACAGAGAGGTCTTGGGTATCCTTCCCTCAATTTCCCCCCAGTGATTGCATGCTACCCAACTGCAGTACAATATCAAAACCAGGAAATTGACATTGGTGCAATGTGCGACTGTGTAGAGCTCGGCGTCGTTTTATCACACGTGTAACCACCATTGCAACCGATACAGAGAACTATTCCATCACCACCAAGATCTCCCTTGTGCTGTCCCTTCCCAGGCTCACCAAGCCCCGCTCCAGCACCTCTAATCCCTGGCAATCACTAATCCGCTCTCCAACTCTAAGATGTCACTTTGAGAATGTTATGTAAATGGAATCATACTGTATATGACCCCTTGAGATTGGCTTTTTAAAAAACATGACTCAAGTTCAGATGCCTGCATTTTACAATGTGTTTTTCCAATATTCCCGAGGCCCACAGAGGCAGCCTTCAGAAAGCACCCAATGTGCGGTGACCAACCAGGACAGGACCACACACATTCTGCTGGTTTCAGGTTGGGTTCAACAGGGCCCTGGAGCGAGATGCAGAACTTTATAGAACATTTCTCATGCAGAGCCATAGGGGGGAAAAAAACGAAAAAGGGAAAAAAAACCAAAAAACCCCAACCCAACCCACAACCATCAAAACAAAGCACAAAACGAAACACCACAACTCTGACTGTAAGGGAAGGCCTGGCCCTGCCAGTGAAGGCTGGAGAATGTCAAGTGCTGGAGGCGAAGGGGAGCCCCAGCACCGGCCCCCCAAGAGACAGGAAAGGAAGCGGCAGGCTGGAGGCTGCATTCTCCTCGGTTACAAAGGCATTTTGTTTTGACTTTACATCCCCTACCCTTAGTGGATACCACACAGGCATCGCTGACCGTCACTGTTCCTCTCCTTCTTGCTCACCCAACCACAACCGACCGCAATGACCTGGACCCATATTAAACCATGTTAAACCATGGAGAGACTCATTCTGAAACTACAGAATAGGGCATTTCTGAAGGGGAATGGGTGCAAGAAAAATACTGGAGAAACGGTGAGAGAAACTGAATACTAAAAACTGAATATTAGAATATCTTCGCTCTCCCCAAATCCTTATTTGTGCCCCCAGGAAGCAATGACCATTACAAACCTGGAAGGAAGAATAGCCCACATGCAGTAGGTGCTGTCTAGGAGCCAGGCACTGTTTTAAATGCGATTCACCTTTGAGCTCCCTTAGTCTTCCCAGTAGCCCCTACAGGAGAGGGAAAACTCAGACCCCATGTTATAGAAGAGGAAAGCAGGGACCGGAAGTTTAGGTCACTTGCCTAAAATCAACTATAAGGGGCAGAGATGGACTTAAAGCCAGGGTGTCTGACTCTGAGTGTTCTCCTCTCCTGCCATCTGCCACCGACAGCAGCAGATGTCTTAAAATTAATCCTCCCTAATGACTGATCTCCTCTAATTGCATCATTACCCTGAGTTTTTACATGTTTTTCTTCTTGTTTTGAGGATGCATCAATTTTATATAATTTCATACAGTGAGGTCTTTTTCTTTATTCTCCTTGTTTTTTCTTTTCTTTTCTTTTTTTTGTAAGATGCTTCATGGAGAGCTAGAAGTTTTTTTGTTGTTGTTTCTTTTTTTGTTTTTAATGAAAAATCTCTAACATATGCAAAAGCAGACAGAATAGTAAAACGAATCACCAAACACCAATCACAACCATTTTCAAGATTTTATCACATGGGTCTCTTCTAAGCTTTTTTATTTATTTTTCTCTTCAGTGAGGTTTTAAAACCAATTTGAATTTTAAGTCTCTTCTCTCTGCCACACTGCCTTAGAAAATATGGACATACGTAGCAAAATTCACATCCATACCTGTGCCACCTTAAATACGGTCCCTACTCTCCCTCCCTCCCCCCACCCCCCAACTGTCTCCACATGGCCTTTTAAGGTTGGTTTGTAAGATTCGGGGTCTAAACAGAGTCCACATGTTACATCTGCTTAGTTACATGTACTTACTAGCAATCTAGAATAGCCTCCCTCCTTTTTATGCAGACTACTGACATGTTGAAGAAACTAGGTTGTTTTGCAGAATATCTCATGTTCTGGATGTTTCTGTTTGCTTCCCCATGGTGGTGTTAACTTATTTCCCATACATTTAAAATTTCCCATACATAACTTTAAAATTAAATTAGGTTCAGAGTAATTGAAGGGTGGGGCAGTAATGCTTCCAAGTTCTTCCCATTCATCACATCAGAAGGGGCACAGCGTCCAGGTGCCCCCTTCTAAGGATACGAATAGGGGTCATGGGTCCTGGTGGCGACACTCCTTCCATTTTAAAGTTCCCCATAAACCTGTGATCTAATGCTTTCATCACTTATGGGATGAATCAATTTCCATTAGGGGTTTATAAATTTTAAAAAATTAAGGGAGCGAGAATATTAATACATATTCATGGCAAATTGCTGTCACAAATCTTTCTTCACTGCACTCCCCAACCAGTCTGTGAGGTAGGCGGAGCCAGCCGGAATGGAAACAGTGGGGTGACTGCAGGCTCCCGCAGGTGCTAAGGTGCCTGGGTCAGACCCAGCTCTGCCACTTCCTAGTGGAATGGGATCTGGCTTGACGTGTCTGCCTCAGTTTTCTCATCTTTCCAGTGGGGATACAAATGGTAGGCATGTCCTAGGGCTATTGTGAGGATGAAATGACTTACTACTTGTGTAGTTCTTAGAACAGAGCAGGATCGCCATAAACGCTCTTCTCCACCCTACAAGGGAGAGGCCAATTGTTAAGTAAATGTCCTCAAGTCCCTCCACTAACGAGACAGGACGAGCTGGAGCAGAAACCTCGTGCCCCTGCATTACGTGAAGTCAATGGAATGTTTTCCCACATTTGGAAAATCATTGCAAATAATTAGGAAAAAACACCTTTTGGCCATAATGACTTCTGGTTGGCTTCATATAACCCCTAAGCCAAGGCCCCACACAACGTGGGCCCTGAGCACCCCTCCACTCTCATCTCCTTACTGCCTCTCCTGCAGGGACACTGCCCTGCTGCTATTACCCAAACATCTCATGGATTTTCGCTCGCTGTTCCTTCCACCACAATTCCTCTTCCCCGGCTCTTTCCCTGACTCACTCCCTCACTCCATTTAGGTGTTTTCTCAAATGTCACCTCCTCAGGAATGACTTCCCTGAGCATATTATCAAAGCCTGTCCCCCATCTCTCCAACCCCCACCCCACTCCCTGCTTTCCATTCCCTGACCCTGCTGTAGCTGTCTTTACAAGTCTGATCGCTATCTTCAATTATGCTGCATATTTATTTGATCACTATCTGGGGTGGGAGTGGAGCCGCGCATCCTTAGCATCTAGGGCGGAAACTGTAAATGGCACTAAACACCAGCCAATAAATAGCAGTTAAATGAATGCTGAATAAGGACCCGGCAGCCTCAGAGCCTACCAGGATACACAGAATCTCGCACGCACCATTTATCAACAGCACTTGCAATATTTAACTTTTTGTAACATGAGCGACCCTCTGCATCCCCCTCTGCCCTACATTTAACAGTAAACTGTATTATAATGGTGTTTGCACACAAAAGGGGGAGGAGTTTCCAAATTCTAAGTGAAGGCTAAACTCAACAGCCTTAAGCATGGACCCCCCTTTTGAGATCTGCCCTTCGCCAGGTTTAAAATCCCACCAGAACCTGCTGGGAAAAACTAAACAAACCCCTAAAGGGTGCATTGTGGGGCTGAAACAGGTTTGGGGCCCTGAGTTAGGTTGGCTCATCTGATGACGCTTCAGCTGACAGCAGCACTGAAGAACCCTGGGAGTCTGTCATTTCTGATATTCACAAGGACTGAAGTCAAGTATTCATTCCATAAACACTACGGAGCACCCACTATGTGACAGGCACTGATCTAATTCCTGGTAACCCAGTAGGGGGCAAGACAGAAGGCACGGCACCACTGACGCCGCCTAAAGGGTGCATTGTGGGGCTGAAACAGGTTTGGGGCCCTGAGTTAGGTTGGCTCATCTGATGACGCTTCAGCTGACAGCAGCACTGAAGAACCCTGGGAGTCTGTCATTTCTGATATTCACAAGGACTGAAGTCAAGTATTCATTCCATAAACACTACGGAGCACCCACTATGTGACAGGCACTGATCTAATTCCTGGTAACCCAGTAGGGGTCAAGACAGACGGCACCGCTGACGCCCGGAATCGACATCCTGGTAGGTTTCACTGCGGATCATGGAATTCACTCCTGCTGGTAAAATCCAGCGAGCAGTTCCTGTTACCTGAACACAGACAAGGCAGGGGGCCTCTGAGCCAATCTAATCTTCACATTGAGAAATGGCTCCTCGTGTGCCCAGCGCTACGTTAGGTGCTTTACATATACTGGCTAATTTAATTCCCAAAACAACCCATAAGAGAAACCGTATTGTCTCCCCTTTCACAGAAGAGGAAACTGAGCACCAGAAAGACGAAACCACCTGCGCAGGGACACAGAGCTACCAGGCGGCCGGCGCTAACACATCTTTCAGAGCAGAGGCTCGGGGGGTGGGGGCGGGGGGTGATTTTGTCCTCCTGGGGTCGCTGGGCAATATCTGGAGACGTTCTTGGTGGTTGCACCCGGGGGAGCGTGCTACTGGGATCTCGTGGGTGTAGGTGAGGTCAGGCATGCTGCTAACATCCTGTAATGCATAGCACGGTCCCCACGACAAAGAAGCATCGGGCCCCAAATGTCCTAAGTGCCAAGGTTGAGAAACCTGTTTCTGGGCAATGTTTGTTCCTTGCCACCGTGGGGTGTATGCACAGCTGTTCCCTTCGCCCTGGATGCTCATCCTGCCTCTCTCACCTTTAGGTTTCTGCAAAAATGTCGCAATGTCACTGCTTCCAGGAAGCCTTCCCTGACCTCTACTGGCACCGTCACCTCCCTTATTGGATTAGCTGTCAATGCACCCCGAGCTCTGATTGCATGGCATTAATTACCACTGCAATGAATAATTAGCTGAGTATTTAGTTGTGTCATGCTCACCTCTCCCATTAGGCACTATATGGTAGCCATGAGCCACCTGTGGTTTTTGAATATTTGAAACATGGCTACTCCCAGCACACCCTGGATGCCAAAGACTTAGTACAAAAAAAATAAACTAAAATCATGTATTAGTAATCACAGAAATGTTGACTATATGTTGAAATGATAATGTTTTTTACAATTTAGGTAAAATAAAATATATTAACATTAATCTAATCTCTCTCTTTCTCTCTCTATCTCTCTCTCTCTCACACACACACACACACACACTTAATCCTCACTTGAGACTATGCTATTATTGATTTGAAAGAGAGAGAGAAACATCGATGTGAGAGGGAAACATTGATCTGTTGCCTCCATATGCACCTGGACTGGGGATTGAACCTGCAACCATTTTGGTGTATGGGATGATGCTCCAACCAACTGAACCACCTGGCCAGACTCTTTATATATTTTTTAATGTGTCTACTAGAAAATTTAAAATTACATATGTGGCTCACATTTCTAACTCCCATTACGTTTCTATTGGACAGTGCTGCTTGAGACCTTAATATGTTCCACAAGGATAGATATCCTAACAAGACTGTTCCCACTCAATAGCCAAGATTTGGAAGCAGCCCCAGTGCCCATAAGAAAGTGAGTGGATGAAAAGCTGTGGTACATCTACACAATGGAGTACTACTTGGCCATAAAAAAAGGAAATCTTACCTTCTGCGACAGCATGGATGGACCTGGAGGGGAGTATGCTAAGGGAAATAAGCCAGTCAGAGAAAGACAAGTATTGTAGAATTTCACTTATATGTGGAACCTAATGAACAAAATAAACAAACAAAACAGAAACAGACTCACAGATACAAAGAACAGACTGATAGCTGTCAGAGGGAAGGGGGTTGGGGCGAAAAGGTGAAGGGATTAAGCAAAAACAACAACAACAAAAAACCCTCATAGACACAGACAACAGTATGGTGATTACCAGAGGGAAAGGAGGGTGGGGGAGGTAGAACATAAATGGGACATAAATGGTGAAAGACGGAGACTTGACTTTGAGTGGTGAACACCTAATACAATATATAGATGATGTATTGTAGAATTGTACTCTTGAAACCTCTATACTTTTATTAACCAATGTCACCACAATACATTTAATAAAAACAAACAAATAAATAAATAATGAATGAATGAATGAAAAGGGAATGGCTGAATAATAATAATAAAAAGACTGCTCCCACTCTATCTAACAACAGTGCCTGGCACAGAGTATATGCTGACTAAATATTTTGAATGAATGAAGTGTAAGAGATGTAAGAGCTTGCTTTGTTGGTATCCTGGTTGTCAAGAACAGCTTGCTTGTATATTGCATTTTAAAGCTCTCCAAACATTTATCAGGGGCTACAGTTCACCTGCCTAGTCCGGGTCAACATAGACACCAGCTTTCTCTTCAGACACAAGCCTGTGACCACAGCTGGTTCCCTTGCTTCTTTTGCTGAGTCCACACCCAGGAGAGAAGATGAGGCTTGAGAGAAATGTTCAAGAGAAACAGCCAGAGTCTCCCACAAAAGTCAACAGACAGTGGCTTGGGAAGTCTGTCAACCTTGACTGAACAAACACATTCTAGAAAGGGCCACTCGTACTTGCAGGGAACAGCATGGTAGACGGGAGCCAAGGAGGGCAAGGCTGTGCCAACCTGGGGGAGTCAAGAGGCCAAGAAGAAGTGTCTGGGAGGCTGAGCAAGCCTGGGCCCGAACCAACCAGGTGGGGTCACCTGTCTCCGTCCTAAGCCAAGGAAAACAGTTGTCTGAGACAAGACGAGAAGCAGGTACACTAGGTCAGACTCAGGAGCTGTGCAGCCCGGGGGCCCAGCATGGCACGGGAGTGGCCCTGGGGGGCTGTGACTCTGCATCACTCTTGGAGGCTGCTCCCTCCGAGGACCAGGGTTCTGGGGCCGCACTGGCCCCAAAGCTCTAATTTGGACCCACTGTTGGGTGGGGAGAAGGGATTAAGGATTTGTGGGGCCAGAAGAGAAACCAAACTTGGTGTCTTGGCCTCTTTTAAATGGGGCTTTAGTTGCTTAGGGGTGAGTTGGCTGTGAGCCTGCACCCCAGTCCTGGTGCTCAAATTACTGTTTGACCTTGAACAAGACCAACATCTCTCACTTAGAAAGGGTTCACAACTGAGGCCCGGCTCAGGGCCAGGTACTTGACATACAGTGCCTAATGAGAGTTAATACTCATACCGCAGGTCAGCAACCCAGAGGGCAAGTGGCAGAGGCGAGATTCGAACCCAGGCAGCTCCAGTTCTGTTCACCTATTACATGAGTCTGAGTCCCATCTCTACTACTTACTTGCTATATTCAAGTTGGGAAACCGTAGTATCACCACTAACTATGATTTATCTAACATTTACCAATCTCCGGTCACTCATTGCTCTAAGTGTATTAATTACTCACTGAATGTATTACTCATTGAATCCTCATGACAACCCTTGGCTATTATTGCCCCATAAATTCAAACTTAGGCAAAACGGCTCCCATGTAACCACTACAGATAACCACTACAGAGGCTGGAGAACACAGGCTCCAGAGCCACACTGCCTAGCTGGAGTCCCAGCTAGCAACTTGATGGTACCCTCTTTGGACCTCATTTGCTCATCTCTAAAATGGGAATAAGAACAGTATGTACCAATGGGGCTGTTGTGAGGGTATCCTATATAATAAAAAAGTAGTAAGCAAATTGTCCCCTTGACTGGGAGTTTGCCCGGGAGTTCGACCAGGGGGCAGGGCTGGACG
The DNA here is from genome assembly GCF_000412655.1 of Myotis brandtii. Classification (NCBI taxonomy): domain Eukaryota; kingdom Metazoa; phylum Chordata; class Mammalia; order Chiroptera; family Vespertilionidae; genus Myotis; species Myotis brandtii. Next base: position 1,002,217 of record NW_005355881.1, on the reverse strand, counting down.
GGGGAAGGGAGGGAGTACCTGGCTGGCATCTGGCAGCCGCTAGGGACCCTACCAGTTCACGAATTTCGTGCACTGGGCCTCTAGTTAAATGAATAAATACTTGAAAGTATAGGGTGTCCCAAAATTCACGCAAGAAGTAATTTTGATAGAAAACACAGGTTTATAATTAAAAATTGTAAATTTTTTATTGATTCATAAAGTATACAGTATAGGGTTATGTATGGAATAGCACATCGGGTAAATGGCCTCCACAGCTTTGCTGGCACAAACGCAAAGCCGTGGTCTTCATTGGTCTTCATTGTCCCTGCTCCTGGGCCATAATTGGTACTTGGTAATGCTTATCAAATTGAAGGGATTGAAATCAAAGGGCAACAGATATTAGAATCTGATTCAATAAACCAAGTAAAATTAGGCTTTTATTTGTTGTTGTTGTTGTTGTTAATGCTCACGCAAAATTCAAATCTTGTGTGAATTTTGGGACACCCTATATTTAGCAGAGTGTTTGGCAAAGAGAAAGTGTTCAAAGAAGAGCCCACTGTCCATCATGCCTGCAATACCTGGACCACAGGAGAGGTGACAAGTCAGACTCCCCAGGGAGGGGCGGGAGACAGAACCCAAACGCAACCTTCAACCCTCCCGCCCCTGCACTCCCGGGCACTTCGTGTGGACACCTGCATCCCTTCAACAGCGACCTGCAGGCGCTCCACACACCCGACACCACTCAGGTCTCCTCCTCAATCCCCGCTGACCAACTCCAGTAGCCCGTGTGGCGCTCCCCAGCCTCCACACTCCCAGAGTGAGATTTTAAAACATAAACCTGACCTTGTCATGCCCCCATTAAAACCTCTTTAATGACTCCTCATCACTCTTGGGCTCAATTCCAAACTTTCACAGGGGTGAAAAACAGTGGCTTTCAAAATCTTTGAGACTCACAGTAGAAACACATTTTACAATGCAGTGCAGTGTACACCTTTATAAAACTTGAAATAAAACTTTCAAGAAACCACACTGAACTCATATGCAACACACATGAGCACTTTCTATTCTATTCTTTTTTTTTTGCATTTCCCCAGTGCTGGCTGTGGCCCACCAAATTCTTTTCATGACCCACTGATACACTAACAGTCCGAACAACACTGGCTTAAGAACTCTCAGGCCCAGGCCCTGGCAGCCCTTTGGCCTCATTTCTCCTTACTCACTCTTGGCAGCCCAAGTTCTGGTCATGCTGAAGCCTCAGCATCATGTTCCCTCTTGCCACTGGGCCTTTGCACATACTGTTCCCCCTGCCTAAAGCACTCTTCCTACTTGCCCATATGGCTTAGCCAAAGGCTGCCTCCAGTCCTCACTTTGGATCAATTGAATTAAACATTTCTGGGGATGAGGCCTGAACATCAACATTTAAAAAATTCCCCAGTGAGTATCCAGAGCCCCTCTAGATCCAGGAAGTCACCCTGTTTCATTTCTGCCACACACCGAAGACAATCTAAAGTAGCTTATGTGTTTGTTGATTTGTTTGCTTGTGTTGGATTTCTTGATATCCCTGTCCCTTCTCCCAGGGCTGAGGAAGGTACCTACACATGTGATACTGGATTGGTCTTAAGCCAAACCTCTGAGAAACATGATGGAGATGAAAAGTCAGCTTTCTGGCGGCATCTTCACAGCACCTCCTAGGATGCTGGCTTGCTTTCCAGTAGCTGCTGAAATGCTCACGCATTTAAACCTACAAAATACACCCCAAATTCAGCATGGCTCAGATGGCAGAATGGTGATTCGGGAAGGCCCCAGAGCAGGGTTGGCAAATGTTTTCTGCAAAAGGCCATACAATATTTCTGTAAGTATTTTAGGCTTTGTGGGTCATACTGTCTCTTTGCAACTGCTCAACTCTGCCAGTGGAGTTCTAAAGCAGCTCCATGTAAATGAATGAGGATTGTCTTGTCTCAGTAAAATCTTATTTACAAAAGCAAGCAGTGGGCCAGATTTGGTCCTTGAGACATGGCTTGACCATCCCTGCGCTAGAGTGTAGGGGTTAAGAGCTGGATTAATGGAGCTCAGCCATGTAACCTTAGGCAAGTCATTTAACCTTTCTGTGCCTCAGTTCCCACACCCATTAAGCAAGAAGATATCTAGTTCACAGGGTGTTTGGGGGAGGATTAAATAAATCAATGCACATGAAACACTCCAGATAATACCTGACATTCAGTAAACACATCAGTAAGTCTTAGCTGCCTTATTATCACTGTCTGGAAGCAGAGAGTCCTGAGAGCAATCCTAGCTACACCTCTTACCAGGGTGTCCCCTGGGCAAAGTATCTCTCTCAGCCTCCATCTCCTCAGCTGTAAAATGGGATAATAATAGTAGCAGCTGCCCTCAGGGTTGCTACCGGATGAAATGAGCAAACATATGCCAAGTACATAGTAAGTGCTCCTCAGCCAAAGTCAGTAGTACTGCATTATTCCCCAGAAAGATACTGATAAGAAAAAAAACAGAAGAAATCAAAACAAAACTTGGGTGAGTTGCAGCCCCTGCCGTGGGCTCAGGCTCCGGGCCTGGCCTGAACCTGATAGGTGTGGCTGGAGGGGCCCTTTGTTTTCTTGCAACCCTTTCAACACAACCCCTTCTTGAGATTTCAGAAGGCAAAGAAAAACACTGGGCCGGCCGTTTCCAACACTCCCCTGCACCACCCCTCTGCATCCGGAGTTCCTGCTGACTTCAGTGGGACTGGATGCCCGGAGATTTTCAGAGAGAAGAGATGCCTAGATCAGCGGTTCTCAACCTGTGGGTCGCGACCCCTTTGGGGGTCGAACGACCCTTTCACAGGGGTCGCCTAAGACCATCGGAAAACACATATATAATTACATATTGTTTTTGTGATTAATCACTATGCTTTAATTATGTTCAATTTGTAACAATGAAATTGGAGGTCACCAAAACATGAGGAACTGTATTAAAGGGTCGCAGCACTAGGAAGGTTGAAAACCACTGCCCTAGATGGTGGTTGGGTTCAGGGTCAGTAAGTGGGCAACGGGGGGGGGGGAGAGGTAAGAGAGAACACCCTGACACTTTCATATGCCGAAGTGGGGACAGTGAAAGGGAAGCGTGTGTGTGTGCATGCTTGTGTGTGTTGGGGCAGGGGGAGGGTCCAAGTATCAGAGTGATGCAGGAGGAAGGAGAGGACAATGAGGGGTGAGGGGACGCCATAAAGCCCCACAGAGGGGCGGTGCCTCACGATGATCAGTAAAACAGTAATGGGAGCAATTCTGACCTCAGGGGACATTGGGCAGTGTCTGGACATTTTTGGTTGTCGCAACTGGGGGCATCTATCTGCCGACTGGACTTGCCTCTGAAGCACTAAAGGCAAAGCTACACAATAAAAGGAGCCTGGGTCCCTGGTGGACCACATGCAGAACACCAGTCTACCAGGAACACAGTTACTGGTCTTACATTGTGAGAACTCAGTTGTGATTGTGGTAAGCGCTGAGACTATAGGTTTTATTTGTTACAGCAGCTAGCATTACCATAATCAATTCAGATAGTCTATCCACACAATGGAACTTTATGCAGCTGTTGAAAACCATACATAAGAGTTATCCCAGTTGTCTTGGAGGTAATTCAATGAATCAATGAAGGAAAAATATAAGATGCTAAGCATGTGTAATATATTCTTTAAAATATATATATATATATTTCAGAGAGGAAAGGAGAGGGAGAGAGAGATAGAAACATCAATGATGAGAGAGAATCATTGATTGGCTGCCTCCTGCATGGCCCCCACTGGGGATTAAGCCTGCAACTTGGGCATGTGCCCTGACTAGGAATTGAAAAGTGACCTCCTGGTTCATAGGTTGATGCTCAACCACTGAGCCATGCCGGTTGGGCTATAATATATTCTTAAAAAAAAAACAACAACAACAACCATCAGTGATTCTTCCTCCCTCTTCTATACTCTAACCGCCCCCCCGCCCCCCGCCCAAACCAAACAAAAAATCAAGTAAAAGCAAACCTAAATTAATCTGTTTAGGTACAAACTACTTTGGGGGAAAAGTGTGGAAGATAAGAAAAGTGTGTCAGAAGTTGGCAAACCATGGCCTGAAGGTCACATCTGGTCCACTAGCTGAGGTGTAAATAAAACTTTATTGAAACACAGCCATGGCCTTTGGTTTACATATGTCTATAGCAGCTTTCATGCTATGTTGGTGGAGTTGAGTAGTTATAATGGAGACTGCATGGCCCTCGAAGCCATAAAAATTTATTATCTGGCCCTTTACAGAAAAAGTTAGCTGACCCTTGTGACCAACATAGGAAAAATAAAGATGATGCTATATCCACAAGCGAACCACTATTAGTAATGAGACAGAATAGATCTAGATGTGTTGACATGGAAAATGTCCAAACATAGAAATGGAAAATAGTAAGTTATGGGGTACAAAGTCTGATCCTATTTTTGTAAAAAGAAAATGATATGAATTTGCAGGATGGCGTGTGGATATATTAAAACCCATCTGCAAGCGCCCACATCCAGCCACTGAAGGAGGTCCTGCTGAAGAGGAAACTGGGGATCGTCCACTCCACACTTCAGGGTCATCTTAATGTCTTCTGATAAGCATGCTACTTATTTTTGTAATTAAAAAGAAAACCAGTAAAGGAAAAAACAGTCACAAGAAACTTGAACCCTAAAGAATGTAAATGTTGCTGGCGAAGTCGTTTGTTGAGTGTGGTTCTTAAACCTCTTCAGATTTTCTAATTGCTAAGCTGGGGCCTGGCTGACACACAGTAGGTGCTCATTAAATGTATGATGACTGCATGAACAAGAGTTGAAGAAAATGAATAACACAGTAAAATAACGAGAGAGAAAAAGAGAGAGAAAAGGGAAGGAAAAACCTAGTTCTCTTTGCTCAACAGCAAGTGCCAAGACATCAACCCAGGCTGAGAAAATGGCCACAGGATGTGCTGATATTCCAGTCTGACCTTTAGAATAACCGAAGTTACTGTTACTGCTTCTTCCTTACCCCCAAATCAAAGAAAACAAACAAACAAAAACACCGAGAATAAGTTCTCTGCCAAAAAATGTTCGGCTGGCAGACCACCAGCCCAGCCTCCCCTGGGCCTCATGCACACCTCATAACAACTGAGCACCATCAGAGCCCACTGTCCTTTGGGTCCAGTTCAGGACTGATGTGAACTCACACAGTTCAAGGTCGAGAATGAGATCATGAGGAGGACGAGGTGGCACTGGGTGTTTCCTGGTGTTTGGGGAACGACACCAAGAAACACAAGTTTCTTCATTCGCTCACCAGCTCAGAGGAAGGCGCATCTGTTTATGTTCTTGCTGTTTTAACACAGGTCGCTCATCAGCGTGGTATTTCTGGAGAGAGGCAGCACAGAAATCACATTAATGTAATCCCTCAAAGGGAGCTAGCTGCCCAGAGCCTGTCTGCTACGCAAGTCTTTTGTCCATAAACCACAAGTTGAAATGAGATGGAATTTAGAGAAAAACACAGCTGTGTGGGTTTCAGGATTGCTCCTTTACTGTAAGCTCCTGAATTTACTGATTTTATTTATCTTAAGTGTTCTCCTTCCTCCATGCCTCTCGCTCCCCTTCCACAAATATTTATTGACCTTTTACCACGTGCCAAGCATTGTTCTAGGTTTGGGGGATGGAACAATAAACCAAACTCCCAGCCCTACTGGAGTTGACATTCTGGTGGGGGAGACAGACAATAAATTGGGGGACACATACATATTCTAGACAGGATGACCAGGGAAGGCCTCTTGGAAGAGGTGGCATTTGAGAAGACACTTGACGTGGATTAACAAGTGATACAACAAGGAGATAAGGATGAACCACCAGGCAGAACAGCATGTGCAAAGGCCCTGAGGCAGAAATGTGCCAGGCGTGTTTAAAGAACAGAAAGCTTAATAGAGCAGTTGGAATGTGATGGTGAATGGAAAAAGGGATAGGAGAGCACAAGGAAGAAGTAGCCAGGGGCCAGAGTGCACAGGGCCTTGTAGGCCTTGGCAAGGTTAAGAATATTGGGAATTCCCTGGGAGCTTCTGAACAAGAGTGGCATGATCGTTCTCAATGAGAGGCTCTTTGTTTATTCACAAAAGCCATGCCTATTAAAGGAAACTGGTAAATCATAGGAGAGAAAAAGGAGGAAAAAATGCCACCCATGATCCTAACAGCTACACCAGTGGTTCTGAACCAGAATGATTTTACCCCCCAAAGGGAAAGTTGGCCATGTCTGGAGATGTTTTTGGTTATTATAATGGGAGGAGGAGCTGGGTGCGCTGGATGCTACTAGCATCAAGTGGACAGATGCCAGGGATGCTGCTAAACATCCTATGATGAACAGGACAGCCCCACAACAAAGGATCAATGTCAGTATTGCCAAGATTGAGAAGCCCCACGCCAGGCCAATGTTTGAAACATTTCACCTACCCCTAACCTCACTAGTTCCTTTATATGTTTCTTTTTAAGGTAGATAAGCTCCTACTGAATTTTCTATGTTGATGTGCCCTTTCCACGGAACATGAAAACAACAATTCTCCAAGATTTTTACAAATACCTATGATGGTATCATATTCCTTAGTGTTAGGTATCATAACTAATTAACATATTGTGGTGGTTATGGGCACAGCTTCTGGGTCCCTCCGACCAGCTGGGTTAACTTGAGGAGTTACTGAGCCCTGGGACCTCAGTTTCCACATGTGTAACATGGGATTGAGAGTAAACCTGCCTCAGAGGGTCATCATACAGATGAAATGAATTAGTGTATGCAAAGCATCAAAAGTGGCACATTATTAAGCACCGGAAAAATATTAGCTATTATGATTACTCAACTATCTCTCTTTTACTTTTTCTAAGTTTTAATATTAGAAATAATGCTGTTAAAATATTTTTTTAAATAGAGTTCCAAGACTTCAAACGTTGGGTCTCTTAGGGTGGAATGATATTTGAAAATTGAATTATATGACTTGTGCAAAACTAAAACATAATGAAATGGAAATATTGATGAAGTCCCATTTTCCATGCACTTAGACACAGAATGACTTACTTCCATTCCCCTGGGGAAATCTCTCTAAGTTTTGCATCTTAAAATAACTGGGACTGCAACCTCTTCCATTAAAGTCTCAGGATGGCCTGCTTCCATGCTGGCGGGCTGATCTGGTGTGAGGTTCTTTAGAGGGAGTGATTTAAAAAAAACATATACATATATTTATTGATTTTAGAGAAGGAAGGGAGAGAAAGAGAGAGGCGGGGGGAGAGAGATATCAATGATAAGAAAGAATCATTGATCAGCAGCCTCCTGCAAACCCCGAACTGGGGATTGAGCCCGTAACCCCGGCATATGGCCTTGATCGGAATTGAACCCAGGACCCTTCGGTCCGCAGGTCGATGCTCTATCCACTGAGCCAAACCAGCAGTGCTAGAGGGAGTGATCTCATAGGGATCGGGGGGCTGGATGGCAGGACTCAATCCCATCCGTGAGAAGAGCTCCAGGTGGCGGCTCAGGGTGAGGGGCGGCCTGTGGTGGAGTCTGGGCTTCACTTCCCCTTTGCACACAGCCTCTGCATATCCCACCATTACCTTTAAACAAGGATGCACTGTGAGCTATTTCAACTACTGAGTACTTACTCTGAGCAGGCACTGTGTTGCATTGCCTGCAGAGTGGAGAAAAACACGGGTTCTGCTGGGTACACACACGGACTCCAGCACTCATCATGCACAAGCCACTAGATTTCTCTGTGCCGTGCTTTCCTCATGTGTCGTAAGCACCTTACACTGGGGTGGTTGAGAGGATTCAGTAGGTTAATACATGCAAACCCCTTAGGACCATGCTTGACTTTTGGTGAGCCATCAGTAAATGGAAAATATTACTATGACCTCGTTTGAAATTCCTGGCAACTCCATGAGGTGGGTGCTATTCTTAGCTCCCATTACGCAGATGCAGAACTGAAGCAAACAGAGGTTGAGACCCTTGCCCAAAGCCACATGGTGAGTGGTACAGCCAGAGGTTGCAACCAAAGCAATTTGCTTCCACTCTTAACCTCTGTGTTCTACACAGACAAATGCAGAAAAGTCTTCAAATGGGTATCAACGTTAACACCTAAAAAAAGTATAAAGCACTTAAGCCAATCTCAAGCAGTCCATTCATTTAATAGTTACTGAGCACCTACTGTATACCTGAGAGAATGTGGGGATGGAGCTACCCACACCATCTAGCTCCTAGTTCAGTCTGAAGATGGAGCCAAAAAAGTGGAGAACAAAATCAAGAGTCAGAAAGCAACTGGAATCTTTTTTTCCCTTGATCTGCACCTGAGGATATGTTTTTAGTAACTTGAGAGAGGGAGAGAGGGAGAGAGGGAGAGAGGGAGAGAGGGAGGGAGGGAGGGGGAGAGAGAGAGAGAGAGAGAGAGAGAGAGAGAAAGGGAAACATCTATCCATGTGAGGGAGACACATCCATCAGTTGCCTCCCATATGTGTCCCGACTGACAGGGCATTGAACCCACAAAGATGACGTTCCAACCAAATAAGCCACCCAGAGGGCAGCAACTGGAATCTTGATTGCATCATCTGAGCCCTGATCCAGCCACACCTGAATGCAGCCCCAACCCTCGAGCTCATACATTCTGTTTACTGGCTAACCCAGTTTGCACTGAGTTTTCTGTCACTTGTAACTGGAAGTCTTGACTGTGAGAGCAGGTTTGGCCCAGCTTATTCTCATATGTAGTAGCAGGACAGCTTCTAAAGTACTAAACCCTCCCTAACTCCCCAATTTCACCATTAACTTCATATTTTTTCCATAAAAGAAGCTGGGTTATCTATGTTTTATAATACGTTTCTGAGTTGACCCCTTAGCTCTTAAAAATAGGGTCTCAAGTGCCAACAGAAATTTAATCTTGTGCTTGGAGCATGGGAGACCCTGCTCCACTCCATATTGGTGGCATGTCTCAGGAGGCAGCATGGACGGCCTAGTGGTTAAAATTTACACGTGGCCCTGACCGGTTTGGCTCAGTGGATAGAGCGCCGGCCTGTGGACTGAAAGGTCCCAGGTTCGATTCCGGTCAAGGACATGTACCTGGGTTGCAGGCACACCCCAGTAGGGGGGTGTGCAGGAGGCAGCTGATCGATGTTTCTCCCTCATGGATGTTTCTAACTCTCTATCCCTCTCCCTTCCTCTCTGTAAAAAATCAATAAAATATTTATTTATT
>NW_005355881.1:951484-992959 GCF_000412655.1 Myotis brandtii | reverse complement strand
AGAGAAACATCGATCAGCTGCCTCCTGCACATCTCCTACTGGGGATGTGCCCGCAACCCAGGTACATGCCCTTGACCGGAATCGAACCTGGGACCTTTCAGTTCACAGGCCGGCGCTCTATCCACTGAGCCAAACCGGTTTCGGCAATAAAATATATTTTAAAAAGAAAAAATTTACACGTGACCTGCTTGAATCCCAGCTCTATCAATCATGACCTACATGATCTTAGGCACATGACTGAGCTATAGTTTCCTCATCTGCACAATTGGAATAACGTTAGTTCCTATCTCCTTCACTTTTTGAGAAAATGAAATAAGATACTGTATATAAATCACCTGACATAATAAATAGTAAACATATTCAATAAAACAGATATATGATGAGCCGCACTTCCTGAAGTATAGATTTCAACACTACATCTATAAAGCGATCATCTCAAACCTTTTCTGTGAAGGGCTGAATAGTAAATATTGAGGGACAACAGTCTCTGTTGCAATTATTCTACTTCATCAATGTAGAGGGAAAACAACCTCAGACCTGACAGAAGTGAGTGGCTGTGGCTGTGTTCCAATAAAACTTTATTGATAAACTAGAGGCCTGATGTACAAAATTCGTGCAAGAGTAGGCCTTCCTTCCCCTGGCTGCTGGCACCGGCTTCCCTCTGGCACCCGGGACCCGGGCTTCCCTTGCAGTCCCGGCTTCATCCGTATAAGCATAATATTATGCTTTTATTATTATAGATTAGGCAGCTGGCTAGACTTGATCCATGGGCCAAAGTTCGCTGACTCCTGCTCTAGGGGATCAAATAAAGAAATAGAAATAGGCTGAAACCGTAGGAAGGACCTACATGTTAGATTCACACAGGAAGTAAAGATGAGTTCCTATTAGAACAAAGCCCCCATCATCTACGTTAGGGGTCAGCAAACTATGGCCCATGGGCCAAATTCCGGTGGCCATCTGTTTTCATATGTAAAGTTTTATTCATGTCTGCGTTGTCTATGGCTGCTTTCATGCAATGACAGTGAGGTTGAGTAGCTGCAACAGAGACCATCGCATAAAGCTTACAATATTAATTATCTGGCTCTTTACAAAAAATGTTTACTGATTCCTGGTGACACGGCCTTCTGCATGCCCAGGCTCATGTTCAAACAGTGGTGTTTAGGGGCTCAGGGTGGACCCAGGGCCATATCCAGAAAAATCCTTAGAACAAAGGAAGACCCAAACAGAATGATATTTTTAATAAAGTAAATAGGGCAGAAACTAAAAACAAATCAAAGTAACGCCTGGCCCTGCACCCTGGAGCGATTTTGACCGCAGTGACGCTCAAAAAATGAGTTCACATCTAAGACGTGTGCCATAAATGTTAAAATAACAAGAACAATAAATAGTAATAAAACACAAAGCCGCGCACCCGTCTCCACGGGCAAGACCTCCCAGGGTTTGGAGCTTAGAAGTAAGAAGGGAGCAGCCCTGGCCACTGATGGCCCATGTTGGCAGAGCGTTTGACGGTCCTACAGGGACCCAATGGGCGAGGTCCAGAGGAGGAAGAAGTTCAAATACAAGCAGGCTCTGGAGAAGGACGACCTCGGTCATGAAAACTCGAACTCCTACTGGGAAACAGAACCCAGATCCTGAGGTCAACACTTATTCTTGAGACCCTTGGTACTCAGGGTGTGGCCTGCAATTTGAATCAGCTCTCAGAACACTGGCTTGTCCCGCTGCCCGCCAGAGTGGGACAGCTCAGTGCCTTCACACCGTGAGGCCTCGCCAGGGCCACTGTCGCCTGCTGATGGCTTGATCAGAATGTCCCAGCCCCTCCATCCTCTGCAGGGAAGAACGCAGAAGGCCAGAAAAGCGAAACCAAAACACACCATCAGATCAAGAGCTTCCTACAAAAGCTGACTAGGCAGATAGGAGCAACTATTTACCTCTTTCCTGCAACACGCCCAGCAGGCCACAGAGGTGAAAGACAGAACTCGTCCCAAATACGCTAATGAGCAGAGTGGAGTCCTGAAAAGGCTACCAACCTGAGCTTCCCAAGTCGCCCTGAGCACTGGAGAACGTGGATGACGGTAATGGTACTTTGATGGCCTGCACTCCTGCAGGCTCCCAGGGCACAGGAAATGCCCCGCAGAGCATCCTGGGAAACTCAGTAGAAGGCAGGCAGAATAATTCTTTTTACAGAACAGAAGCACTGAGGAGTGGGAGAGGTTGTTGAACTCTCTGGGATGTCTTGAAGTTGGTTAAAAACAGGGAGCTTGGGCTTTCTAAAAACCCATCAGACAGTCACGGAGAGAACAGCCCAGCCACCCTGTCTCAACGTGGCCAATTTTCACATAGCACTTAGGGAATGGCAGGTACTGTTCTAGGCACATTCCGTAGAAGATATCATTTAATCCACCAATACCCCTAGGGTGCAGATTCTGTGATTATCCCCATTTTACAGATGAGAAGACTAAGGCCCATCAAGGCTAAGGCCACTGGATAATGGGGTTGGGGGAGCACTTCCTACTGCTAACTGCAGGGGGCATGTTCTTTTTTAAGAACCAAATGAATTGGCAGGAGACATCTGGGGCTGGATCACTCTTTGTCATGAAGGCAGTCCTGGGTACTGCAGACATTTAGCAGCATCCCTGCCTCTACTCATGAAAAGATGCCTGCAGCATCCTCGCCCCAGTTGTGACAAACGAAAGGGCCTGCAGACACTGTGAAGTGTCCCCTGCTTGGTTGGGAACCACTGCTCTGCATGGGTTGCCCACGGAATGCTCCCTGTGAGGCATGTCTGTTGGTGTCCTGGCTTCATAGGTGGGGACTGGTTGGGGAGGGTGAGTTGCCTGCCCTTTCCCAAAGTCACACAGCTCATGTCAGAGAAGGGACCAGAGTCCAGTGAGCCTTGCCCCAGAGTCTGGGTACAGAATTCCTCTCACGCCCAACCACATGGATAACTACATCTTCAAGGCTCGTTGTTGGAGGCCTTCGAGATGTTCCACTTTGCAGCTGGATAAACCCAACTCCCGACTACATGGAAATATCCCCAAGTGTCGGGGGGCCCTTGGCCCCATTCCCCATCTCTTCTCTCAAAGGGTATTTCTGTTGTAAAAAGGTGCCTTTCCTCAGATCATTTACTGCACCGTTTTGGTGAGGAATGTTCTAGAAAGAATGTTAACAATAAGAATGATAATAACAATCACTTTATGGTTGACAAGCACTTTCATAACATGAAGGGCCAATACCTATAGTGTACTAAGCTCCAGGAGCTTTATAATATTTCATCTACTCCTTATGCATGAGCCTTTGAGGCAGAGGCTATGAGCATCTCCATGTTACAGATGAGGAGACCGAGGCACAGAGAGTGGAAGTAACTTGTTCCAGGTCACACAGCTGGCAGGTGGCAGAGCCAGCACTCTTCACCATGGTGCCGAACTGCCTCTCTTACGAATGCTTACGCAAGTGTTCTAGGCCCTTTATGCATTGCAGTGCATTTATTTTCTTACCATAGCCCTGGTATAGAGGTACTATCACCCTATTTTAGGAACTTAGAAACTGAGCCTCAGAAAGATTAAAGAGACCGCTTAGGCCACACAGCTAAGAAGGGGCAGAGCCAGGATTTGAACCTAGGAATTTGGTTCTAGGTCATGTGTAACCTGCATCGTGTCACTGAGCCTAGGAATTTGGTTCTAGGTCATGTGTAACCTGCATCATGTCACTGAGTCCTTCTAGGATCTCGCTGGGGGTCTCCGTGCCCATTTTCCGGAAGCCTTATGTGATAGGTGGGTGACTTGCTCAAAGTCAGGCAGCTCTTAGTGGCAGAGCCAGGATTTGAACCCAGGCCGAGGGGACTCCACGGCCCTGCCCCGCCGACTGCACCATACAGCTGCTAGCCTCTGCGCTGGGGCCTCTGACCAACCATCTCTGCCAAAGATACCTTGGCAGCAGCAGGCTCGGGGCTTTGGAAAGATGGGCGTCTTGCACATCTCCCACTATTCCTGGCTGTTTCCCCGTGTGCACCACAGGGAACACTCAGAAATGATACTCCAGGTGGTGAGACAGATGGCAAGTCAGGAGGCTGAGGAGCCGGCAGGCAAATCTTTCACCTCGGGGTCATGGCTTGCTCTGTAGGTCACACCACTGCTCTCCCACAGCTGCTGGGGCTTCACCCAGGAGGGGCCTGGGGGTGCTCAGGCCTGGTCAGTGGCAGACAGCTGGCCACAGCCCCCAATGCCACCAGCTGCCTAGAGCTGTCCGCCCCTCCCTCAGCTGCCCATCAACTTCCCCTCCCAGAGTCCTTTGCTTAGGCCTGGCCACCCTCACAGAACAAAGCATTTAATCCTCTGGGGGACAGAGGCCGACAGAGCTGGGCTTGAGCCCTGGCTTTGTGCCTTTTTAAAAATATCCTTATCATCATTCGAGTTTTGTGCCTATTACTATGTGACCTCAATAATTGCTGTTATTTTTACTTATTTTCTTATTTTTCATTTGTAACAGTAGTTTTCACAGAGTGGTTAAGACACCCCAACACTGCAGGTGCGGGGGAGAATCTAATTCTCGGTCCCCACTTAGGACCAGAGATTTTGGGCAAATGGTTTAGCCACTCCGTGCTTCTGTGTCCTTATCTGTAACAGTTCATCATGATACCCACCTCAAAGGCCATTAGGAATATTGTGAGGTGACATGTGGAGAGCACTTACAACCACTTCTGGTACATAGTAAGTGTTCAATAAACATTAGCTAACGTTCATTTGTGTGCCTGCCCATTCTGTCTAGGAAGGCCTCTATCTATTTATTCACATTTTTAAATTTGGGTGAATCCTTGAAAGGCCAGATCAAGCCTTTTCTCCTCCATGAAGATTTCTGAGATATCAGGGCAAGCACATTAGACGTCTCATGTATCTTCTCACAGATCCTTTCACAATACTGAACACGTAGATATTTCATCTAATAACTAGAGGCCCAGTGCACGAAATTCGTGCACTCGGGAAGGTCCCTCAGCCCAGCCTGCACGCTCTCGCAGAGGCCTGGAGCACTGGGAGCCCTCGGGGGATGTCTGACTGATGGCTTAGGCCTGCTCCTGCAGTCGGACATCCTTAGTGCTGCCGTGGAGGCGGAAGAGGCTCCTGCCACTGCCGCTGCACTTGCCAGCGGTGAGCTGGCTTCTGGCTGAGCGGTGCTCCCCCTGTGGGAGTGCACTAACCACCAGGGGGAAGCTCCTGCATTGAACGTTTGCTGCCCTCTGGTGGTCAGTGCACGTCATAGCAACCATTCGTTTCGCTGTTTGGTCAATTTGCATATTAGCCTTTTATTATATAGGATAATTATGAATGGACTAGAGGCCCGATGCACGAAGATTCGTGCAAAAATGGGCCTTCCTTCCCCTGGCTGCTGGCACCGCCTTCACTCTGGCCAAAGCTGCCTTTCCACCTTCACTCTGGCCCAGAGCCACCTTTCCACCTTCCCAGGCTGCCCAGAGGCCCCAGAGCACTGGGGCGGTTTGGAACGCAAGTGTCCCACCCTGCCCCTGGCTGCTTGGTGCCTGCGTATGCAAATTAACCCGCCATCTTTGTTGGGTTAATTTACATACCCACAGCAGATTGGCTGGTGGGCATCACGAAGGTACGGTCAATTTGCACCTTTCTCTTTTATCAGTGTAGATAAGTGTTACTGAGCACTTACTACATACCCAGCACTGTATCTATGCTTAACATATGTTATCTTATTTTAGTCTCCCCTTAAACTTTGTTTTAAAATATATCCATTTTTACAGGTAAGGAAACTGAGACTTACAGAGGTTAAGTGACTTGTCTCAGATCCCAGCAATAATAAGTGGAACAACTGGGACTTGATAACCTTCACTGGGATGGGCAAACCCATCCTGGAAGGTAGGAGGCTAGAGTTTTCCCTGCACCATCTCTTGCAAATAGCAGGCAGGAAGCAAGGGACTCTGACTTCTAAGAATATCAGCCCTGCTTTCTCATAGCAAACTTCTGCTACAAACAAATTAGTTTTTGTGGTGAGGATTTACAGTAAGTCGTTCTCTTTCCCTGGAAGATGCATGTATTACTCATCAGGACCCTTTCCATTGCAACTAACAGGAAATTTAGCTCAAACTGGTTAAAGTAAAAAGGGGAACTTATTGACTCACATAACTGGAAACCTTAGGAGTAGCCAGCCTCAAAAAAGATGCCCTAGTGACCTCTGCTTCCTGGTCTGTGTCACACCCCTATGTAGTCCCCTCCCACATGGTACCAGGGTTGGCCTGAGTGACCAATGGAATATGGCAGAAGTGAAGATAAGTCACTTCTTGGATTAGCTTATAAAAGACTGTGACTTTCTTCTTGGCACCTTATCCCGCCTCTTTTTCTCTTTCTCTCTCATCACTCACTTTGGGGAAAGCCAGCTGATGTGTCATGAGCAGACCTATGAAGGAGCCCACGTGGAGAGGAGCTGAGGCCTCCTACCAACAGCCAGGAGTGATGCCAGCCTAGGACAGAACCCGAAGCAGAGGACCCAGCTAAGCTGCATGCAGATTCCTGACCCACAAATATCTGCTTTTTAATTTTTTTTTTTTAATTTGGGAGTCACTCGTTATGCAGCAATACATAATTACTACATACACTGAAATATTTGGGGGTGAAGAATCAGGATATCTGCAAGTAAATGATTCAGCGAAAGTGTGTTGAGACAGAGAGCGATTAAGCAAATATGGCAAACTTTTAACAATTGGTGCACCCATGTGACAGGCACATGATGTTGATGGTACCATACCAGTAACTTTTCTATAGGTTTGATATTTTCCAAATTATAAAGCTGAGGAGAAAAAGAGAGGCGTTCATCCATTGGAGCCAGGCTATCTGGACTCTTATTTACCAGCTGTGTGCCCATGGGGTGACTTAACGTCTCTGTGCCTCAGTTTCCTCATCTGTAAATGGGGATAAAATAGCAGGATTGTGGTGACGGTTAAATGAATTGATGTATGTACAGCTCTTCGATCAGGGCCTGGTTCCCCAAAGAGTCAGGTTTACTGCATCATTCTCACTCTGTGCCGGGAACTGGGCACAGCGACCTGGCAACTAGTAAGCTCACTAGAAATATTTGTAGGATGAATGAATGAAAGAGTCACTTTTCTAACGAGTGGTTTGTAGCCTTCTCTCCGTTTTGAAGAGTTCCTCTGTTAGCTGATGTGGCCAGAAAAATCTCTCTGGAATTCAAGAATTCCAACAGGCCTTACTGGAAGCACGTCCTGAAAAGTTGGATTAAAAAAGAAAAAAAATCAAGGCATGATGAACTGCGTGCATTGGACTCCCAGCTAGAAAACCAAGGAGGAACAGACAATTATAGGTTTCTGTTGCAAACAACAAGGCCATTCTCTAGACTGGGTTTCCCACTGCCAAGCAGAAAATCACCACCAATCCCAAACAAAAGTCTGTATAAGGCAATAGTAACTAATTCTTACCAACTGTGCCCACTGTCCTGGGCACTTTTCTAACTGCCTTACATCTAGTAATTCATTTAATCCTACAACAATCCTAGAAACTAGTACTATTATTCTTTCCGTTGTACAGATGAGGCACAGAGAGGTGCAGTAACTTGCTCAAGGTCACACAGCGTTGGAAGCTGTGATCTCAGGCAGTCTTGGATCAAGTCCTTGTAAATAAAAAATGTGGGACAATAGTAAAATCCTATTCTCCCTGAAGTTCCTCCTATACTAGTAAGTCCGTGCACATGAATCCAACACCAATGCCCCAACCAGCAGAGTTGCTTTTTCTCTGGCAATGTGAGCTGGCTATGTCTGTACTTTTCATACACATACAGGGATTCATTACTTTGCAATCAAACTGCTCCAGAGCAGTGTTGTCTTTTTCTTCACAGGGCATGACTGTCATAAATTAAGAGGGTTCCCCATTCAGCCTGGCACTTAGCTGGGCCACTTAAAACCACTTTGGACTTTGCCCTCAACTGACTTTTTCAAACAGCTCCTCAGGCATCACTGCTTCTGGGACCTGAGTGGGGTGTTGATCACAAGAGCTTTCCTCTTGTAAATGGAGCCACAAATCATTCCCCGCACAAGAAAGAGAAGACTTCCCCAAGTCACGAAACTGAAATGCCGGTTATATTTATATTCTGGGAGCAACAGAACTGTTGCGGCGTGGGGGGCACCCCTCCGGTTACCCTGGAGAAGTGGGCCAGGGGGAGGAACCAGCCTCATTCTTCTGTCCTGATGGAAAAGTGTGGAGAAGTTTTCCTCAACGTCTTTCTCCCCACCCAAGGAGCAATATTTCATATCCACGTGTTCTGGGGAGAAAGACATATGCCTTTGGAGGAGAAAATAGTGTCCCTTTTGCCCCCAAACCAAATGCTATCATTTCCCCTCAAAGTATCTGATGGGAAAATGATATTACTGATAACAGCCACCACTTAATATGCCCCTTCTTAGGTTATAACTTCACTTAATTATCACTATCTCTCCTACTTATTAAAAATGTACTTTTGCTGCTCTTCATAATAATAAAATCTATTGACCTGACATATACTGAAACTGTTCTGTGTGCACTTCAATGATTTAATTTATAGCAGCCCTGTAAGGAGGTACTAATATTGGCCCTATTTTTTCAAATGAGGAATCTGAGGCACGAAGAGGTGACGTCACTTGCCCAAGGTCACACAGTCACTAAGCAGTTTACCTCTCCACTGAAGTACATGGACTACGGTCACCACTTTCCAAGTGAGGAAGAGGAACATGGGGAGGTGATGCCCCTTGAAGTCAGTCTTGGTAATAACGGAGAATAATAACATCACCACTTATTGAGCATTTCTTATGTGTCTAGCATTTTCCTACCATGGTCCCACGAGGTAGGTGCTATCATTAAGCCGTTTAATGGAGGACACCGAAGCCCAGAGAGGTGAGGCAGGTCACACAGCCAGCAGTGCACGGAGAAACAAGGATTCAGATCTAGGCCGAGCAATTCTGTTGGTGGCAGCCTATGCAAACAGATGCTACAAAACTGCTCCCAGGAGGCTGCCCTGCAGGGGCACCAAGCAAGACTGAAAATCTGCCTCAAGCACTCACTCTGTATGGTACAGGCTTGGCTCTGCGTGGAGCTGTGATGCGGGGGAGATGCGCTCCACACACCAGCTAAGCCTTTCCTTTCCCGCCTGGACTGCAGCACCAGCCCCCCTCCCCACCCCCGCCCCCAGACTCAGTGTCTCCACTCCGGTCTCCTATTGTTAGAAAGTAACCAGGGACTTCCTTTAGCCACACCCCAGGTGCTCAGCCAATGTTGGATGATTGAACCAATTCCGAAACACAGATTAGACCCAGCACGTCCCTCTTTTAATCGCTTGACATTCAAGGACTCTGGTCACGGGCCCTGCTCAATTCTCCAACCTGGCCCACCCGCCCATCTCCCAGCCCCTGCGCTCCACTCCCCTGAGCTCAGCTCTTGGCGTTTCCTAACCACGTCCGCTTACACCTCTGGGCCTTTCTCATGCCGTTCCCTCTAAGATTCCCTTCCCTCTTCAGTTCCCGCGCCCCCTCCTACAAACGCTCATGCAGCCCACACAGGCTCAAATAAGCCGTGTTCTTCCAGGTCCACCGGTGTGGACACCCGTCCTCTGTACCTGCCCCGCAACTGTCTTCACCAACAGCGCCCCGGCTTTCCTCTGGAGACCCGCTCGCCGGCTTCACGCTCCGCATCCACATGGTTTAGATGGGAGCCGACGCACCTTACGTTCCACGCAAGGGTTTAAAGGGCCCACGTCTCAAGCCTGGCCAATCAGTGCCTTGCTCCGCCCCCTGGACATTTCAATTGGTTCAGGGATGGCACCTATTCCAAACCTAGCCAATCAGAGCCTTTGCCATGTCTGGCCATGGTGATTGGTTCAGAGATGGACATTATTGACCAGTGAGTGTTAATGCTGGCCTTTGGAGGAGCTCTGGGGACCGGGGAGCCCTGAGGGTGCGCTGTTGCTGTCTGAAGCCACGTGGGCGCGGTCTCCTTTCCCGCCTAGTCACGGAGGTGTGACCGGCCAACCCCGGCTGCCGCTGAGCCGCTGCTTGGCACTTCCTTGCGCCTCTGTCCCCAGCTCGAAGGGGTCCCTTTCTGCCTCACCCTCTTGAGCTAACATTTGTAGAGTCCTTACCACATGCCAGGAACAGTGCCAAACACTTGGCACAGCTTCTTTCCTTCAAATCTAAAATGATCCTCGGAGGAAGGTATCGATCAGTCTTCCCATTCTACAGGGGCAGAAACTGAGGCTCATAGAGAGTAAACCCTTTTGCCTATACCTAACAGAACTGGCATGTAAACCCCATTCCAGATCTCAGATCCTCGGAAACCACACATGCTCTGATAGGGGAGGCAAAGGGGCGGCCCCAGGTTTGAAGGGTAGAGGTATTTAGCCACGTGGAGACCAGGAGGTGGGTAAAAAGAGGGTATACCAGATGGGAGAACTAGCAGACAAAGGTCTGGTGGTGGGAATTCAGGTGGGGCAGACAACAATTCCATCTGGCTGATGTGTTGTGGGGCAGAAGTAGGCTATGGTTGTGGGAGGGTGGGTGTGAAATTAAAAACAATCAAACTACTTAATCGCATCCCACCATCCTCAATTCCTGCGAGGTCTCCTAGCTAGGCAGGCCGAGCCATTCAGGCAGCCCTGTGGCTTTTCTGGCTGCCGAGCTGGCACCCTGAGGAAATTTCAGGGCATAGAAGATCAGAGCGCTGAGGACACAGTGTTCAAGCTATTTGTGGCCACATGAATTAATAATCTCTTCCATGTGCAAAGATATTTCCATAATTCTACTGAGACTCCTATTGGTGGGGAAGGCGAATGCTTGGATGGCTTCTCCTCGGGACACTCAAGCCAAATGCGGCTACTCCTGCAGGCCGGAGATGATTGCACAGTGGTCAGCGAAAAATCGACCCAAATTGCAACCCCAGGCTCGACAGCAAAGGAGCAGAGTCAGCCACTTCAGAGATGGTGCCCTGAAATATGTCACGGGGGCCCGCGTTCCAGGACTGAGTATGTGAAATAGATACATGTTATTTTACATTTGCAAATAAGAAATAACAGCTCAAATAATAATAATTAATTAATCAAAGAAGAAGAATAGCTCATATTTATCGAAGCTGAATATCACCTACCTGCCAAGCACTGTTTTATTCACATTATCTCATTTAATCCTCACAACAACCCTATGAGGAGATATTATCATTAGCCCCATTTTACAGAGAAGAAAACTGAGGCCTGGAGATGATAAGTAACATGCCAGAGTTTCCAAGCTGGTAAGTGTATAAATAAAGGCATTTGGCTCCAGAGCCTGTACTCTCAGCCACCATGCTATCAGCCTACATTTTTCCCCCTAAAGACTTAATTTTTTAAGAGTAGTTTTAGGTTCACAGCAAAATTGAAAGGAAGGTACAGAGATTTCCCTTATACCTCCTGCCCCTACACATGCTTAGGCTTAGCAGCTTCCACCATCAACATCCCTCACTGGAGTGGTACATTTGTGACAATTGATGAACTTAAATGGGTACATTACCACCCAAAGTCCACAGTTGACATTTAGGGCTCATTCTTGTTGTACATTCTGTGGATTTGGACAAATGAAAAATAACATGGACTGGTCTTTATAGCACCACAGAGAGTAGACTCACTGCCCTGAAGATCCTCTGCGCTCCATCAATTCATCCCTCCTTCCCCCCAACCCCTGGAAAACCCCTGGAGATCTTTTTACCATCTCCATAGTGTTGCCTTTTACAGAATATCATATAGCTGGAATGACACAGTATGTTAACGGCTTTTTTCAATTAGTATTACGCATTTAAGGTTCCTCCATGTCATGTCATGGCTTCATAGCTCATTTCTTTTTAGCACTAAATAATATTCCAGTCTATTTAACCACTTACCTACTCAAGGACATCTTGATTGCTTCCAAATGTTGGCAATTATGAGCAAACCTGTTATAAGCATCTGTGTGCAGATTTTTGTGTGGACATAGTTTTCAACTCCTTTGGGTAAATGCCAAGGAGTGGAATTGCTGGATTATATGGTAAGAGTATGCGTAGTTTTGTAGGAAACCAGGGAACTGTCTTCCAAGTGGCCGTACCATTTTGTATTCTCACCAACAATAAATGAGAGCTCCTGTTGCTCCACATCCTCACCAGCTTTTGGTGCTGTCCAGCCTACTTTTAAAAACTTAATGAAACACCAGCATCTCCTCTAAGATGTCCATAGTCATTAAAAAAAAAAAGGTTTGGTGTGGCTCAGTGGTTGAGCGTCGACCTAAGAACCAGGAGGTCATGGTTCGATTCCCGGTCAGGGCACATGCCCAGGTTGCGGGCTCAATCCTCAGTGTGGGGCCTGCAGGAGTCAGCCGATCAATGATTCTCATCATTGATGTTTCTATCTCCCTCTTCCTTCCTCTCTGAAATCAATAACAATATATTTAAAAGAAAAGGTTTAATCTAAGTTTTAGTCCATCCTGGGGTAAACTTGGGATCAAATCTGGGCCCACGTCTTCAATCAGCTGGTTTACGAAGTTCAGTATTGAAAAGACTTATCTCAGCTCTCAGCTCAACTGCCCTGCGTGAATCCCTCCCCTTCTCTCAGCCTCAGTTTCCTCATCTATAAAGTGGACATCATGACCTCTAGTTGGCAAGGTGATCAAAGGCAATACACATGACATGTCCAATCACATGAGGCCAGTGGTTCGCAACTGGGGGGTGGTCCTGCCTCCCTGGAGACATCTGGCAACCTCTGGAAACATTTTTTGTTGTCACAACTTGAGATGAGGGTGGGGGATGCTGATGGCCTCTACTGGACTCTAGTGCTGCTAAAACATCCGACAGTGCTCAGCCCCGTGACAGAATTATCCAGCCCCAATGTCA
This sequence comes from Myotis brandtii, assembly GCF_000412655.1. NCBI lineage: Eukaryota > Metazoa > Chordata > Mammalia > Chiroptera > Vespertilionidae > Myotis > Myotis brandtii. Next base: position 980,075 of record NW_005355881.1, on the reverse strand, counting down.
GTCCTTTATGGCTGAGAAACCCTGTGGCAGGCATTCCAAAGTGACCTCTGTAGTTAATATTGCTTAGGGTCCGGTGGGTTGATACTGACATAAATTCCTAGCACTGCGCCTGGCACAGAGTTAACCCTTCAAAAACAGTTTGCTTTCTCCCAGTCTGCCTCCCTTCCATCAAGGCCAAAATGAGAGGAGAAGAGAACAAGGGTCCCATGCCATCGTTCATCAGCGTCTCTGTTAGCATGCACCTGTGTCTCCTCTGCAGCATTCCTCAAAATGTGCCGTCTAGAAACCAAGCCACAAACTCCTTTTCTGTCATCTTCTCTCTTCCAGTTATCTTTTGGTCTCTTCTGCAGTAGCACCCACCTCCCCACCCTCTCCTCAAACCACACGGAAGTCTCACCCTGGGCAGGGGACAGCAGAGCATCGTGCATATGAGTGAGAGTTGATTCTCAAATAACAAACAAATAAACAAACAAAAATAGCGGACACCCTCTCTTTAGAACAAAGCAAGTCACTTCAACTCTCTGAGCCTGTTTCCTTATCTCTAAAATGGGATTAATTAAATACAATAATATTTAAAAAGCTCCTTAGCACAGAATTCAATAAATGGCAGCTATTATCATCTGTCTTTAATTTTTTAAAAAATATATTTTATTGATTTTTTACAGAAAGGAAGGGAGAGGGATAGAGAGTTAGAAACATCGATGAGAGAGAAACATCGATCAGCTGCCTCCTGCACACTCCCCACTGGGGATGTGCCCGCAACCAAGGTACATGCCCTTGACCGGAATCGAACCCGGGACCCTTGAGTCCGCAGGCCGATGTTCTATCCACTGAGCCAAACCGGTTAGGGCTCTGTCTTTAATTTTTACAAGTTTTTTATTTTGCCCTCGCCGGTTTGGCTCAGTGGATAGAGTGCTGGCCTGCGGACGGAAGGGACCGGGTTTGATTCCGGTCAAGGGCACAAACCTCAGTTGCAGGCTTGATCTTCATCTTGGTCAGTGCAGAAGGCGACCAACTGATGTGTCTCTCTCACATCAATGTTTCTCTCTCTCTGTCTCTGCCCCTCCTTTCCACTCTCTCTAAAAATCAATGGAAAAATATCGTCGGGTGAGGATTAACAAACATTTTTTTAAATCAAAGTTTATGTAAAAACATACATGCAGTTTTAAAATTCATATAATAATACAGAATTGATACTTAAGAAAAAGCTCACCTCCAGCCCAGTTTCCCAAGGGCAACCACTGTCAACTTTTTTAGCTGTTCTTTCTGGTAATGAACTCCACATCTCCCAAAAATATGCTGACAGAGTCATTTCTTTCTTTTTTTTTCATTTCTTGATGTGTCAGTTTTAGGTTTGATTTTACACACATTCCCCTTATCCTGTTTCATCCAAATCAGAAGCATATTTTCAAAGAATCACAGAATCTTAGCAATGGAAAAGACTTTGACATGATCTAATCCTGATACTTCCAGACTTTTACATCCCACAAACTGGGAATTTTATAGAGGACACAGGAACATCCAAATATAGGAAGAGCATAGAGACAATCTTTCACATAAACATCAATTCCATTTTTCAGATGAAAACTTCACTCCTCAGTCCTCTCTGCCCTGGCACGTGGAGAACCTCTGCTCCAGTCCTGCCTCCTAGCTCAGAGCTAGAACCGCTGTATCCTCGTCAGCCAGGCTTTGCTTGAATGCTTCTGTGGACGGTCCACTCACTACTGCACGAGGCAGTCTCCTTGCAGCATTAGAAGCTCTAACTAGTGTGGAGTTGCAACTGTCCTTACAACCTTTTATCACATGATACGAATTCATCCCTGAGAACTCTGATTTCCTCCAAAAACGGTCTTTTCTCCAGCATGCTCTCAACCCACACGCTTATTCTCCTGCCTCTCGCCCTTCACTAAAGGTCACTCCTATCTCACTGAGTCCCTTCCAGCGTGCGGACGGGATTTTCCTTCTCCACACATTCCTCACCTCCTTCAGATGAGATTCCACGGGACTATGACACTGACCCTTCCACAGTTCGTTCTGAAGGCCCTCTCTTCCTTGCAGCTTTAAGGACAAACTTTAGGTGACTATTATTGTTATTGTTGCTGTTATTATTGGTACAACTTATTTGGGATGGCAAGCACGTCTCCAGGCCCGTCCCACCCCACAGTTCCCTGAGCCTGCTCCAAACCCTCAAAAACAATGCTTCCATTTTGCTATTTTCTCACGTTTCTCTCCCTCTGATGGCCTGCCCGGCCTAAAAGTAGCTGTTGGCAGCAGGATCCGCATTTAAAGTAGCCTGGGGGGGAGAGCGGGCCCAGAACACAATGTGCTCCTGTTGCCGGGAAGAATTTGCTTGTAGTTCAGAGGCAGAGGCCCCGACATTAGCGCCGTGCCACTTCCGGGCCACACAGCCTTCTAGGCCCGTCCAGAGAGCAGTCCCTGAAAGCTGTCCCTTCCCCTCCAGCCACATCCTGACCCAGCAGGGGAGGGAAGGGAGACCCCAGCAGCTGAGGTCAGCTTTGCACGAGCACATGGGACATCGCCATCCCCAGCACTGGTGATCGCACAGGCCTCCAATCTGCAGTGCAAACGTCCCTTTCCCACCCCACTCTCCCCTCAGAGCCGCTTTCATCAGCTTCCTGTGTATCCTTTCAAAATGGCTTTATGTAAATAAGGAAGCAAATATAAATGTATATTGCTATTCACGCCACCCCTATTTTTTAAACAAATAGTAGCATGCTACATGACTTCCTTTTTGTAGCATTTCTCTGGAGGTTTTTACCAAATTTGTGTCTAGATACAGAGTAGCGTCATTCTATGTCACGGCTGCATAGTACTCCACTGCGTGGATAGACCACAGTCTATGCCGTGGTCGACAAACTGCGGCTTGCGAGCCACATGCGGCTCTTTGGCCCCTTGAGTGTGGCTCTTCCTAAGCCTTAGGAGTACCCTAATTAAGTTAATAACAATGTACCTACCTATATAGTTTAAGTTTAAAAAATCTATCTCTCAAAAGAAATTTCAATCGTTGTACTGTTGATATTTGGCTCTGTTGACTAATGAGTTTGCTGACCACTGGTCTATGGAACCAGTTTTCTCTGTAAGCACCTGGGTCCTTCCTGAACTTCCGTGGTTATAAATAGGCTACAATAAAGACCTACAGGTGTTGTCTTGCACATGAACAACTGCAATAAATTCCTAGCAGTGGATGCTAGGTTAAAGGGTGGTTGCACTTGTCATTTGGATAGATCCTGCCCAACTGCCCCCCAAAGGACCCCCAAAGGACCAGACAGATACACACCCCAACCAACAATAAACAAGTGTTTGCTTCCCCACAGCCTGCCAGCAGAGGATGCTAGCAAATGCTGGGATTTTTGCCCATCTTCTGGGTGTGGTTTTAATTGTATATCTTTTAAGTGACGCTGAACATCTTTTTACATATTTAAAAGTCATTTGTGTTTCTTTTTCTGTGAGTTGCCTGATCGCATATTTCTTCCATTTTTCTACCAGATTATTGTTATTGTTTCCTTATCAATTTCTCTCCAGAGTCTGTGCCTGCCTGGTGACTCCTTTTGTGATTCAGCGAGAATCAGCAAGTGTTTGGTGTTGACAACCATCGAGCACCAACTTGAGACTTTCTTCTGGAGTTAAAGGAAGTGAACATGAATGGAAATGAGGGTTTAAAAATCACTGAGATCACTGAGTGATTTAATGTTATCCAATTCTCTATTGGCATAGCACCTAAAAACCACACGGAAGGCTGGTTTCCCATGCTTTGGGACATACTGGTTTAGTAGACAAGAGTGGGGGTCCTGGAGAGATTGACTTCTGTGAAAACACCGCTTTCTACTGATTTGCTAAGGGTCTTGGGGCACCTTCCCTTCCCTGAGCTTCCACTTCATCTTCTGTGAAGATGAGCATGTTAACCACACATGATGTTAGGGGTCTCTGAGGAGTAAGTCACATCACATGCCTGTGTCTCGTGTTCAATAAATGCCACACACTACTATTATTATGAAATATAGTTTTTGCTGGTAATAATTTTTATACTTTTATTTGGAATTAATTTCAAACTTACTATTACAAAGAATACTTGTATTATCTCTTTGGACGCACCTGCTGTTAGCATCTCATCCCATTTGATTTGTCAATTGCTCTCTCTCTCACATATGCACACATATGCATGCACACACATGCCCATCTGTTTTTTTTCTGAACCATTTAATAGTAAGTTATGCATACATCATGAACCTTTACCCCTAAGTACTGCAGTGTGTATTTCCTAAGAATAAGGGCATTCTCTTACATAATCACAGGACAGTTATCAGCACCGGTGAATGTAACACCATTACAAATATCTTACCCAATACACTCTCCGAATCACAACTTGTCAACTGACTCATGTCCCCGACGGCATGTCCCCTCCGATGCAGAATCTGGTCTAGAATTAATTGCAGTTACTTGTCATATCTCTTTAGGCTCCGTTAGCATTTCCCCTGCCTTTCTCGGTCTTACAACATCGGCATTTTTGAAGAATAAGGTGCCCTTTTGGAAACAGAAGGTTCACATCTGGCTTTGTCTGCTAGTTTCCTCACAATTACACAGGTTATGCATTCTCGGCCAGAACACTACTTGGCTGACAGTGAGTCCTTCTCAGGGTATCACATAGCCACCCTCCCCTTAAGATGATGTTAATATCCACTCACGGTAGCATCTGATTTGGCCACTGCTATTTCGCACCTTGAAATTAGTAAGACATCAATGGGGAGATCCTTTAAGAGGATGCCAATATCCTAATCCTCATCAACATACCCCACCCCAGATTTTGTATCTATGGGCGACTCCTGGATGAACCAATCTTTACCATAATGGTCACAAAGTGATGTGTTTCAAACCCAGCCCTCTCCCCACACTTCCAGCTGGTCCTTGTCATTCTATTGTAAACAATAAACCTCCCTCTCTCCTGTTTATTTACTTATCTATTTATTATTGATATAGACTCATGGATTCATATTTTCTCAATGGTTTAGAAGTCAAATCTGATGCTTGTTCCAGATGAAAGCCAGCTGTTACATTTCAAAAGTCACTTATTTGAGTATAAAACCATCCAGGTCCCTATAAACATTTTCAGAATGTAGAGAACATAAAGTGAAAAATAAAAGTCTCCGCCCACCCCCATTCCACATCCCATAGATACCTGCAGTTAATGATTTCCCTCCCATCTTCCAGAACTTTCTATGCATCTAAAATGACCAGGAGTCTTCCCTGACCTGGCTTGGGTTGTTCTTCAAATCCCTTTGCACTCCCCTCCTCTGGGGTAGAGGTGCCCTGGTTATGAAAAACTGCTCTTCCCCAAAGTGAAAGTTGATGAGGATGCTCCCTCCAAAGAGGAAAAAAGCAAACTTGCAGTCCTTCCCTTCTGTGCCTCAGATCCTTCATCAGCAAAACGGGCCAATGTTGTCTCGTAGAAATATGAGTCCAATCGCTACGAAAAGGCTTTGGAGAGTGCTTTATAAGTGACAGCGAGTTTCATTACGGTTAAAGGAAGCAGGGCAACGCAGTAAGTGAGACCAACTGTGTTAGTCTGTAGCAAGTGGGAGAAAGTCCATTCAAACCTTTTTGAAGCAAATGAAAAGGAATTGAATAGCCTGTGGCTCTAGCTTTCGGGATAGCTGGAAGCAGGTGCTCAAGTGCTGTCCTTGGGAGTCTTTTGCTCAAGGGATGTCATCAGGACTCCATATCGTTCCCCCAGGTCGCCTTCATCCTCAGGCTGGCCTCGGCTAAGCAACTTGGCCACCTTCTGCCAGGTTAGCCACCCAGAGCAAAGGCGGTACCTTTCCCCAAGAACTCCAGCAAGGTTCCCAGGACTGGCTCCCGCTCAACTTGAGTCACGTCCCTGTCCCTGAGCCAATCCCTGAGGGTCGGGGGGATGGAATGCTGTGTCTGGCTGGATCTATACCTGGAACTGAGGAGTAAGGCAATGCCCTGAAGATGCAATGGGAACCAAAAAGGAAAGGAAAGGAAAGGAAAGGAAAGGAAAGGAAAGGAAAGGAAAGGATACCAGAAGATGGAATGGAAGCTAGTCTTCATTCACTTTGGAGGACTGCAGCTGGAAACAGGAGAAAAGAAGTTGGGGATGTCCTTTTAAACTGTAAAGTGCTGCACAGGCATAAGAGTTTATACTCTGGGCCTCAGCCAGGGACCTAGAACCCAGTCCCAAGTAAACATGGGGGCCCGTCTTGTCTCGCCTACTAGTCTCTAAGTTCCTTGAAGGGAGGGCTGGGGTACTTCAGCCCCGAGTCTCCACAGCTGCGGTCACAGCGCCCCCACCCTGGAGGCTCCCCAGTTAAAAGCCAGCCGAAGTCTGGCCCCAGCTGGATGCCCTGGCAGGGTGTGGAGAGGTGGCACCCGGCCAGCTCCCAAGCCGGGAAGAAGCGATAGGGATCACCAGCGGGCAGACCTTCCGAGGTGAAACCCCACGCAGCGTGTGGTTACGATTACCAGGTAGACGAGAGGGTTCTGGATTGGTCTAGAAAAGGCAAAGGCAATCTGCATTGTGCTGAAAGTGGAACAGCCGAGCGGAACCACAGGCATGCCGGCAGCTCCTGTTTCTCCCAGAGGAACGGTGGCCCTGCCTCCCCAGCGGCACGTGGAGTGAGGGAGACAGGCCTGCCCTCACCCCCAGGAGGGGCAACGGTGAGTCCAAGGAAAGTCTTGAAACCTCAGACCATTTCAAGAAGCAGCCGAAGTTGTCTGAGGATCCTCCGACTCCAGGATTCCACCAGCTAGAAGTCGCAAAAGCGAGAAAACGCTGGGAGAACCAACGCAAGAGGCTCCCATTTTGGTCTGCTAAGTAACGTGTTTAAAAACCACAAATGTGACCTTGTATAGCCATAAAAAGAAACCAAGATACCTTTAAAATGGAAAGGAAATAAAAACAACAGTCCCTTCTTTAAATTGAACCCATCTGGCTTTATGAAATGCTCTGGACCCACCTCCTTCCCCTCACTTTGCTGTGGGCCAGAGCAGGTCGTGGGCTGACCTGACTCCGGGGTACTGGTGTTGGTACGGTTGGTGCTTGGCACAAAGTTCCTAGGGTTTGTGCAGCCTGAGAGTCATGAGCTCGAATCTTGGCTTTGCCATAATCTACAGGGTCACTTGGCCCCTTTGAACCTCAATTTCCTCATCTACAAAAGGGGCCGCCATTCCTGCCTTGCACGGTGGCCACACATTCAGTCGCTGCTATTTCCTGAGCACGCTCTGCTGGATGCTGGGACTACAACAATGAAATGACAGGCACCGTTTAAAAAAGTCAGACAGAAGTATGCAAAAGATCACACACTTATGTATTTAATGGCAAGTTAAGTGCTCTGAGGAAGTACAAGACGTGACAGACTTCGGGGTGAGCTGACCCTCTGACCACTTCCGAGTATTGTGAGGATTAAATGAAACCAATCATTCTTGACTTTGTCACATCCCCAAACCACTGTACTGCTTACAGATTTTTCTTTAAATGGACTCTTATTCTTCTGTAAGTAAATTGAGCCTCGTTCTAAGAACTACCACTCATTTATGTACTTGACAGGCTACCTCACTCTATTTCTTCCTGACACGTGCTGAAGTGAGCATGTCAGTATTGAAAGGAAGTTCCCAAGCTCACTTTGGAAAGCAGAAAGGCAATCTTCTCACGAGGTTCTGGCACACAGGTATTCTGGAGATGTTTTTCTCTTTTCTCTTGGTCAACTCGCCCAGACAAAGAGTGATGGTCATTTTTTAAAATTTGGTGTCCTCAACCCTTCTCTCCATGAGCCCTCCAGTCAATCCCAGAAAGAAAGTCAGTCTTAACCCAGCTCCTGGATAGACCCAGACAGGAGAGTTAAAACCACCTTGGTTTTGCACCCTGGCTTAAATTTACAGCAAAGTCCAGAAGCGGCAGTCCCAGAGCCAGGAAAACCCACTTTCGTCCAATTCTATTCAGGGGAAATCCCATAAATCAAGAACACATCACATATGCTCTCACACACACGCACACACAAGCACACTCATACTCTTTCTTGAGCAATTAAAGATTATTTAAACTTTTAAAAACTTTAAAAATTCAGTTTAATAGCATTTCAAGTTCAGAGAAGTGGGGCAGATTAAGGTCATAGGAGTTTAATTCTGCCTTAAAAAAATAAGTGGAGACGATGGCCCTGGCATGCAGGGCCCACAGCGTAATGCTGGCAGAGAAGGGAAGGTAGCGTCAGTGAGTGAAGGGGCTGGCTCTTTCAACACTGATGTATTCTGTTTGCATATTAAATTCATAGAAATTTCTTTCCTTACCATAATAATGCTTTGTACCATTAGGGTTTTTTTTTTTAATTTGATTTGAGAGAGAGAGAGAGAGAGAAAGAGAGAGAGAGAAACATCGATCGGTTGCACAGGCCCTGACGGGGGATGGAGCCTGCAACCTAGGTATGGACTTTGACGGGGAATCCAACCCACAACCCTTCGATATAGGGGATGACACTCCAACCCACTGAGACCCATTGGCCAGAGCTATACTGTTAGTTTTTAAACAAACAGCCATTTCATTTCATCTTTTATTTCTTCACTAGAGGCCTGGTGCACGAATTCGTGCACAGGTGGGGTCCCTCAGCCTGGCCGGTGATCAAGGCCTATCGGGGGGCCAGCCAGCCTGGGGGAGGGGCCATGGGAGGTTGGCTGTGGGAGCACACTGACCAGCAGGGGACAGCTCCTGAGTTGAGCATCTGCCCCCTGGTGGTCAGTGAACATCATAGCGACCAGTCGACCGGTAGTTCTGGTCGTTCCGGTTGTTTGGTCGTAACGGTCGCTTAGGCTTCTATATAGATAGATTTTTGACAAAGACACAAATTCAAGAAATTTTTTACTTTCCTCTTCATTCCACCATAAGAGGACCAGGAAGGGAAGCTCTATGACGGCAACTGACATTCAGCCCCAGTGTCCAGAGATACTAGAGGGAGGGGTGGGGACTGTGGCAAACTGAAGACGTGCTCTGCTACAGGAAGTGGTCATTACTGCGATCCTCAGCTGTCACCATGCAGGAATGCAGACCTCCTTTGGCTGATCTCCCACTGGACCAAGAGAAGCCAGAAATCTGGGTTTTTATATGGAATCTCCTGATTTTTAAATGCTGGCAACTCATCCAAATTAAAACACCCTCGGGCCAACAAAAATACATCTGTGGGGTAGAGGTGGCCACAGGCTGCCTGCTTGTGACCTCGGACAAAGGAGAAAGAAAAGGCGTCTGGAATCCAGAGATCTGGGTCTGGCGGAGGCTTGGAGACCAACAGAGCGTGTGGCACTCCCCCCCGGCCTCTCTGAGCCTCAGTTTTCCCATCTGTATCATGCCAGGGCGGCCTAGATAACAGCCACGCTCTGCCACCTCAGTCTGTCCGCAAAAGCAGTGAATGGAAAGACTGGCGTATGGACACCAGGAAAGTGGGGCATAATTTGACACCATTTCAAACGCTGGTAATTCAACGAGAAATGTTTCTCTTCCCCGGCTGAGGTTTTTGGAGGCAGTGGGCGTGTTTTTAAGAAAACACAACACACCAAGTCAGGAATTTCATCAGGAAAAACGTGGCAGCCCCGAATGGGCTCACATCTGGGGATTTGCTTGTAGAGAGAACATGCCGTTCTGTCTTCGACAAATGACAACTCAAGGCAGGAGGCTCTGCGGGGCCGAGGTCGGCTCCTCTGGGAGCCCGGGGAGCAGAAAATGGCCAAGGACCGGCCGCCTGGTGCGCACAGAAAAAACACAGTAAGAGGCCTCCAATCTCCAGTACACAGCCGCAACCCCCCCTCAAAAAAAAAAAGAAAGAAAGAAAGGAAAAGGCCAAACCTCAAAGCTCTCAGTCACCATGTGCTTCACAATCCCCGGCCCACCGCAGCTTCTAAGGTAACTCAGCTTTTGTCTAAAATTGAGCCTAACTTTCTAATTCCCTCTCTCAAACAATAATAGTCCTGAGACACCAGCACCCCCTCCCTCAGCCCCATGTGTGGGCATGGGGCCAGGCACAGTGCCCCATGCACATCATCTCATTGAATCAGAGTGGGATCCTTTAATAAGCCCACTCCACAGATGAAAACACTGATGCTCAGGCAAGGAAAGCTGGTAAGTGGTGGGTTCAAACCTATGTCGGCACAAAACCAAAGCCTTCTAAGCTATCGACTGCTCATTTCTTTAAAGTGAAAATTTTACAATGGAATATTCATCTTCATGGGGTTAATCCAATAAAATTGTCACGGAAAGAGGCTGGTGATGGAGTCACTGAGCAGAACCAATGGTGCTTGCAGTAACGGCTGGAGAGCTCTTTCTGCACAAGGGAGAGGGGCGCGGTTCCTCTGTTTGTTCCTTTTCGGGGTTTCTTTCCCTCCATGTCTTCACAACAAAGGGGAGGAGTGGGGCCGGGAGCGCCCAGCAACCACGGCAGGACAGCACAGTGGTAGCGAGGTGGGGTCTGGCCTGGCCATGCTGGTCAACCTCCCCGGGTCACTGTCACACCCTCTCTAACATGGGATAACGAAAGAACCCACCAGTGAGGATGGGAGGCCATGGTGCATGTAAGCACTTACTCAAGCAGGGTTCACAGGAGTGCTCCGACCTGCTCCTCCCCCTGCCAGCCCCATCCTCCCAAATGCCTGGGCAGGACACCTTGCCCAGATCATTCCCTCAGCAAAGGCCATCATCTCCACCTTCAAAATATATCCAGGGTCACCTACTTCTCACCACTCCTGCTGCCACCCCCCTGGTCCAAGTCACCGTCACTTCTTGCCCACACAGTCTCCTCTTGGGTGTCCCTGCTCTGCCTTCGCAGTCTGTCCCCACGGCAGCCAGAGGGATTCTGCTGGAGGTAAGTCAGATTCTGTCCCTCCTCTGCGTGGGGCTCTCCTAGGGCTCCTGCCTCATTCAGAGTAGAAGCCAAAAACCTAACCATGGCATAGGATGCTCTGGCTACTTCCCTGACCACATCTCCTGCCCTGCTCGCCTCACTGCTCCAGCTACAATGGACTTCTGGCCGTTCCTGAACACACCAGGCTCTATCCCATCAGACCAGCCATGGTGAAAGGAGCTTGAAATCAGCCACGATGAGAGTATTTACACAACAGGAAGTGGCAAACACTACAATTCAGTGCTTTTGCTTTCAAGAGAGCCAGATTACCAGCACAGCACCGCAGTGACCACTGTATTTTAAACTAAAATTAAACTAAAAACACTACTCTTCCTTATTCTCCCCTAATACTCCCTAGTCACCTACCCCTGCTTAATTTTATTCACAACACTTAACACACTGTTACACTAAATATATTGCTAATGTCCTTGTTTATTGTCTATCTCTCTTCCACCAAAAACACAAGCTCCAAGAGGGCAAGGTTGAGGTAAGCTTTGCTCTTAGCTTCTTGTCAAGTGCCTGGAACAGTAGCTGCCTCATACTAGGTGCTCAGTAAATATGTGTTGAATGGATGACTGGCACCTATGATCATTATTATAAGGAAACCTAAGCATGGATGATATTTCAGACCCCGATGGAACTTGGAGCAGTGGTGATAGTAAAAAAGAAAACATCACGTGGTCCACAGTACTAGCCACGGGACTGCTCTCCCTCCCTGGACATTCGTGTCTTCTTGGTTTTCCATGGCAGACCCCCGCTACCAATTGCAAAGATGCAGTCTTGGGGAAATTCACTCTCGGGGCTGTAGCTTCACAGAACCAGAGCTGGAGAAGGCATCCATGAGCCAGCCTTGATAGCTGCCCATTCACCATAGTAAAACCTACAGTTTGCAATTTTTCTCCAAGTAGCATCTACCATGGCCTCTCTAAGGTACAAGTTGAGAAATTCTCCAAAGACTCTAAGATTGTTCAACCTCTCTTCCAACGCTAAATTCCTTCTCTACCATCGTAGACAGGCAGTCTTAAGTGGCCTCCACAGTTGGCAAGTCCACCTATGATTAAGCCAAAATCAGCCAACTCATAACCTCACTGCCAATCTGGGCCCATGAGGACATAATTCAGATCAGTTTTTCTTACTGATGGTGAGAAAACTCTTTTTTTTTTTTTTTACTAAACTGGTCGTGGGTGCCTGGAGCTCAGGAAACAATTTACTTCTGAAAGGGGTGAGGTCCATATGTGGACATGTTAAATGCCATCCTATAATGCACTGGACAGACCTCCACAACAAAAACTGTCCAATCCCCACTGTTCACAGTGTCTATGTTGACGAAACGTGACTTACCCAAAGACACATGCTTTTTTTCTCATTTCCTTAACACTAATGACCAACTTGGCTGATACTTCATTTTTCATACTTTTGTTGGCGACTTGGCTATAGGAAACATATCCTTTTCCTCTTAAATCTACTCTAGAACAACCATCTCAACAGTAAATGGCGACTGATCCTGAGCCTAGGGTCCAGGAGACAATAGGGAGAGGTGGGGATTGTGGTGAGCTGAGAACTCATCCATCTAAAAGAGACAACCATTCCCCAGCCCCAGTCAATTGAAATCATGTGGAAATGTGGGCACAGTGTTGACAGATCTTCTGATATTTTTTTAAATATATTTTATTGATTTTTTACAGAGAGGAAGGGAGAGAGATAGAGAGTTAGAAACATCGATGAGAGAGAAACATCGATCAGCCGCCTCCTGCACATCTCCCACTGGGGATGTGCCCGCAACCCAGGTACATGCCCTTGACCGGAATCGAACCCGGGACCCTTCAGTCCGCAGGCCGACGCTCTATCCACTGAGTCAAACCGGTTTCGGCTCTTCTGATATTTTTAATGGAAGCCAGAAATGTGCATTTTTGTGTGAAATGTCCAGATTTTCAAGCACTGGCTCCCTTTTCTGTTTTAAATATTCTGCAGACCAAATAAAACGCATCTTGGTTGCTGGCGTGCAACCTCTGTTGCATCAGATGTTACTGCAGTGTCACTAGACGGAACATGGAAAAGTCCAGCGGATGCAAGAATGGAGGGCAAAGCTCAAAGGAGGAAAGGAACCATGGGCTGATCACCGGAGGCCCAAGGACGTGAGCCCCGCACAGCCGGGCTCACTCCTTCCACTCCAGGGGATACCGAACCATCTCCAACTTCTCTGCCGAAGCCCAGTGCATCCCCCACGCTAGGCTGGAGTGTCCCAAAGACGGTGCGGATTTTGTACAAGACGCCATGAAAGAGATGACCCCCTCTGAATGCCCTTCTTTTAAATAAGATAATCCTCTAGGGCAGTGGTCGGCAAACTCATTAGTCAACAGAGCAAATATCAACAGTACAACGATTGAAATTTCTTTTGAGAGCCAAAATTTTTAAACTTAAACTATATAGGTAGGTACATTGTTATTAACTTAATTAGGGTACTCCTAAGGCTTAGGAAGAGCCACATTCAAGGGGCCAAAGAGCCGCGTGTGGCTCGTGAGCCACAGTTTGCCGACCACGGCTCTAGGGTCGTGGGAACAGTAAGTAGCATGCCTTAAAAGTTCCAACCTCATAGGAGTGTTTGAGGAGAAGAGATGATTCACCCAGAGCACAGCGCAGCACCCGGAAGGACTACAGACTTCACACAGGGCCCTGCCGGCCAGTAGGAGAGGAGTGGAGAGGGTCTAGAGCGGCATTAGAATGCAGTTTTGGGGGTCCACCACCCCACTCTCAGCAAACGTTGCTGACTGCAGTTTGGAAATCTATCCCTTTCCTACTCCATCCCTAGTTCCAGAGGTGGCACACGACAAAGTACAGAATCCTTCTGAACTAAGGATTAATTAAGAAATGGGTACGTCACCAACATGTGAGTTCTTGAACCAGCTGTCCCTGAATGCAGGACTCCCCAGAACTTTTCATTTCCCCACGTCAATAAATTTCCTTTTGCTGAAACCACCTCGAAAGTAAGTTTTCTGTTACTCACATGCAGAACAATCTCAACAGCTATGTGGCCCCTTGGCCGGGATTTTGCTGACCCTGAGCTTTGGGGTGGGGAAAGCGGACTATGGATTCAGTGCCGTCAGCTTGGACATCTCGGTTCTTTAAAGCTCTGAGAGCTGAGCTCACTTCCGCACCCCCACTGCCCCTGCCTAATTACTCACCTTTCCAATCTCCTGTGTGGATCCTTCACGGCCCCCCTTTTTTCCACTTTCATGTCTGTAGCCATTGGAAACTATCACCCCGTCCCTTGCAATGTGAACAACACAAGAAACGCTTTGCCATTCTAAACAGTGGCTGACAACCATTTATGAAACCTGCAAACATTTCACCACTCCTAAATCAACCCCAGATGACAAAATCATCATCATCATGCAACTAACGAAAACCCGGAGGAGGGTGAATTTGGAGCACGTTGCCATTACCCATGATGAGGGGTGATCAGGAAAAAAATCCTGAGAAAGACATAAAAATGAAGCAAACTGATTGCTCCTTGGAAGATGTCTCAGCCCCCTCCCAGGAGACTCAAGTCCTACTTTTTCCTGGAAACAATTTTTTAGCATCTCTTGGCATCCTTCTGGTCAGGAATTGGTAAAAAGAAAAGGAAAGAGAGAACGAGAGAAGGCGCAATGCCTTTTCACTGAAATTGGATTCCTGGGATCTGTGGCTGTGTTTGGGAGAGTGATCACACACTGTGAGCAAGTATGTGCGTTTTGGTGATTTAAAAATCAGGACATTTCTCATAAAGATCCAGAGTGTAGCGTCCTTTGAGAAATCAGAATACATGGCAATACAGGGTCTTCATTCCGCACCGCCCTGCCCACTTCATTAACTTGGTTATCTGTCTGGCCACTTTGGGTATCTGAGCTTGCAATGATTGATTTCAGATTTAGGTCCTATGTATCTATTAAAAAATCATTTCAAAATTATAATAATCCTGACTTCAGACGTGTCTGATTGAATGGCTGTGGGATTCGAGCGAGGCCCTACCTGACCAGGCCCCTCCTCCATGACCTCATCTCCCCCTGCCCCTGAACCACGCCCCCAGCCCCATCAGCCTCCAGGCCGCTTCCATCTCAGAGCTTTTGAACGAGCCCTTTCCTTTCTCTAGAGTGATCTCCCCCAGATATCGGCACCCTCCCTCCTTCAGAGCTGTGCTCAGTGGCTGCCTGCTCAGAGGCCTCCCTGTCCCGGGTACATTCTATCCACCTCTCGATTTTTCCACCCCTCCTTCAGAGCTGTGCTCAGTGGCTGCCTGCTCAGTGAGGCCTCCCTGTCCTGGGTACATTCTATCCACCTTCTCTCGATTTTTCCATACAGGCTTGTCACCATCTGACAGTCTATGTCCCTTGCATGTTTACGTGCTTACATTTGGTCTTTCCACACTTAATTGCAGCTCCATGACGGAGCGGGTTCAGGTTGTGTTTGTTCACCATTGTATTCTTTGTGCCCAGAGCAGTGTGCCTGGCACACATTTTTGAATGAATGAATGAATGAATGAATGAATGAGGAAGTTCAGTTTTCCATATTCAGGAGGAAATAGAGGTGGGAGATGAGGTGGAGGAGGAAGGTGAAGGAGGCAAACCCAGGAAGTCTGCCCCCCTCGTCACTGAAAATCAGGCAGACCTTTCTAGAGAAAAAGACATTTTCCATGACAGAAGAAAGGGAATGAGAAGAAAAATGAAAATCCTGAAATTGGAGCCTACGGCAGCATTGCAGTGCAAGGGTTTTGATGTGTTCTTCTCCACCCCTGAGCCATGCGACCCAAAGTCCCACCTCTTCTTGGGACAGGGTGCGGGTCTGTGTCACCGACTGGCCTTGTGACTACGGCAAGCCCTGGCCCGGGGCCTCAGTGCCCTCATCTGTTCTAGGCTGCCGACTGAGGACTTGTCCTGGCAGCGTCTCACATGGGGACGCAAAGAGCCAGTGTCTCTGGCTGGGTCTGAAGTCACCTGGAAAGACCTGAGCTGTTTTCCAGCGTGAGCCTCGCGTCCCAGGCACGCTTCCCTTCTCATCCACAGCAGACTGTACCAAAGTGCATTTGTGCCGCCCAAGCAGATGTGACTTCTAGAGGTACTTTTTCCTCGACGGGCCATCAATAGCATTTAACCATCACTTTTGCCGTGTGCCAGGGGCTCCTCTCGGCAGGTCATAGTTGTTAACTCTTACGATGTGGATTCACTTCATAAATGAGGAAACTGAGTCAGTAACAAGTTAGGTAAACCCAAGGTTATGTGGCTAGTAAGTAGTAGACTCCGGATTTGAACCTGGACAGACCAGTTTCTAACCCCGGCGTTATGCTGCACTTGAAAGTTAATAGGACACACGAATACATTCTTGTAAAAGCCCGAAAAATTACCGCTAAGGCTAATGCTGCCTCTGTTTCCCTCTCATGCCTATCACTAATTAATTAATTGTCCAGTTAAATGAAGGTGAAACAGAGGGTGATTTAATTCTTCCTGTGGTGGTTAAAGAGGCAGGGAGTGCAGGAGTTATGAAGACAACCTCTGGAACCATCCTCCTGCATACAGAGCCTGGCACTGCTGCTTACTCACTGTGTGACCTTGAGTAAGTCACTTAACCTCTCTGTGCCTTACTTTCCTCTTCTAAAACGGGAATTCTAACAGCACTTCCTTGGTAGAACTCTTGTGAGGAATAAATGAGTTGGTGCCTATACTCATTCAGAACAGATCCTAGCATTGAGCAATCACTCAAGAGGTTATTTTTATTAACAATATAGTCATCCAAAGGGTAGTCATTCTTCTTGTAAAGATATGAGACACAGGCTAAATGTATTCAGACACTAGCATGCCCTGATACAACTTTCCCAACATCCTTGAGAGACCTCATTTGTTTCATTTTATTCCCCTGAGAACAGAGTGTACAAGTTCCGTTCTGGTTAGAAGGATGGTTATTTGGGCATTCATTCATTGTCATCAGCTTGCGGGGAAGAGCTTTAGAAGTAAATGATTTCATTTAAATGAACAGATACTTGGAAAATGTCACATTTTCAGATTTGTGTTTCTCAGGCTTTGCTCATGAATCTGCCACACCTGGGTGCCACTTTGGCTAGTTCATTACCTGATGGACTTGATTTTAAACCGTTTTGGTCTTAAGCATTTAAAGTGGGTGAAACCATTAGTTTGAAATTCTTGTTCTACCTTTTCCAAATGCATGAGAAAATAAAGACAAAAACATGCAAAAAAGTCCATGCATGTTTTCAGTGAATGTGGAGAGGGTGCCCACCCCGTTGGCAAGAAGACTGCCCTTCGGAGACTAGTGGATCCTTCCAGAATGTGTACAGTCTCGAGATGCTTCTACCTGAAGAACAGTCGGGAATAAGTCCGGGGGCATGAAATCTTCACTTTCCTTGAGTACTTCTGGGGGTGTGGGTGCAATTCCATAGAACCCGAAGCACACCAATCTCGGAACGCATAGACTGTGTTCCCGCATAGACTGTGTGCTTACGTTGTATAACAAACCCCAGAGACAGCATTTGCCCCATGAATAGGGGAAGAGTGTGGAGCTGAGAGGACGCCGGTGACCTGCCCAACTTCACACAGCAGGTGGGGGCTGGAGTGTGGAGTCCCGCTTCCCCAACAGCTGCCCAACCTCTGACAACTCTGCTGCAAGGCCCCGCACCGTAGCCAAGGGCCTGGCCTGGTCTGAGGAGGAGGACACAACCCCTTGGTCGGCAAGACTCCACAGAGATTCTTACAAAGACTGTCACCTAGAGAAGGCTGCCACAGCCCACTGCTGGGACTTTTTCCACTTGTTGTTCGAGAAAGAGTCCATCCATTCTTTTTTTTTTTTTTTTGTTTGTTTGTTTGTTTGTTTTTTTTAATTAAATCTTTATTGTTCGGTCAGGCCTAGGCTTTGGGCCAGAGAGACCTGGAATGGAATGCCCCTGGACAGCAGCTACTCCCCCTGCCCCAACCTCAGTTTCCCCATTTGTTCAACAGATACACACATGTCATGGGATTTTTGTTGTGGTTGTAGAGAGGATTAACTGAGTTTTGCGAAGGTGCCTCACACATCATAACTCCTGTGAGAGACTTTTAAATCCACTTCTTCCCTCTCCAATTCTCCTCCCTGAATATTGAGATTATGTTGAGTCAAAACTCTCAGGTAAAGGCATACTGGTATACTTTAATTCTTCAAAGTCCCAGAAGCCTGGAGAAGTTTCATTCATGCGAGAATGACACAAGGTTAAAACACCCATAGGGATATCTAACTCTTACACATTAGCATAGCCTTATGCAACATTTAATCTCTGTTCTGGGAATAGGGAAACTGAGGCACAAGCCGGCAGCAGGACTCCCAACTCCTGACTCTCAATCATGCACTGAACTATAAATATAAGCGAAGACCAGGATTTAGACTAGGTTAACTGGTAGAGCATACCAGATCTGGGACATTCTGAGTAGGCACCAGTCAAAGCTGGGGTTAGGTGCAGGCCATGCGTCTTTGGCAGGATAAGGCAGCAGGAAAAAAATGAGAAAACTTTTGTTTTTCTTTTTCAATTCATTAAGGTTTGTTGGGGTGAGCAAGAATCTCATTTTTTTTTCTTCCCATGACTTCCCTTTTATTTTAACGGGGAAACGTGCATTTCAAAGACTGCTCAATAGCAGCGTTGAAGTCTCAAGTTCAATCACAATGTCCCCATTGTGGCTGGGGGACTCCTTGGCCTTTAAGCTTGGGTTATAAAAATTTGGTCTGAGCCCAAAGTCTGGCTTTAATAGAATATTTTAATTTTGTTTAATGAATATTATTTTAAATCTGTTTGGCAGTTTTAAAATGTGTTCTTTTATTTTCAAATTAAAATTTACTAATGTTCAGTACTTTCTCGGGTGTGGGGGTGCAGCAAGGAGTGGGGGTGATAATAATACAAGCTACCATTTATTGAGTGCTTACTATGTGCCAAACACCCTGCTACGTGCTTTATGTGTGCAACCTCTTTTAACCCTCACAACCACCCAGTGAACAGCGGCCCTGTTGCCTCCACTGTCCGGGAAGTGAGAGGGTCAGCTCCTAGCCCACCAAGGTGGCAGAGTTAGTGAGCAGTGGACTTAAGGCTCTGACCAGATCTGAGTTCAGGGTCTGTGCTATTAACCACAGCCGTACATTCCCTTGATATTGAAAAAGGACTTGACTGACCAATAGCTTAAAGGCATATTACTGACCTGGGATAAATTCCCTGTAACTTCAAGGGTAGTAATAGCTGGCTTGAGCACATGGCTAGCTTATTGAGCATTCAGCGTAGATAGGCACCATAGCAAAGCGAAGTGTTTTACATGTAATACCTCATTTAAATTCTCACTAAGACTCTTTGAAGCAATTATTATTGTTATTTTTATATTATCCCAATTTCATAAAGGAGCAACTGAGGTCCAGAGAGCCTAAGTCATTTTCCTAAATCACACAGCTTAATAATAATAATAACAATAACAATAATAATCCAGTAACTGACATTATTAACTTGATCTCCACAATAGCTCTTTGAGGAAGGCATATTATTATCCAGCCTGTTGTACAGATGAAAAAACTGAGGCAGGGAAAAGTTTGGTCACTTGCCTAATGTTAAGTAGTTGGTTAATGCTGGGCAGGGATTTGAACTCAAGCAGCCTGGCCCCTGGGTTCAAGCTCTAAATCTCTAGGCTGTAAGTCAGAGCTGATGCTTGGGCAGTCTGACTCCCCCCATTCCTACCTGTTCCTCCCAATTTCATAAAGGAGCAACTGAGGTCCAGAGAGCCCAAGTCATTTTCCTAAGTCACACAGCTTAATAATAATAATAATAATAATAATAATCATCATCATCCAGTAACTGACACTATTAACTTGATCTCCATAATAGCTCTTTGAGGAAGGCATTTTATTATCCAGCCTGTTGTACAGATGAAGAAACTGAGGCAGGGAAAAGTTTGGTCACTTGCCTAATGTTAAGTAGTTGGTTAATGCTGGGCAGGGATTTGAACCCAAGCAGCCTGGCCCCTGGGTTCATGCTCTTAATCTCTAGGCTGTAAGTCAGAGCTGACGCTTGGGCAGTCTGACTCCCCCCACTCCTGCCTGTTCCCCACCACCTCTGAAGGAAAGCAGAAGGTTGACTTCTGCCTGAGGCAAGACGTGGGCCATGGCGTTGCCTGACACAGTTCGAGGCGCAGAAGCCAGTGTACTGCTCTTACTGGCTCAGGCCTGGCTTCACTGGCTGAGGGTCTGCAGGGTTGGTCTTTCCCTCCATCCTGCTGCTGGAAAGCTCAAGAAGTCATATCACTGCCCTCTGAATCCTCAATGGGAAAGAGAGGCAGTGAGATATTGGTAAAAACACACTGGGATCCTGCTATCAGAGGTGCCGGATGGGGTCCTTCTTGCTCTGGACCCCCAGGAATCAGCCTCGCACCTAGAACACAGCTCAGTACATACTGTTGTAAAATGAGTGAAAGAATGAACGCATTTGTAACTTTCTCCCATCATGTGCAATGTATCAGGCATGTAGGAGACATTTGGTTAATAATAAATCAGTGAAATGGTCTATGAAATGTCCCAAGAGTATATTCTTCCTTGTCAACAAAATTTGTCTTGTCATATTGCAATAGCTCAGGAGTCAGCACACTTCTGTAACAAGCCAGAGAGAAAATAGATTAGGCTTGGCAGGTCATGTGATCTCTGTTATTGAGTTAACTACTCAACTGCTGTTTTCGCACGACAGCAGCCATAGGCAATAGCTTAGACCAGCTAACTGCAGGGAAGCAGCCACCATGTCAATAGATTCCAACTCTAAACCTTCCTCAAGTCCTACAAGGACAGGCTGGAGATTCTGTGAAAATCAGCAGATGTCTCGTAACTGAATCCAACTTTTGTTGGCTGAACCCAACCTGCTTATCAGTTAATATCCCCGAGGCAAAAGCAGCTCTCCTAGGCAGGCAGGCAGAGGAAAGGTAGCTCTTATAATACCAGAGGGACAGGCCTAGGAGTCAAGCCTGGCTTCAGTCCTGGCTACGACACAAGCCGTGTAGCCTCAGACAAGTTCGTTCACCTCCCTGTAAAATAGGGATAATAAGAATAATAACACGTTCCATCGAAGGCTATTTAGAGACAAAAATATAAGTGTTTGCTTAGCACGTAAGTGTTCAATAAATATGGGCTACTTGGTATTTCCAAATAAATCTTGTGTTCTCTTAAAAATAAAAACTAATTTACTAAAAATAAGCCGGGCTGCCAATCAATACACACACACACACACACACACACACACACACACACACACACACACTAGCAAAGCTGCAGGAAAAGACATTTCCAAAATCAGCTTTCTAAAGACACTCCAGCAAGGCGTTCCAGGGGCCCCAAGCTGTCAGAAAATTCTCCACTTTAGCTCAAGCCCCCCAATCTCTCCATCTGCTTCTATGTCCTTTTTGTCACTTTGCCTTTCTTGTCGGGGCCAGCGCAAACCTGAAGACGTTCGGAGCGTTTCAGACATTTGCTGGGTTTAAGACATTCTTTCTCCTTCCCCTGCTCCACACCCCAACATGAACGTCTCCAGGGAGTACGGCATCTTTAGGCAGAGGACAGCTCGGGCCCATGGCAGACCGGAGGTGAATAATCTCGGCTCCATTCTTGTTCACGGCTGGATGGGACCAAAACTCTGTTTACAACACAAGGGGCAAGTCACAACTTGCTATGCCACATGACACCATCCCAGCAGCGAGCCACCGCTTCCTGCTACTGCACAGTCACACAAAAGGCTGGAGGTGCAGGAATCTGGCCGAGTAGTCCTTCCCCGCCACCACCCCCTTTCTGACCAAGAAGGACATTCAGACCTTTGCTAGAGAGACAAATGCTTCTAGAACACACTGAAACCAAAGTCCCTTTACATGAAAACAGTCACACCCACAAAAGAAAACAACCTCTCTGCATGGACACCCTTTCTCTCTCTCTCCTAAAAAAAAAAAAAAGCTTTCTCCCTGCATGGAATTCCCATCAGCACCTGGTTAGTACCAGGCTAGGGGATGCCGCCACACTCCCTCTGTCTCTCCGTATTTCAGGGAGCTGCCAATCAACAAAGACCTAAAGGTTGGTACTTATGCGTTGCACCCCAAATGCTAAAAACATGTCCATGGTCGCAGGAATAAAAAAATTGTTCTGGGAACTATTAACACCTTCATCACAAAGTGACTACAGGAAGGAGACGGGCAGTGAGGAAACCGACCAGAAGGAACACAAGAAAGACATTTTCAACCTTGGGCTTCTGTGCATCCAAGCACCAGGAATAAAACATGTGCTTTGGAGTGAGGGGTGGCTCCTGAACCCACTTTTCCTCCTGAGCAGTAAGAGGGGTGATTGAAGGAGATGGAAATCCGGGCCTCCTATCTCACTTTACCCCAAGAACCTCTTCAATTGTCCTCAGAATCCAAATCAAATGGAGATTGTTCAAACCGTGAGCTCAGAAACCCCCTTTCTGTGTCCACTTCAGCTGAACGCGTCTGTGAGGCAGGAATTTAGACTTGGCCGAGGTAAGGAGAACTGGTGATCCCCCGCCACCCCCCGGTTTGGTGACCTTCATGGGGCTTATTTATGCACTTCAAGCTCATGACCTAATACATGTTGGTTTGGCTTCTCTTCTCATAATAGCAGCCTGTAAAAAGCTTTTGAGAATTCCCCGTGTTTTCTTATTTTGGGTCAAGAAAATAAAATCGATATCTAAGTACCCTTCAAAAAATGGTCTGCACAATCTAAAAATTTGGAATGTTTCCACTAGGGCTAAGGATATCTCTTAAAGCCTCAAAGATCATCAAAGTTCAGACCAACATTTGCCATTTTTAAGGTGAGATATCTGGTAACGGCATATGTGAGAATTAGCTAAGAGGGACTTTTTGACATAAGTCAAACAATGACATTTAAAACTCACGTTAAAGCAATTACTGTGCGGAATTTTCCGTGTTTTTCCCATTTCTTAAACAGAGTGTATATGTTTTCAACATATTTCTTGCTGTAATTTTCTTTCTTGGCAAACCCACATCTTACCATGAAACCCAAAGTATGCACGCTTCAGAAACAATAATGGTTGAAACAGACTCGGCTGTCGCAGGCATGATTTTTCTTTACGAAATTAAAATGTCTTTTGGCTAACACACTGTATATTTCAGCTATGAAAGACGATTCTTGGGAGGTGACTAGGAAAGAAAGGGGAACTGACAGATTCAGCTGATGCGAGACAAACCTAAGTTGCTATATTCACACAGTAGTCGGGCTCTCCAGTGCCTCGTTCTTTGGGGGAAAGAGCTGTCGATTTTTATCATTTTTCTTAAGCTAAATGCACAGAGAATTAACAACTCTCCCTGGAATGACTGTGAGCAGATATGTACGGATATGCTACATCTGGGAATTCACAGATTTTTAAAAATCTAACTTTACACTCACAAAGAAAACAGAGGGGGGAATCCAAAGCCATTGAGATCACACACATTTTCATGTTATCGACGCATCACCATTGACACTAACTGACAACATCATTTCTAGCCTCTTTTAAGTGCTTTGTTCATTTAAAAATATGTCTAAAATTAGCATTATCAGGGCAAGACAGCTTCACTGTAAGAGTGGAAGCTGTCTCCCGGCGAGCTGTTCAGCGAAGTTCCTGCTGCAGATTTCGGCCTGTATCTGAAACAGAGGCAGACTTTGCAAAGCAGCTTGAGCAGACACATCTGCGCCCTAACTAGCATCATCGGAAGGGCGATGACAGCGATGACGAAGCCCCTGCTCCAGACCTGGGACGTGTGCAGAGACCCTCTCATCCATCCTGCCAGGCTGCGTGCCACGGAGGGGGCCCTCGAAGCGCCCCCTGACCCTCAGCCCGCCTGTCCCTGATTCAGGCAACCCATGGCCTCCCTTAACCCTCCAAGTGGCAAAGAGAAATTTTTTCCAGTTACCTGACTCTTGGGACCACCTGTTCCAAATTATTCTTCGCTCTCCAAATGTTTATAATCTAACCCTCAAACAACAACCCACCCCATAGCAATCTAGCACCTTCCAGCAAACTCAATTTGGGCTGCCTCCCGTAACATTTTAGGGCCTTGCCACTGCCGATAAATTTATTGACTCTTTTTAGGAACTGAAATGTGTGGTGTTATAGTATCGAAGGAACAAATCAAATTAGCCCTTGTAAATAAACAGTCATTTTCCTTTACGGAACCACACACACACACACACACAACCTGCTAAATATCACGACTCACAAAGGCTTATAGCTGTGTTCTCTAAATAATATGATTTTTTTTTCCTGTTTTAAAACAACAACAAAGAATTTCAGGGCAGCATCAGAAAATAATTGTGCTCACACGGCCAGCGTGGCTCAATGGTTGAGCATCAACCTATGAACCAGGAGGTCATGGTTCAGGAGGTCATGGTTCGATTCCTGGTCAGGGCACATGCGCGGGTTGCAGGATCAATCTCCAGTGTGGGGCGTGCAGGAGGCAGCCGATCAATGATTCCTCTCTCATCATTGATGTTTCTATCTCCCTCTCCCTCTCCCTTCCTCTCTGAAATCAATAAAAACATATAAGAAAAATCATAATTGTGCTCCATGCAATTAAAACCATCCAAAATCAGCATCTCTCTGCAAGGGGAATGAGGGCATAAATGTTCTCTGTGCCAAGCGTTCATAGCACATGGCGAAGGCCAAGGTCTGAAGGCCTAGATTCTGGTTTCACTTACTCTGTGGCCTCTCACGAGTCACTGGACTTGAGACTCAATTTTCTCGCTAACAAAGTTGGAATAATAATGACATAATAAATACCTAACTCAAAGGGTTGTTGTGAGAACCCATCCTAAAAACACGTCTCAGAGTCGCCCTCAGGCCTGGCATACAAGTGCTCAGTTAAGTGGTAGCTACTTTCATCATGATCATTAACACAAGGATATGATTTGCAAATGGAGAGAAATGGCAAAGGCACCAGTACGATGAAAATGAGCAAAAAGGAGAAAAAAGAGGCAGCAAAAGTAAATTTAAGAGATTGTGGCTTTTTCATCCTTTTCCCCCTAAAGACAACCTGGCAGTACTTTCATATCTTGAAATTGATTTTAAATCACACATAATAAAGAACAAAGTCCCTGCCCTTCTGATTCATTTACAAGGAGACCAGTGGGTCTGAGCCAGTTACACTAAGTACTTGCCACCTGAATGAGGGGGGCCACCCTCGGATTAGAAGAGGTGTTAGCCAAACACCATTAGGCCAGTTAAGGTCTTCAAACAGCCAAAATGAAGCATTGTCTCTCGGCTAATTGTTTCCCTACCAGAATCTTCTTTCTGTCTTGTGTGTTTGGGACTGTTTGAACTGCCAAATTGATTGGGGGGAGGGGGCTATTAAGAAAGCTGTTATGATATTGGGGGATGGGGATCAGGGAGGAAGGTGGGAAGTGTGTGTGAGCGTGTATGTGTGTGTTTTCTGTCAACAGGCTGTGTTTTCTCAACTGTGGGGTTAATTCTCTGTAAAGAGATTCCTTTTGAGTGGAGTCCACCAACTCCTTTTGCAGAGCAGCTAGCTGGGAGAGAAGTTTCCCTCCACTAACAAAACCAGACTTGGCAAGAGTCAGAGGGTTCAGCCTTTGGAGGTAACCGAATAACCAGCCACTTTGAGTCCACAAACTCCACAGATAAGCACTACGTAATTAGGCGAATTCCTCCTTCATATAAAATCTTTGGGGGAGAAGGTTCCCCTCTCTCCTGAGGAATTCCTGTCTTTTCACCCAGCCAGCCCACACACACACACACACACACACACACACACACACACACACACCACTCAACGCTCAAACACACACCACATGCACCTCTGACCTGTGGCCACTGCATGCAATCTCTTACATGCAATTTAAATGCTGACCCTTTTACTTCTTCCCCAAGCATTTTTACATGAAGGAGGCCTGCCCAGCCAAGACAAAACCTTACCCCAGTTGTAACTCCCACCCGTCCTCTCATAGAGGCTAATGCTTTTCTCATGGTGTCCGTGGATATTTAGGGACAAGCAAATATCGAAACAAGATATCTCCACTCCCTTCATTTGCTCCTGACAGCCCCGGGCTCTCTCTCGGCATCTGTCACGAGCTGCTGGGAACCCCACTTATGCACCATAACGGCCTGCGATTTTATTATACAAGGAGTTTATTGCTGGCCTAATTAGTTTCAAACTGGGCATTCCAGCTGAGGACACCTAAAAAACATCTGGTAGAAGGAGCGAGAAGGAGTCCTTGTTCCGAGCTGGTTATGGTTGGATTTCTGCGTAACTCGGGTCTCCTGCACCGGACA
Organism: Myotis brandtii; assembly: GCF_000412655.1. Classification (NCBI taxonomy): domain Eukaryota; kingdom Metazoa; phylum Chordata; class Mammalia; order Chiroptera; family Vespertilionidae; genus Myotis; species Myotis brandtii. Next base: position 953,846 of record NW_005355881.1, on the reverse strand, counting down.
CAAGTTATCTTTGGAAAAGTAACTGAAAAAAAATAAGGAAACGGTTTCTTCTTTGTGGGAAAGGAGTCGTCTTGTCATGGGGGAACCAAAAACGTCTTAAAGTGGACGTGCTTGGACTGCGTGTACTTTTCCCCAAGCTGCTGGGATCTCAATAGCTTGCTCAAACCTAATGCAAAATGTACTTTGCTACACCACAGGGCGGTTTTGCTGAGGACTTTTTCGTTCTCCCAGCAGCAGCTAGCACTTTATCAATTTATCCGTCTGGAACAGGGCTTGCAATCTCTTACATGCAATTTAGAGCAGAAGCAATACCGCTGATTTGAAACAGTGTGTCTTGGGTGTTTTTTGCCAAATGGTAATCCTATAACAAGTCAACAAATCATAGCTCTTTATATGTTCAATACAACACAAAAGACATGAAAAGAAGATTCTAAAATGTAAGTGATTAAAGCATCTGTTGTCTAAAAAAATCCCAAAGTATTGGATAACATCTTTGTTTTTTTTTATTTTAACTTTCTTTAGTGATTTAATATTTGGGAAAGAGATTTATGTGTTTACAGAGTTTTCTCATACCCACAGCCACTGTACTAGATGAGCTATTTCAAGATGGAGGAAAAATGCTAATTCCTTTAAGAGAAAATAATAATATCGTGAAGCCTAAGTTGCAAGAGAAGAATGGAGTAACTATTAACTATGTATGAGACAAATGAACTCATTAAGAAAAAGTTCAGCTCCTTTCAACTCTAGCCAGCACTGGTTGAAATTGCAAAATTTGGAGTTTCTTTCAAAGGCAAGGAGATTATGAATACAAACACCATTTATAGGTAGTCAAAAGCAAGATTCAAGCCATCCTAATTTGTTACATAAAAATTGTATTAACTTTCCTTAGTCTGGGGATGTCTAAATGCAAGCAAGTATAAAGCTTAAAGGGTTTAAAGGGAGAGAAAAGTGGGGAATAAGTGGGTAAAGTTGCCTGAAAGATTTTTTTCACAAAGATTATTTTTTACAGGAGGTTCCTCTCTCTCTTCCCCCAAATGGGGCATCGAGGGGTAATAGGGCTAGCTACTAGCAGAGCGCATACCCTGGTAGCAGAAATTTCACTCAAGCAAGAAAGGAAGGGCTCATGAAATTAATACATTCGGTTTGAAATACAACAACTGTCCGCTGGTCATAATTTCCTTTGCAAGGGAGCTCCCTAACTCAAACATAATTCAGCACTCAGATTCTTATTTGATGTTTGTAAATCATTCTACCCTCCTCCGCTCTGGCGAACAACTCCCCACTCTGATATTCACTCATTCCACTGCACCTCGTAATTAAAAGGTACCTCCACCAGGAGTGATTTATACCTCAGCGTTATAAAAAAAAAAAGTAATTAAAGATTACGTAGCATTTCGGGGAAAGGGGAAGAAAGGAAAATAGTATCCATAAAAATGCGGCATTGGTCTTGTGTGTTTTTTGGAAAAATAACACTAATTCAGAACGCAGCCTCGTGCACGCTTGTCACTTATTGAGGAGGCTTCACTTGGGGGTGACAGGGACCTTGCACCGCCAAGGCGCCCCACTTTCAACAGCTGAGAAATGCGCATTGAGGATTTTGTGATGCGGGTATTTGTATTGTTACCAGTCAAGCTTTCCTAGCATTCTTTGAGCTTACAAACTATTTATTTGGGGGCAGGAAATATACTTAAGGAGCTAGGGCCAGCCCGGCCTTTTAACCTCCAGGCGCAGGACTGGAAAACATTTCCATTCTCTACTTTCTCCCATTACAACAAAACCCTCGCCTCCTTCTAAGCATCCTTTGGAAGTAAAGTGTTTTAAGTTTCAACTCCAACTGCAGCCAGCGCCAGGACGCCCGCTCCCTTACAAAGCCGGGAGGGCTGGACCAGCGCAGGCCGAGCGCAGAGGAACTTTAAGAAAGAAACGGAGCCTCCAGGAGGCTCAGTGTGCCGTTGCGGCCCCGGCCCGGAATCCCAGCGACTGCTCCTCGGTTACCCGGTGAAGAGCGCCCAAGGGCGTGAGCTGGGTTCGGGCTCCCGGTGCCTCCTCGGTCCGATTGCGGGAGCGTCCCTTCCGAGAACCACCCGGGCCATAAAACTACCCAAACGCAGTCCGTCCAGACGCGTCCACACCGCTTGCGCGACATGCACTTGTCCCGCGCGGGAGAGCAAACTTCAGGGTCGCTGCTCCCCAAGCGCACGGGGAAGCCGAGGCCCGGAACCTGGGACGGACTTTCTCGGAGAGGATCTGTCCACCGTCCCGGCTGCCCTGGTACCTCCTCAGGCCTGGGAGCCCCGATAGACCCGTGCGCCCCCGAGCACCCCGACAGCTGCGGAGGCCCAGGCTGGGCAAGTGCTGCAGA
>NW_005355881.1:932717-951004 GCF_000412655.1 Myotis brandtii | reverse complement strand
GCTCCTCCCCACCCACCCACACCCCACACCTCCTCCCTCTGCAACCCAGGCGCGGCCCCTGAGAAAGGGAAGACTGCTTGGAAGGAACCTCAACAATTACACTGAATTCATTCATTCATTCATTCATCCACCTAGTCATTCAATGTACATGGCAGCACCTGGGAGAGTCCACTAAATCAAGGTGGACTCGGGTTTTTTGCCCTCCCGTAACTTACATTCACATGGGGACACAGACCGTAAACAAACAAGTACAGAATCAAGACCATTTCAGAAAGTTATAATAATTACTGTGGAGGGGAAATTATGTGCTGTGGCAAGGGGACAGTGACCTTAGCCAGTGTAGTCAGGGAAGACCTCTCTGAGGAGGTGGCACCTGCATTATGAGAAAGCTCCATTGCTGGTGCTATCTGCGGGAGGAGAGTTCAGGGATCTCCTTGCACCCATTTTACACACAGGGAAACTGAGGTCCCTAAACTTAATTGGCTTACCCAAAGTCAGTGGTATAATCCCCTCTACACACCCCCCAAATTCAGGCACCCACTTACTCATCCTCTCATGGCCACCGCTTTCAATCTTCCCCACAATAAACTGTCTTGAACAGAGTCTATGTGGCATTTTTCTCCCTCACACCGGCTTTCTAATGTCTATGAACCCTGTTGTGGGACACTCAGGAGGCCTCAATCACTGCCAACAATACCAGTCACTGCCATTGGTTAAGCTCAGTAGATTACAGGATGCCCCGATGAATCTGGATTTCACAGAAACAAGGAATGAATTTTAGTATAAGTATGTCCTATGCAATAGGTGGTACATACACCAAAAAAGTATTCGCTGTTTCTCTGAAGTTAAATTTACCTGGGTGTCCTATTTTTATTTGCTAAATCTGGCAACTCTAAGCCCCACCCTTCTTTATTTCCTTTAATCTCCCAAAGAGACTGAAAGGTGGAAGCTGCTAGCATGCCCCTTTTACAAATGATCAAGTCTACGTTCAAAGAAGGCAGAAAGCAGCTGAGCCAGGGCTGAAACAGAGGTCCAGCTGACTCCAGAGCTCTTGATTTTGAGATAATGACATAGAGCCTGTTGTAGGGTTACTGGGAAGCTGATGAAATTTAAGCTCCTGCCCCCTTGCTTGCTGGGCCCCTTTCTAAGGCCTGGGTAGCGGCCTAGAAATGTGTTCACATGGTCACTTGTTCATGTAAGATTAACAAAAATCGTTTGCTTTTGACATTTAACAGCAATCAGCAGAAACCACCATCTCTTTCCACTTAGATTCCCCACTAGAGCACTTGACCTTGAGTAGGGTGAGGTGAACTGGCCACTGGCATTCTGGGGATCCAGCGAGGGGAAAGTTGATTTGAGACTTTGTGATGTGTGTGGTATCTTTTAGCTTCTTAAAATCTGAATTTGTTGTGATTTCTTTTAATTCCAAGAAATATTTACTTTTGTCCCTTAATTTTGGACTCATAATTTTGTATTCTTTTTCTTAAATAGGACCCCCAAATTGTGTATGCAGCAGGCCCCATGTACCTGGATCCACCTCTGGTCATAGCTTATTCCAACCTCCTTCTACTCCCAAAACTTCAGACAAGCAAATGTATTCAGTAAGCACCGTTGTTCTCCCGCGAGCTGGGTGAGGGTTAGACCTGCTGCTTCTGGGTAAAAATGATTCTTCTGCTTTCTAGATGCAACATGGACATAGGCACTTGGCCTTGATTTCCTCACCTCTACATGAAGATAACAGTACTCATCTTGTGTTTTTATTGTGACAATTCACTGAGATCATGCTCGTAAAACACTTTCTACTATGACTATTACTGGCACTAGCAATTGCTCAACAAATATTATGACTGCACATGCAACTTCACTTCCCAGCACACCTTCGCAAAAAGCTCCAAGTCATTATCAATGGAGCGCCTTAATGCTCTCCCGAGGTGTTTAATTTATTTTGGCCCATGAACCTTAATATAATGTTGTTTAAAGAGTGTTAGTAGGCAGAACTTTTTTTCCCCTTGAAGGAATAGAATGGAAGAGACTGGAATAGAAAATACCAAATGAATTGCATGCAATAAGAGTAAGTGTGTGTGTGTGTGTGTGTGTGTGTGTGTGTGTGTGAGAGAGAGAGAGAGAGAGAGAGAGAGAGAGAATATACTGGGTCAGGATGGGAAATGTGTTTCTTTGGAGAGAGAGAGAGAGAGAGAGAATACTGGGTCAGGATGGGAAATGTGTTTCTTTGCAGATCATGGGGACAATGTTGAAGATCACTTGTTAACTAAGGGTGCTCTATGAATACAAAGGGTCAGTGGGTTTCTGCCCAACCATTTTACTGGCTCATTATCTCATACATCACAACCACACCCCGCAGCCCCCTGAGAGATCTCCAGGAGGCAGGTGCTTATTAGTTTTATTTTTCCTTCTCTTAGGGCAGTGGTTCTCAACCCCGGCTGCACATTACAATCTCCAGGGCAGCTTTTAAAAGTCCCCATCCCGGGCCCCACCCCAGACCAATTAAACCAGACTCGGGGAGGGACCGAGGCATCCGTATTTTGTAAAGCTCCCCTGGTGATTCCAGTGTGGAGCAGAGAGAGAGTGAGACGCCCTGTCTTTGGAAGAATAAGGACTTGACCCCAGAATCACAGCAGATGAGGGAGAAGCTGAGGTAAGATTTCAGGCTCTCAATTCTTCAAGACATGGAAATCCATCCACCTTCCTAGGTAGGGGTGCCCCCTTCCCATCTCTTTCTTTCCCTTGATTTCTTCTTGTTAAGTATTTGGGCTCATTTTATAATGACCAGCATCATAATCCCAGACAAAAACTGAAAATGCTAAACCATGAAGCAGATTCTTTGGAGGGTAGACCACAGACACGCCTACCCTGGAATAAAACACTTTTTTCCCCCGAGAGTCTTCCAAGTTAATGTCCTCTGAAGCCAGAAGACCAGCCTACCCTTGAACACTACAAACTTCACAATATATCCAACATGCATACGCACATCTCACAAGCACACGTATGTATTCTCCATGCCAAATCATGCTTTACTTCTATACACATTTCTTTCCCGATGTGCAGAGAATGGAGCTACAGAAAAAGCACTCCATTTTAAACATTCTTTTATTTAAGTATTGGCTCTTTTCAAAACAGATTTGAGGCAGCATGCAAAAACATATATATGGCAACAGGGAAAAGAACACAAGAAAACCAGTGAAGGAACACGGGGAGGGAAAGAGGTGAAAACAAAGGGTGAGGTTTGCACAGAAAATGTGGGCGAGGAGGTCCTGAACACTGGTCAGTGGTGGACTGAGAATTAGCTGCTGAGCCTCCTGGCAGCCAGTGCAAAGCAGAAAATGTGATCAATTCCATCAGTGCCTTTCTAACTCTCTTCAAAGGTAAGCGTGTTGCACTCAGTTCAGTAGCATATCCTAAAAGTGGAATGGAACAAAGATCAGCATGGCCACCGTGCAAGGATGACACACACATCTGTGAAGCGTTCCATATTTTTATAGATGAATTGAAAAGAAACAAGATCAAGTATGCATAGAAACTCAGTGTGAAAAAGGAGGTGAAGGATCCCATTCCCAACTTCATGCCCCACAGCTTTCTCCTGTGGGTACTTGTAAAGCATTTTAAGTATTTACTTCCATTGTAGGAAAGTATTGGGGGGCTTGGGTTGATGGGTCATACATTATCATTTTTTTCCACTTAAAATCACAGGAAATCAACTCTTGGGCATATGTTTAGGCAGAGCATCAGAATTGCAGGATCACTAATGTCCAGTGGGAGACACTTATTCCCATATGGAGAGGGACCTTCCAGACACCCACACATGCTGTCCCTCGGCCCACACCACCCTACAGACACAGTCCCATGGATTTCACCTTCACTCCACTCAGGTCTCTGCCCATATGTCTCCACCCAGACAGGTCCTTTGGACCACTCTGTCCAAAGCAGCAACCTCAGCCAGCACATGCATTTATCACTCCACAACACTACATCACACATGGTTATCTGTTCACTGTCTGTCTCTCCCACCAGATATCAGCTCCATGTGAGCAAGGACTTGCCTGTTTTGCTCATGGCTATGCCCCAGTGCCTAGAACAGTGCCTGGTACACAGGGAGGAACTCAATCAATAGTGGACGAATGAAGACAAAATACAAATGGAAGGATACGGCTCTTGCTGTTGCCCAAAATGACCACAGTCACGCTGCCCTTTCTAATTTCCTCTACTGCCTACCCTAAAATAAATAAAAAGAAATAAAGGTGACTCAGAAACTCATTCTTTTGAAGAACCACAAAGAGCTCAAGATAAGGTCACGGTTTTCTTCTCTTTTTCTTTTATGCTCTCTCTTTCTACTTGTTCTTCAGCAAAGAGCTTGAGGACTCAAAGATGGGGAATGGAGAGTAACCCAGATGGCTAAAGTCCATTCTTCCCTCAGGGACTAGTTAGGAGGCAACAGAAGTTGCCAAATGAGAGGAGAATGAGATAAAGCTCTTGCCGGTTGATGGTAAAATCCAACATGGAACAACAGCCTTTATGCAACTGCCCAGATCCTATAGTTATGAACAACTCTCCAATAGATCTGTATGTGAAGAGCACTCATACCACTCCAAGCAGATTCTTGCAGCCAAGCTGGGGTCAGGCTGGCTTTTCAATATTAATCCCCAGAATTTCTACCCCTCACCTCTTTGGCATTTCCTTCCAAGACATGCCACTTTTTGCTTTCTTTTTTCCTTAAGGAGAAAAAGCATATAGGATGGCTTTTAAATAAATTTTTTTTTGCTTTTCGTTGAATAGTATCTTTGATGGTGAACAAAGCTGACTGGTCTTCAGAGGGATGATCTTGGAAACACTGACTGAGAGACAGCAGAGGTTTCCAGGATCCAACCGATAGTGTTCTAAATTCTAAAAGAAGTTGTGCCCTGGAGACATAGGGAGTATTCGAAGAGATTACAGAATTCCCTCAAGGTCAAGATGGCAGAGTAAGTAAACACTGTGCTAACCTGCTCCCATGACCACATCAAAGTGACAACTAAATCAGAGAACAACTTCCTTGAGAACCACCTGAAGTCTAGCTAAATGGAAGTCCTGTAACTAAAGATATAAAGAAGAAGCCACCCTGAGACTGATGGGAGGGGACCGGTGTGAAATGGGCTGGTCCCATACCCAAGTGTGGCGGTTAAGAAACCTGAGGGAGGTCTTGACTGCAGAAGTACCCCTGAGGAGCGAGGGATCCAGCCCCACACTGGGCTCCCCAGCCAGGGGCACCAGAACCAGGAAGTCAGGAGTCCCCATAACATCAGGCTGCCAAAGACAGCCAGGATTGCACCCCAGGGAAGTGGAGGGCCGCCGTAGTCCCAAGCATTCCTCTTGAGGAGTTTGCCAATTGACTCATTTGCTCACAGACTCATTTGCTCTGAGCTCCAGTGCCGGGTTAGCAGCTCAAAAAGTGCCAGGGACATATGGGGAGGAACTAAATTGACTGGCTGCAGGAGGAGGGCTGGAGGGGCAGGACTCAGGGCTGCTCTCTCTGGTGACAGAAGCATGGGCCGGTGCCATCGCTTCGTTGTTCAGCCCTTCCCCCATCTAGCCGCAGGTTCAGGTGGGCCCCAAATCTGAGCTCTCCGTTAACCAAAGATCTAGAGACCTTTGGAGAGTGGAACATTTTGAGAGTGAAAGGGATACTGTTAATAATAAAGCATAAACCAGGACTGTCCCAGGCAAACAAGGACAGATAGCCACCCTGCCTAAGCAGAATGATTTACTAGTAGATCTGTCCTGGGAAGCAAAGACGTCTCAGATTTAATCAAGTAATCACATGGGAGACAGTTGCAAACTTTCATGAGTAGATGAGGGGCTGCGAGCGTCCCTTCTTGCCATTATGAAATTGACATAACAGTTCTCGTTATGGTTCAGGGGATCTCATCCACTTCTCTGACAATCCTTGAGTGCCCTGAACCAAATCGCTGGTTGTTACGCAACCTCATCATACTGAGAAATGGTCTCCCCAAACCCATGGGATGATATGATGGATTCCTACGTGGATATTGAAAACACTTTCCCTGGATGTCTGCAGTTTCTTATCTCTACTCTGCTGGACTCTCTAGAAGATGTGCCAGGGACCTCTTTGGCAGTTTGGCGAAGTCTAAGGACATCATCTGAAAACAATGTTGCTAAATACACAAAAATGCATGTAATGTACACATGGTGGGAAAACTGAGTATCGATAAGAAAAAAATTATCATAGATTCTTACCTCATGTAATACACAAAAATTAACCCAGAATGAATTACAGACTTAAAGGTAAAGCCTAAAACCATAAACTTTCTAGAAAATAACATGGGAGAAAATTGTTGAAACCTTGGCGTAGGTTAAGGTTTCTGATAACACAAAAAGTACAAACCATGAAAGAAAACATTGATAAATTAGATTTCAACATAATTTAAAACTTTTGCTTGTTAAAAGACAAAATTGAGAAAATAAAAGGCAAGCTATAGACTGGGAGAAATGCAAAACATCTATCAGACAGATATAAAAACATATAAGAAATGTATAACAAATATATGAACATATTTTACAACTCAATAGTAATACAACAAATAACTCAATGTTTTAAAAGGGCAAAAATTTTGAACCATTGCTTCAAAAAGGAAGATACACAGATGGCCAATAGGCACATAAAAGATGCTCAACATCATCAGTCATCAGGGAAATGCAAATTAAACTATAATGAAATACCATTATATCCATTAGATTGGCTAAAATTATAAAGACGGAATGTAGCAAGTGTTGACAAGGATGTGGAGCAACTAGCCTCTCATATGCTGCTGGTGGGAATATAAAATGGTACAACCAATTTGGAAAATAGTTTGGCAGTTTCTTAAAAAGTTAAAAATTCCCCTACCATATGACCCAGCCATTTGACACCCAAGAGAAAGGAAAACATAAGTCAGCACAAAGATTTGTATGTGAATGTTAATAGCAAGTTTATTTGTAACAGCTAAAATTTAGAAACATTGCAATTGTTCATCAGCAGGTAAATGATAAACAAATTGTGGTAGATCTATACAATGGGTTAGTACTCTGCAATAAAAAGGAATAAAAGCGATATACACTCAGCATGAATGTCAATATCATTATGATGAGTCAGAAGACTCCCTCAACCCTCCCCTCCTTCCCCAAGAATCAAAATGCATGATTTCATTTATGTAAAATTCTCAAAAATGCAAACTCATTTATAGTGACAGAAAACAAAGCAATGGTCACCCATGGATGGGTGTGGTAGAAGGGTGGATTATAGAGGGGCACAAAGAAATGTTGGGGGTGGGGGAAAAGTTTAGTGCCTTGATTGTGGGGATGGTTTCATGATATATATGTAAAAAATGATAAAATTTAACACTTTAAAAACTTCCAGTTTATTATGCTTCAATTAAACCTTTAATATGTAAAAATATTAAAATACTGTATTATAGTCATGAATTTCCTTTTTTTTTTTCTGCAAAAAGCTTTATTGTTTCATTTGGTCCAATGCGTGGGGGAGGGCTTCAGGGTGGTTAAAAGAATGGCTAGTAGTTTTGGGGAGAGGCTCAGGTAAAAGCAAGACGCAGGGGATGCAGAGGGGCCTCGCAAAGGCCTCTGGGCTCCAAAGGCTCCTAGTTGTGCTGGAGGGTGAGCCTTTCCAAGAGATACTCGCCCAGCCCAGCCTGGGGCCAGCAGCCTGCGGATGTGAGTTAGGTGTGGCCCATCATCTTGATGAGTTTCACCTCCTTACCCGGAAGTGGTTCCGCAGGAAGCCACAGGATGAGGGGCTGCACGGGTAGAACCAGGGCCTGCAGCTCCCAACGGGCCTGGTTCAGGTTCCTCTCCAAGGCCAGGCGGCTGCCATGGCGTCCTGAGTTTTGCCCACTCACCTTGGGGAGGCTTCAGCATGTCCTGGAAGAGAAGGTGGCCACTGCGCTGGTTTTGCAACTTTAAGAGACACTCAGCGCCCTGCACTTCTCCCCCAACTCGCAGAAGAAGTGGCCCCCGCCCTCGAGAGCCACATCGTCTGGGTGGAAACAGAAGCCCAGAGAGAGGTAGGTGCAGGCGGCCGGCAGATGCAGGCTGGCCAGGCAGTTGACTGCAGCCTCCACCCCAGTGGAATAATTCTGCCAAATTTGGAAGCTCATGGTTTTTCGGCAATAAGGAGTTAAGGTAGGAAAAAAACCTGTGTGTTGGCTGGTCCCGGAGGTGATTCTGAAGGTGGTGACTGGATGAGATGCAGGAGAGAGGCCTGAGGCTGAAAGAAGGGGCGTCCCTGGGTCTGTTCTGTCCAAACACTGTTGAAGCAAGATACAGATCTGGGACCACCGAGGGCACCTGTCATGCATTTCTTTATTAATACACTAGGGGCCCAGTGCATGAATTCGTGCACCTTGAAAGGAACTGTGGGCCATGAGGCTGTGGTGGGCATAGGGGTGGGTCTCTGCCCATCCTCTGTGCCCCTGCCCGCCCCTCCCACCATGGCCCCGCTGCCACGGCTCCCATGCACTGACAGCACCGGCCCCACTCACACCTGCTGATGGTGCAGAGCGATTGGGGGCCAGCGCCAGCAGTGGGTGTGAGCGGGACTGGCCCCGTCAGTGGGTGTGAGCGGAGGCTGTTGCCCTGATTGCCCCTCAGGAGCAGGGAGAGGTGGAGAAGCCCTCAGGGGGCAATGCTCATACCCGCTGACAGCGCCAAATGATCAGGACTGGCGCCAGGTGCTGGCAGCAGGTGTGAGCAGGGCTGGCACCAGCAGCAGGTGCAAGTGACCAGTGGGACCGCGGCACGAGGGAGCAAAGAACTTTCAGTAACAACCAGAGGCTCGCCCTGATGACAGCAACCAGCATCCCGCCTTGGTCTGGAGCCCCTGCTCACCTGCTCCACCATCCTGCCGCTGACAATGCTCACCATGTTCTGCGCACTGCCACCTGCTGCTGATGCTCACCATGTTCCACACGCGCCCCCTGGTGGTCAACACACGTCACGGCGACCGGTTGTTTGGTTGTTCCGCTGTTCGGTCTATTTGCATATTAGGGTTTTATAAATATAGATAAAATAAACAAGATCTAGCAACAGGCCTAATAGCTTCCATAACTTGGAAATAATGCTGAATATAAAAGATATTTTAGGATATTTGTAACAACCATAATATGATATGAAAATACCTGTGATTTGTATTAAGAACAAGGTCACAGGGCCTGCTAATGCTACTGTGGTTTGTTGCCACATTCATATTTGAAGGGAATGCTACATTCAGTTAGAGGTTGGTGAAAATAAACATCCTTTTTTCCCATCCACATTTACAGAACCCCCTGAATTCTATCCATGGACCCAGGTGAAGAGTTGAGTTAGAAGCAGCCTCAGCCACCTGAAGGTTATAATATTCCTAGAAGGTAAGCATCTTTACACCCAGGAACATATAGTTAATTATAGAAATGTCCAAAGAAATGTTATCAGTGCACATATTTTGAGATAAAATTTAGAAATAAATGTAGAAGACTTTGACAGGGTCAAAAACCATGATATTAATATTTTTGTTAAGAAGGAATCTGTTCATATTTAGTAATTTACATATTTTAAGAGGCTTATGTGTAAGAGATATAGGACTATTAGAGTAACATATTGGTCAGACTTGTTGAGTATAACTTAAAATGTAATTGAATCATTGCTTAAACGTGCAATTTTAAAATGAAAGTCTTACTAAGTTTATATGCAATCATTGGAATGCTGAAGAGAACAGAGTTGCTGTATAAGTGTGATTTATTAGATCCATAAGAATGGATGAAGTAAGTAGAAACATTGGACATTTGAAAGCTTGCAAAGAAAATCCAGAATATCAACTTTAGAAAAAGCAGTTTAAAATGTTTAAAGGCACTGAATTAGCAAAGCTTATAAGTGGGGCCAAATATTAATCAATGACTTCCTTAAAAACAATGGCTGATTTTGGTTCTTCTAGTCTTAGAATTAGAACAATAGATTTGAAAAGAAAACTTAAAAACTCAAGCCAGAAAACTAGGTTTGGGAAATTGTCATTTTAGTAATTCCAAATTATTTCCTAGAATTTGTGTACAGCTTATTCTCATACAAATCCTGTCCAAACTCTCATAAGACAGAGTGGATGACTGAAAACAGAATGAGCCACAGGAAATCCAGGATCCTTCTCTCATCCCGTGTTTATTTTTCACCTACGCGTCTCTCCTGTCCCCTTATTTGGGCCTCTGCCATGGAGGAATTAGCCACAAACACAAGAAAATTCTTTTCAGTGACCTGAGGAGAAGAAAGGTCACTCGTTACACTGGGCTTAGGAACAAATTTAAATTACTGAGCCACTTAATTTTTCAAAACAGTGGAATCTAAACAAATGCTAAACTGGTGAACAAATGTGCATTCATTGCCAAAACCCCAGTTGGTTTGGACAACATTTTCCCCTGGTTCCCTCAACAGAGCTGAATCCCTTGGCCTGCCCTCTCCCGCAGTGTAGAAAATCCCCCAGCGGAATAAAACAGTCTCACAATAAGCATTTTTAGCAATCTACAACATTAATGGCCACCAAATGCCAGTATATTAACTTCCCTTCTCGCAGAATTACAGGGGAGATATAAAATAAAACAATCTTTTTATGATCTCCCCAATTTGACATAATTTCTTTCTTTACTAGATAACTCCCTTTCAGCATTCAGTGACTGTGTTATTTAGGATATCAATTTGGTTGCTGTTACAAGTAGACATCTCTCAAAAGTGGCTTTTATTTGACCCCTTCCCCCCCCTCATTTAAAAGTCTGGGTAGGTGCCCTAGCTGGTTTGGCTCAGTGGATAGAGCATTGGCCTGTGGACTGAAGGGTCCCGTGTTCGATTCCGGTCAAGGGCACCCTTGGTTGCTGCAGGCTCCTGGCCCTGGTCCGGGGCATGCCGAAGGCAACCAATTGATGTGTCTTTATCATAATCAGTGTTTCTCTCTGTCTCTCCTCTTCCTTCCACTTCTCTAAAAATCAATGGAAAAAATATCCTCTAGTGAGGATTTAAAAAAAAAGTCTGGGTAGTTGATTGATGGCTGGTTGGGTGGCTCCACAATCATCTAGGAGCCAAGGTCCTTCTGTTCTATTGCTCTGCCATCATCAACAAGTGGCTCCCATTTTATAGTCCAATGTGGCTGCTCTAACTCCAGCCATCACATCTGCATTCCAGTCAGCAGGAAAGGGGGAAGAGCTGTTGGGCTCACTCCTTTCTCCCAAAGGAACTGCCCAGAAATTGCCTCCATTCACATCCTATTGATCTAATGATATGACCATGCTTAGCTGCATGGGAGAATGGGAAATGTAGACTTTATCTAAGCAGATAGACAAAGCCAAGCCAAATACTGTATTATATGGTAGGAATGGAGAACATGTACTGAGTGACAGCTATCAGTGTCGATCACATTCACCATGAAACTCTATGTCATTGAATTTTGTGTGCATTGTGATTTCTCTTGTGAAACATTCCTTGTAAGCATGAATTGGTGTGACGATTATTAAGGGAAATTTGGAAATACCTATTGAACTCTAAAGTGTTACCCAGGAATTCTATTACCCATATTCTTTCTAGAGAAATGCATAAAGTAGTCTACAATGAGCATAGGCAAGATGTTCATTGAGCCTTGTGTATAAGAGTAAAAGGATGGAAATAAATGGCAATCAAAGAGAAATGGCTAACTGATCTCCCATATCCATATTTGAAAGTACTTGAGTAGGAGGTGATTCTTTATGTGTGGAAAATCTAGTTTGTAGAATGTCATAAACGGTATGAGTGACAGTGTTTACATATTTTAAAAAGAATACATGTGTATACACATACTTGTAAATACAGAACTGTATGGAACTTTTGTATATTAAAAAGTTCTGGAAAGATTTATATCTTAAAAGAGAAAACATATCCATATAAAACATGTATGTTAAAAGAAAACAACTATATATTCTAATATATAACATGTATAATACTATCCTACATAATAAAAGCCTAATATGCTAAGTGTCCGGTCATCCATTCAACCAATCAAAGCATAATATGCTAATGAATGTTACAGCTGCTCAACTGCTCGCTATGATGTGCACTGACCACCAGGGGGCAGATGCTCCAACTAGTAGGTTAGCTTGCTGCTGGGGTCTGGCCAATTGGGACTGAGCAAGACAGGCCAGACATGCCCTGGAGCCCTCCTGAGGTCCCTCCCCAACTGGTGGTCAACCTCCTGTGTCCCTCCCTGGCCCCAATCGTCCCTCAGCCTGACCTGCACCCTCTCACAATCTGCGACCCCTCAGGGGATGTCAGAGAGCTGGTTTTGACCCTATCCCCCAGGCCAGGCCAAGGGACCCTACTGGTGCATGAATTCATGCACCGTGCCTCTAGTATATCATAATATTATATTATTATGCATTAAATAATATACTATTAACATACCAGTTACATGAAGAATATCCCTCATTTAGATTAATCTGATGTTTTCTCATGCTTAGATTTAGATTATGTATCTTTGGCAAGAATACCATGGAAGCAATGGTGTGTTTTTGCAGCACATGTTTTCAATTTGTCCCATTGATGGTGATATTAATTCTAATAACTAAGGTGGCGTATGCCAGGCTTCTCCATTATCAAGTTACTCTTCTCCCTTGTAATTAATAAGCATTTTGTGGGGATATACTTTGAGACTATGTGCATATCCTGCTCCTCATCAAACTTTCAATTTATTGACCTATTTATTTTTACTCTTTTATTCAGTGGATATAATCCATTAATGTCTTATTTATTTTGATGTCCATGCTGTCCCAGACAGGGTCAGTAGAGCTTCTACCATGCTGGCTTCTGTGTCTATGCCCCCACCATCCTTTGACCACTCCCTTCCTTTCTGTCAAAAGGAGATGTTTAGGTTCATCTTCTACTTGTCTTGACCCAATATTGTTATTAGCCATTTCTCCAAAAATCTTTGGTTCCTTTTAGTGGAAAATAATTTTTAGGAACTAAGATCTGGGCGCCAAGTGTGTCTGGTGTTACTGTTGGGTCTTTGATTTCAGGCCCCTTAGTGGACAGAGCTATATACACATACAGACACTTAAACACATACAGACACACACAGACAGATGCATATACATATACAGACACTCATGTCATTATTCTTTTTGTGTGTCACAGCTGATTCTATAATTCATTTGAAAGAGGAAATATCTGATGAGAACATCTTGAAAATGAATAACAAATTGCCTTTCCAGATATCAAAACAGACAGTGGAGTTATAATAATTAAAATGGAAAGGTGTTGGCATAAAGAGTCAATGTAAGAGACTGTGGGGTGCAGGCGCAAACACGTATTTATGCAGATTTGTTCTGCTCAGTGGGGAAAGTGCGTATTGCTTAACACTGTGGGAACAGCTGGCTCCCCATTGGGAAAGGTTAGTTCTTACCTCTCTCCCGTCACCGAAACAAATTTCAAATTAAAAAACAAGGAACAGTTTAGAAGAAACATTCGCTAAATATAAGGCAGATAAACTATTAATAGTTTAGAATACATTTATCAAGAGTTCCTACAAATCACTAAGAAAAAGACAAACAATGCAGTATAATAGTGAATAAAAAGTATGAATATGCAATTAATAAACCATGAAGTAGAAATGATCAATAAACATTTTAAAAGATGCTCAACTTCATTAAAAATCAGGAATATTTCTCTCTTTCTATTTCTCCCTCTCCCTTTTACTCTCTCTCAAAATCAATGGAAAAAATATCCTCAGGTGAAGATGAAGTAGAGGTGTATGTTCATAAAATGATATATCCCCAGGATATATCACTAAAGGAAAAAGAATTACAAAACCAATATGTAAAATATGGTTCCATTTATGTAAAAAAAAAATCACAAAACACAACTCTCCCTCCCTCTTACACCCCCTCCATATATTCTGGAAATGTATACCTAAAACTAGTACCAGTGGTTACTTAAAGAGAAGGGGATTGATTTTCGAGGAAAGATAGAAGCAGAATCAAGGGAAAGTTCAGTTTAAATGTTTTTTTGATTTTTTAAAATGATGATAATGTATTAATATATTACTGGGGTAATTAAAAATAAATTATAGCTCTAGCCAGTGTGGCTAAGTGGATAGAGCGTTGGCCTATGGACTGAAGGGTACTGGGTTCGATTCTGGTCAAGGGCATGTACCTCGGTTGCAGACCCTGTCCCTAGTCGGGGTGTGTGTGGGAGGCAACCAATCGATGTGTCACTCTCACAATGATGTTTCTCTCTCTGTGTCTCTCCCCTTCCCTTCCACTCTCTAAATATCAGTGGAAAAATATCTTTGGGTGAGGATGAACAAAAATAAATAAAATAAATTACAGAACCTATCATTTTAAAAAGAGAAATTATTTTAGGTTAAAAGAAATAATATATGCAAATCACATAGCACAGACCTGGCACACAATGCAACGCTAGCTATCATCCTATTTTTAGAAGTTTTTGACAAAATCTATTTCCCAGGATTCCAAGTTCCCGGCTTTATCATTAGTTTGCTCTGTGACGGTTCCCATTTCTGATTCTCAATTGCTCCTCTGCAAAATGAAGGGGTTGGACTAAAGTCTCTCTGAGCATTAAGACTCTGTGATTAGACACATTTTGCAAAAGTCCACACAGATGAATTTTGTATTAGTTTTCTATTGCTGTGGAACAAGTGATTACAAATTAAGTGGCTTAAAACAACATCTATTTACTAACTCACCGTTTCTGTGGGTCAGGAGTCCAGGCCCTTCACTGGGCCCTCTGTGCCTGTCTCCCCAGGCTGCTGTCACGGTATGGCCTGGCTGTGCTTTCACCTGGAAGCTTACCAACTAGGGGAGGACCCACTCCCACGCTCATTCGGGTTGTTGGCACCATTCATTTCCTGTGGCTGTATGACTGAGGACCCAGCTCCTTAAGGGACATCGGCTGGAGGCCACCCTCAGATCCCAGAGGCTGCCTGCACTTTCCTGCCACGTGGTCCTCTCGCCATGAGCAGTCCAACTCACCGAAGGGGCTCACACTCGCCATGGGCAGTTCACACATAGCTGTTTGCTTCTTATAGGCCAGAATCTCTCTCTTACTCTAGTGCATGCTAGCAAGACAGGGTCACACACACACACACACAATCTTTATATATATATTTTATATTAGAGGTCCCGTGCATGAATTCGTGCACCAGTGGGGTCCCTTGGCCTAGCCTGCGGGATCAGGCTGAAACCAGCTCTCTGACATCCCCCAAGGGGTCCCAGATTGCAAGAGAGCGCAGGCCAGGCCAAGAGACCCCACCGGTGCACGATCGGGGCCAGGGAGGGACACGGGAGGTTGGCCAGCTGGGGAAGGACTGCGGGAGGGCTCCAGGGCATGTCCAGCCCATCTTGCTCAGTCCTGATTGGCTTGATCCCAGCAGCAAGCTAACTTACTGGTCAGGACATCTGCCCCCTGGTGGTCAGTGCACGTCATAGCGAGCGGTTGAGCAGCCTTAGCATATTATTAGCATATTACACTTTGATTGGTTGAACTGACTACTGGACGACCAGACACTTAGCATATTAGGCTTTTATTATATAGGATATAAAATTCCTGTGATTTGAATGTATATAAATTAAATATACAAATATATGTAAATTATACATATAAAATCACAGGAATGACTTCCTTCGTCTTTGTCATATAATGAAACCTAATGAAGGTAGTGACATTCCATCACCATTGCCATATTCTACTGGCTTGAAGCAAGTCACACATGCCCCCCACTCCTGCAATCTACAGGGCATAACACCAGGGAGTGGAGATCATGGGGACCACCTTAGAATTCTGCCTGTCTCAATATCTCTTAAATTGCAATTATTAAAAAAAAATCTTCTGTCTTTCCATTGATAAAATTATTTGTACAGTGGAGTAGGGGGAAGGCAAAGGGGTTTATCAGGAAGGTAAACTTTCATTTTCAAAATGGAGTTCTGCAGCAAAGGTGACAAAGCTTTACTGCTAGAAATTTTATTTATGATTCAGAGCCTACTATATACACTAATTTTAAGTCGTCCCTTCAAGCCATAGAGCACTGAAAAATGCATATTTAAAGAGCAGGTGAAATTGAATCACCTCTAGACAATTATTTTGAAGAATTAATTCTTGCCTGATAGTAAAAAAAAAAAAAAATCAAGTCCATTATTTAGATTCCATTTCCCCCCATAATTTTTTGTACAATCATATTAAAAATTGAGCACTGGGTGATTGGCATGCTTGGAGGGCAAAGTTAAGATTAAAGAATCAAATAAAATGACTCCCTCTGAAATGTGTATTGAGGCTGAGATCATTTGCATGGAATTGTGTGAAGCAAGAAAGAGAGGAATTAACCTAATAAGCGTCCAAAACTATGGCAGTGTCAACCAAGGAGCAGGCCCAGAAAATAAAGATGGCTGGGAGTAAGGGGAAGGGAGAGCCGATCTTCACACGGAGGAGAGTTGTGTGTTTGGATCGAGTGGACGCCACTGTGGCTATCAGGGCCTCCCTTGGATGTCAGGTGTTGCTTCTGCAGTGCTGAGATGTAAATTCGCACCCCGTCTGGACAGGCGGGCATCTTCCTTCCATCCCTAGACCTCTTTTCCAGAGGGAAACAAACAAATCTGCAGACGCTGTTCTAAAGTGGCCTAACGACGTGTTTGTGGGGGGAAAGGTTTGGCTGTTCTTCTTGGCCTCCTGGCAAATGAATGACTTGCCACAACAGTTAAAACAAATGTTTGTGTTAGGGAGCTACTTCCCAGGCAAATAAACTTCTTCAGCAGAAGTAAACATGAAGGGTATTAGGACAGAGCAACATAAAGTCCTTTACAGCCAATGCTGCCAGTGAAGCTGAAATGCAGTTATGTGTGCAAGTGTCCGGAAGCAGCTGACTTCAGGGTGGACTTTGTCCAACAGTGTTTCAAAAAAGAGTGTTTTTTAAATTAGATGTCATCATTAATAACAAGAAAATTTCATATAATATCTGGATTCCTAGCTTTTCCTGAAAAAAAAAAAAGGCAGGGGGGGGGGGGGCGGGCATCTGTCAACCCTCGGCTTATATTCCTGCCTAACTGACATCAACTGATACTGAGTGGTGGTTATTCTCTTCAGCTCACCGCTCCCTATTGCTTCACACTTGAACTTCCATATTCATTTATCTTTATTCCCTGGTCCCTGTAGGAATTTGCATTTACAGCCCTTGATTGGAGGCATAGCTAAGCTTTCCAACTTGGAGAACATCAAGTCTAACTCTGATCTGACAAGAGGCAATCACAGGTAGAGACTAAAATGAACTAGATCCCAGTCTCCTGACTCCTCCCACCAGATTTATTGAGATGCTATTAACATATAACACTGTGTACGTTTAAGATGTGCACGGTGTTGATTGATACACCTCTATATTACAATATGATTATTAGCTGTAATTGCCATTTCTTTTTGTGGTGAGAACATGTAAGATTTACTCTCTTAGCAACTTCCAAGCATAATGCAGTATTGTTAACTGTAATCACAATACTGGGCATTAGATCCCCAGAAATTATTCATCTTCTTGCTGGCAATTTGTGCTCTTTGGCTTCTCTTTCTGCTGTGGCCCTGCTTCCCTTGCTCCACTTTCCTCACTGGAGAGTTCAGAATCTCTAAGTTTCCTTCCAACCACATGATTAAAATGTTTTATTGAACCTTCTTCTTCCTCTTCTTCTTCTTTTTCCTTTTCTCTTCCTCCTCCCCCTCCTCCTCCTCCTCCTCCTCCTTCTCCTCCTCCTCCTTTGAGAAACTTTAATTGCTTAGCATCTGTTTAAGCAGAAAGTCCGCTCTGAGGCTCCTCAGTGACCTCTCTTTGGAATTCATGACGTAGGGCAGTGTCACCGATGTGTACTAGACCAGGTCATCCATGGGATCTAGAAGACAATATTTGACCTTCTGGTTCTAATATATCATTTTAATCTAAAATAACAAGAAAGACATTCAGCTTTACTAACACTTAATATTCCAGTTGGCAGTGGGGCACCCTCTGGCTGTGTTAATAGTCTTGGATCTGGATGTCTCAGACATGCTCAGGATTGGTGCTCTCCTAGCTAGAGACCGGGGTGTCAGCCTACTCGGTGAGTGGTGGACTGGCGTGGATCTGAAAGTCTAGACCAGTGGTCGGCGAACTCATTAGTCAACAGAGGTAAATATCAACAGTACGATTGACATTTCTTTTGAGAGCCAAATTTTTTAAACTTAAACTATATAGGTAGGTACATTGTTATTAACTT
>NW_005355881.1:899893-932367 GCF_000412655.1 Myotis brandtii | reverse complement strand
GGAGAGAGAAAATTCTCAGTTCTGCCCCAAGTCTGAAAACCCATTTCAAGGGCCGCTCTTATGATTTCTACTGTCATCGTGAAATTCTTTCCAAAAAATATGGGACGAGGGGTGATGAATAGTGTCTGAGAACGGAGAGGGCATATACATCATTTCTAAGGAGCATTTGTGAATCTCTAAGGAGCGTAAGTTAACTGACTAACCATCAACACATCACTAGTGTGTTGCTCCCCGGTCCTTGGCATTGGAAAACTCCAACATAAATCCTGGTGCGCTTTCTTTCGAAGGCCAGCAGCTGCCTAGAGACCTCTCGAAATAAGAACTCAAGTTAGAGTTTGCCCGACACTTTAACGGGAAGAGAGGAGCCCCATCAAATGGCCTTCGGAAGTGGCTGCCCATCTAGACGAGGTAGCTGAGTGAGACCAATTTGGCCCGATTAACTGTCCCTATCAATTTTCGGGACAGTTGTACCCAACAGAGGCCCAACTACCATATATCTGAATATCAAAATGTTAAAACATGTTCTAGCCTCCTACTTTTACAAATACACCTTCATGATGACCTGGAGAGCCAGGTTTAGGATTCTTGGGCTTCTCCATGTTCTGGCTGGAATGTCACCCAGCTCACAACCCATTTCCCCTTTCTTTCTATCTCCAGCTCTGTCTCACTATGAGGGGCACTGTGCATGTGCGTTTGCATGTGCCGGCCTGAATGTCCAAGCTCTGCCCCGCTCCCTTGGCCTTCCTGGGGCTGCAGGGTGTGTATCTTGCTGATGCAATCTGCTCATGGGAGTCAGCCCTGGGGAAGAAGCTCACACAGCCCTGGAAGGAAATTCCAGGACCCCAGGGTGCATGGTCTGGGAGACTGAGGGTGGACTGTGGTGTGTAGGCCCCTTAGCCTTGCTGACTCCGCCTCCATGAGGAGGGAACAGCAGAGAAGGACCAGATGGGGGCTTTGCGGCCACTCCACTTTTAATTGACCCAACCCTTCCCAATGGCAATGGACAAGTGGCCAAAGAGATTCCTTGGGGAGAAGACGATGTGAGTAATGCAAGCACGGGAAGAGGGCAGAGTTCACATTCCTCCCACTCCAGGCCCTTGGTTAGCCACACACTTATTCCGGGCCTTCGGGGTAAAGGCGGCACTTGAAAAATGAGAGAGAAAAGGATTGCTTTTGAAATGAAAACTGGACTATGGAGAGAGCAATGTGAAAAAAGATGTTTGGAGTGCTCTTGTTAAGGGATTGCTGTTGACATATTTACACTATTGAAAATTATGTAAATTACCTATAGAAATGCTCAAAACTGTACATAATTGAAAGGCCTGGAAACAGGATTTTCTGCTATAATTTAAAACATCCCAACCTAGTACTTCTGCGGATTTTAAACTCTTATGTTAAAAGTGTAAAGATTCAACACTTTCAATTCATTTTCAAGAAGAGTAGCTTAATCTCAAGGAAGAGAGAAATAATCAAACAAATTTCAACAAAAACCTTTGAAAAATTGGTATATGGAATTGGAAGGTGGAAATCATTTTTAAAAAATAACTACAGCAAATGATACCCTTCTTCCAGTTGGAAGACATATCTTTATGAGGTTACTTTTTTATTTATGACAGCCATTAAAATCAAATGTTGATATAAACTGGACCATATAATTATACACCAAGAATTTTAAAATAATGAAGGATTTTGAGTCACACTGTTTTCAATATTGAAATATTAATAGTAATTTAGAGAGAGCAAAAATATTTTAATGCGTTTTAGTAATTTTTCAAAATATCATTTATTTCTTCTTTATCACCTCCTCTTTACACTTTTTCTTGCATATGATTTAGCATTCACTGAATATGTTAATATAGTAGTATATGTATATGCTTAATAAGAAAATCAATAAATATTGAGGGAGTCGTTGCAAGCTACTATGTCTGATCAGAAGTTTGGAGACCACTGATTTAGGGTAAAAAATGATCCAGGATAAAACCAAACATGACCCATCCCTTTGTCATCGACAATGTGGCAGGTCAGTCCAAGAATGGGTGCTTTCTTTCTTCTTCTTTTTTTTTTTTTAGACCCTTTCTACTAAATTCTGCCATCTCCTCCTGGGGGCTGGGGTGGAGGGTGGGGGCCGAGGGGCGGAGTTGTTAGCTTGATGCATTCAGCACTCGGGAACCTCTGGTTTCTATTTCATAATCCCAGCGATGCAGGCAGCGAGGAGGCACAGTTTGCTTTTGTTTAAACCCTTGGTTTCTAGGACTGATCTGAGGAATCCTGTTTACTGAATGCCAAGCAGAGAAGCCATCAAGCAGTGGTGAGCATGCCGGTGCTTTGCAAGTGTTTGATAACAGATGGAAAGGAACTAGCAGTAAAAATCACCACCGTTTATAGAACCCTCACCTAGCAGTGCACGGCGGGCTTTGTCTCTGTTCAATCTGCATTCCGTCCCTATGTGGTGAGAACTACTACTCACCCAATTTGAAACTCTGCATTTTGAAATACTTTCAGAAAAATTGTAGAACTAGTATACCCTTCGCCCAGCCTCCCCTATGTTAACAATTTACGTAACCATAGTACAAGCATCAAGTTCCCATCCCCCCAAAATTAACATTGGTGCAACGCTACCAACTAAATTACAGACCTTATTTACATTTTACCAGTTTTCCCGCTCATGTCCTTTTTCCATCCCAAAATCCAGTCTGGAAATCCACATTGCATTTAGATGTTTAGTCTTCTCCAACCTGGGACCATTTCTTTATCTTCCTTGTTTTTTTGTGTGTGTGTTTTTTTATGGCCTCAGCTCTTATGATAAGCAGAGGTCAGTTATTTTGAAGAATGTCTTTCCATTTGGGTTAGTCTGATATTTTCTCACGATTAGACTGAGGTTGTGCATTTTGGCAAGAACACTAGGGAAGTGATATTGCATCCTCAGGGCATCTTAGAGGGGCGAGTGATGTGGATGTGTCTTATTATTGATGATGTTAACCCTACATCACTTAGTCAAGGTGACATCTGCTGGGTTTCTCCACTGTGAGGTTACCAGGTTTCCCTTTGTAATTAATAAACATCTTGGGGGCGGAGGGCGGGGGTGAAACTTCAAGGCTATCCTGTTTCTCTGCAAACTGTCTCCCGCTGATTGTAGCAATCATGAGTGGATCTTGTCTACAACAATTATTACTGTGGCGTTTGCCTAATGAAACTCACCCTCATTTTGCACATGAGGCAAGTGGGGCTCACCGAGTTGAAGTGACTTGCCCAGGGCCATACAAACCACCAGTCTCTTCTGTCACCATCCTGCCATGGCCCCCATCTCAGGGGAAAAGCCAAAGTCTTGAAAAGCATCCTGAAGGCCGCCCACAATCAAGCCGCTATTTATACTTCATTTTTCACCCCACCAGTCCCCTCACTCTCTTTCCCTGGGCCACAGTGGCTTCCTTGCTCTTCCTAAAAAATGCTCCTGTGTCTGGACCTTTGAACTGGCTGTTCCCACAGCCTGGAACACCTCCCTTTTGCCAATATCTGCTTTGCTCATTCCTTCACTTCCTTGAGTCGCTGCTCAAATGGCACCTTGGCGGCGAGGCCTTTCCTGACAACCCTATTTATCCCTCCCACCACCCTGGCACTCTATCCTCCTCCCTTGTTTGCATTCTCTGTGCCTGACGTGCTATTTTTACTGATTTTTATGTGTATGTGCAAGAAGGTGACTCTGATTGCCTGTCAACCCTCCTCGCTGTCATCTCCACGAGGACAGGGAATCTGTGTGTTTTGGTCGCTGCCGCATCCCCAGTGTCTAGGATAGTGCTAAGCATAGAGTCGATGGCAACTGTTGTTGAATGAATGAATAAGCTTTGGAACATTGAATGACTTACCTCTGTTTATAGATAACAGAAAAACACAACTCAAAGTGACTTCCTCTGAAGGGAGGTTAGAGACTGGCCTAACTGTAGGTCTGGAGGTGGGGCAGGCTGCAGGTGGGTGCTTTCAGGACTCTGGCCTCATTTCTCTGTGACAGTCTCAGCTCTCTGGGTCTTCTGCATGTTGGCCCATTCTTGGGCTGTTCCCCCAAGAATCCCTAGACCATCTCTTTCCCTCTTCAGCTCGATTTTGCCTATGGAAGGCTTCACTCTCTGGTGGGTCCTCACCAGGTGGCGGCCCCTGGCTCTGCAGGCTTACATCACCTTCACAGCTCATGTTTCCAATGGTAAGAGAGGTCTTCTCTTTCCCAAGATTTCCAGTAAAATTCTGGGACTGGGGCTCCCTGACTCAGGTCGCGTTGAATGTCCATCCCTGAACATTGGAGGTCCAACCACTGTGGACAGATGGGCCAAATCCTCTGATTGGCCAGGCTTAGGTCATGTGCTCACCTACTGGGGAGCGATCATTACCCCCCTCCCCAATTGTATGGACTGAAACTTGGTGAAGGGGGTTTTAGAAGGAAAACTGGGGTTTCTTGAGGAAAGGGGAACGTAGGCTGGCTGGGAAAAATTATTACCATTCTGCATGTCAAATTTTATGTACCCTTCCTGGCCATACCCACTGGGATTCTGCTGCTTTAGGTCTGGGGAGGGGTCCAGGAATTTGTATTTTTAGGAAGCATGCCAAGGGGATTTTGATTTACAGCCAGGATTGGGAGTGACTGGTTTATGGAATTTGTATTAACCTCCCTGGAGTAAGAAGGGGGCCCACTGCATAAACGTGATTCCAAAGTTTCTCAGTTGAAAGGCATTGACAAGAGTTCACGTCCATTGTGTTGAGACTGTGGTAGGAGACATCTGCTAGTTTGTGCTCTGGGCATCCTTTCATCCTCCTACATAGGGGCTGTCAATCATGACCATCCCCACCCTTCCTCAACTCTTCTACCTCAGGGCTGACCATGTGATTCAGGAGGGCCAATCACAGTTCTCCATCGCCCTAGCTACAATGCTTGGTTCAACAATGGGCACATGAATCAAGCCAGGCCAACAGAAGTCCTTTCTGGGGCTTTGTTTGGCGCTGTCTGGGAAGTGTTGCTCCATTTACTTCGGGAACACAAGTATGAAGACCATGTGAGCTCAGAACTATTGATAACAGTGTTTATCAAAGTGGGAAAAGGCCTGCCTATAAATAAAACTAACCTAAAGGAAAGAAGACGTGAGACCTGGAGAGAAAAGGTAATAGTGATGTGTCTTTAGTGCACTGGATTCAGCCATGACTGAAGCTGACATGATCACTTACTTTTTAGTTGCCTGGTCTAACAAATTTCCTTTGTTTTGTTTAAATCAGTCAGGGCTGTATTTCTGTGATCAGATACCAGAGGATTCCTAATCAACTCAGTATGAACTACAACCACCTCAATTTGAGATCTGTTGATGAGGTGAAGACTGGTATGAGAAAGGCCTTTGAAATATAAAGAACAAACCACCCCACATATTCACACAAATATTACATGCAAGTCTACATGTATATTAAGGACCTTCTATGTACAAAGCATGATGGGAGACACTATAGAATAAGTAAAGAACATCCTAAAGGTAAATAAAATATAGTCCTGCTCTTAAAGCCTATAAAGCCCTATGCAGTCATTCTCAAACTTTTTTGTGTGCCTAAACATTGCGTGAGGAACTTATTAAAGCACAAGGTCTTAGGACTCAGTACCAGAGATTGAATCAATAGGTCTGGGTTAGGGCCCAAGAATCTGGGTTTTTGACAAGTCGTCCGCATCTCTCACCTTGCTGGTGACTCAAAAAATATTTGAAGAAATAATGGCTGAAAATGTCTCAAATTTGATGAAAGACATGAATTCACAGATTCGGGATATTCAATGAACACCAGGAAGAATAAAGATGACAAAGGCCATGCTGAAGTCAAACTAAAGAGAAAATCATGAAAACAGCAAGAGAAAAACAACAGGTGATATATAGGGGACAATTCGACTAATGTTTGACACCCCATGAGAAACTACAGCACACAGAAGAGAGTGGAACACCATTTTTTAAATGATGAAATAATGGAAAATAAACCCTATTAACCTAGAATTCTATATCCACGGAAAATATCCTTTAAGATTGGAGAATATTATCAGGTAAAAGAAAACTTAAGAGAATTTGCTTTGCCAGCAGACCTGCACTACGCAAAAAGCTGATTGAAGTTCTTCAGGACAAACAGAAATGATGGAAACTTGGTGCCTCAGAAAAGAATGAAGATCACTGCAAATGTTAAGTAGCTAATGAATAGCAAAGACTATGTTTTTGTTTTTTTCCCTTGTCATCCTTTATAATACACATGGTTGTTTAAACAAAAAAATTATAACACTACCTTGTTGGGTTTACAAGTATGTTGACTTGATACATATAACAATTATAGCAGAAAAGATGGGAGAATGTGGACCTATATGGTTATAATATTTCTACATTTTACAGGAAGTAGTACAACACTAACTGTAAATACAAGACTATGAAAAATTAAGGATATACATTTCAATTCCTAGAGCAACCACTAAAAAATAATGCAAAGATTATAGCTAAAAGTTAATATAAAAATTAAAATATAGCTACATAACCAATTGTACGGGCTGAGTTGTATCCCTCTCCCCAATCCATATGCTGAAGTCTTAACCTCTAAGATCCCACAATGTGACTGTATTTGGAAATAAGGTCTTTAAAGAGGTAATTAAGCTAAAATGAGGTCATTAGGGTGGGCCCCAATCCAATATGACTGGTGTCCTTATAGAAAGAAGAAATTTGGACATAGATGGGTATGAAGAAAACACTTTGTGAATACAGCTCTATATACACCAAGGAGAGAGGCCTTAGACAAAACCAGATAATGATCACTTGGGTCTCCCACCAGCAGCTTATGCCAACTCCCGTTGCTCTACCTACTTATGAATACTTGGTATTTCCAAATAAATTATTTTATTGGATACCTTTAGAGTTAAAGAGGTAATCTTGAAGTTAAAATGTTTTATTTTAAAAATATTCAGAACTTATTTGATCATTGAATGATGCCCAGATAAGAGTCTGATCAGATTGAGAACTTGTCAAGGCAGGTGATTCTTTTTTCTTTTGAATCAACTTTAACGAGGTATCTTTTACATATAATAAAATGCACAGATTTTAAGTTACAGTTCGATGCGTTTTGACAAATGTCTATATCTGTGTAGTCACAACCACAGTCAAGAGATAAAACATTTGCATCACCCCAAAATGTTCCTTGTGCTCCTTGCCAGTCAGTGCTCACCCCCACTCCTGGTCCCAGGAAACTGTGGTCTGCTTTCTGTCACTACAGATTGGATTTCCATTTTCCAGTTTCTTATCAATGGAATCATACAATATCAACTCTTTTGTGTCTGGCTTCTCAAGTTCAGCATTCTTTTCAGATTCATCCATATTATTGCATGGAATGGAAGTTCCTACTTTTGTATTGCTACATAGTATTTCATTGTATGGATATATCACATTTCGTTTGTCCATTCACCAGTTGATGGACATCTGGGTAGTTCTACTTTGGGGCTATTGTGAATAATGCTGCTATGATCATTTTATGCACAAGCCTTTGTGTGGACACATGCTTTCATTTATTTTGGGTAAATAAGAACGGGATTAGCTACTTCATAGGGCAGGTGTGTGTTTAAGGCAAGAACATTGGTGTCTCTGTCTTAGTAGTTGTATTGTCTTATGCAGGACCTATCTGGATTCTAGTGGGTAGACAAGTAAGTTTCCCCCAAGAGAGAGAAAAAAAGGGAAAACAATTTGGAGAAAAGGCAGATAGAAGAAATATAGATTTCTTTGACTCACTATCCTGGATTTCTAACCCTGAAATAGAATCCACACAGAAAAGGCAAGATAAGCATTTGACTCTTTTCTTTATTAACTAGAGGCCCGGTGCATGAATCCCTTAGCCTGGCCTGTGCCCTCTCACAATCTGGGACCCCTTGGGGGATGTCAGACTGCCAGTTTCGGCCTGATCCCTGCAGGCCAGGCCGAGAAACCCACTGGTGCATGAATTGGTGCACCAGGCCTCTAGTATGCATATAAGATCTTTGGTTAATCTCTTCCCGCCCTCCCCGCTTCCTCCTTCCCTCTGAGATTCATCAGTCTGTTCCATGTTTCCATGCCCTATGCATTGAGCATCTGCCCCCTGGTGGTCAGTGCACATCATAGCTACCAGTTGAATGGCCGAACAGTCGCTTAGGCTTTTATATATATAGATTGGCAAAATAATGCAGGAGTGAAAGGGGGATAATAGATTTTAGTCTAATATGAGGAAACATTCTAAGGGAATTGTTCAAAGGTGAAATAAATTCCCAAGAAAGATTTAAACAGAAGCAGAGTGACAATTTGGTGGGGGGATGTTATGGGAGAAATTTAAGCCTCAAAGGATGGGCTACAGAACGTTTAAGATAAATTGCACCCCTCAAATATCTACATCATTGCTTATACAGATGTGTGGCCAGGTAAGCCATCAAGTGCTGGGAAAGGCCATGAAACACTTGATTATGATCTTGATTTTAAGCCCGGGAACCCTACTCTTGGCAATCTGGAGTAAATGGGACTTTATAGTAAGGTCATCGGAAGCTCATGGAATTGTCAGGAACGCTGCAGAACTGGGGAGAGAAACAGGCAGGACCCAGGACGCTCTGGAAGGCAGCAGGAATGAACTCACCTGTGTCTTGGTCTTGTAGTCACTCTGAACTCAAATTCCAGAGAAGGGGCCCCTGGTTGTCCTAGTCTGGGTCACTCCCATGCCCTCTTTTAGGCCAGCGGTGACACCTGAATAACACCTCTGTTGTCCCTAAGACACATGCAGCGAGGGAAGAAAAGTCATAGTCCTTGGACTAGATATGAGAAGCGAGATTAGAAAATCATTCATTCATTCATTCATTCATCCAGAAAACATTTGATTTGTGCCTACCAGGAGCCAAGCTCGGTGATGGCCACCTGGGCTAGACTGATGTAGGAAAGATAAGAGAAAGCAAGTCCTGTCTGGTGGGGATGTGGTGCTTGGGTTTGTCCACACCTCGAGGCAGGCGGTGAGTTCAGTGGATGCTAGACAGATAGGCGTGGATTGGCATCTTGGCTCTGCTCCTCTCTAGCTGTGTGACCTTGGGAAGGTCACCGCAGCTCTGTAAGCCTGTTTTCTCATCTGTGAAATGGGGGCAAGAATCTCTACCTCCAGGGGAGGATCCAGTTTTGTGGCTCCTGAAGCTTATATAATGTCGGAGGTCCTTTTTGAGAGCAAGTAAGAAATGGTCTTACTTTTGCCAATATTGCAACACATGCCCTTAGGAGCTTACATCGATCAGCTGCCTCCTGCACACTCCCTACTGGGGATGTGCCCGCAACCAAGGTACATGCCCTTGACCGGAATCGAACCTGGCACCCTTGAGTCCGCAGGCTGATGCTCTATGCACTGAGCCAAACTGGTTAGGGCCAGAGGTCCTTTTTGAGAGCAAGTAAGAAATGGTCTTACTTTTGCCAATATTGCAACACATGCCCTTAGGAGCTTATTTCAGAGGCCTGCCCAGGGCCTGGGAAGAGGCCATGCGAGTGACTCCTACATTTCAGTAGCCTCTTGCTAAATCCACCTTCGCTAACTTGCAGCATTTTGATCTTCATTTTAAAAAAATACATTTTTTAAATATTTATTTCAGAGTAAGGGAGAGGGAGAGAGAGATAGAAACATCAATGATGAGAGAGAATCATTGATTGGCCGCCTCCTGCACAGCCCTCACTGGGGATCGAGCCTGCAACCCGGGCATGTGCCCCCACCGGGAATCGAACCCTGACCCCCTGGTTCATAGGTCAACACTCAACTACTGAGCCATGCTGGCCAGGTAATCTTAATTTTTTAAATGAAGAAATGAAATAAGGCACATGTTGAACTAACATAGAGAACGAAGCATCATGCCATAGCACAGGGCAGCTAACAAGAAGCAGTTTCCAAGAGCTGGCAATCTTCTAAGCACTTGACATATGTTAACTTATTTAACCCTCACAGTGAATTTCCGAGGTAGGTGCAATTGAAGACTCCATTTTCCAGATTAGAAAATCGAGGCCCCGAGGGTGAAACAATCCTTGTCATGTCTCCCAACCTGCGAAAGATCTGGCAGCCTGGCTCCGGGGCCCCTGCCCTTAACCCCTGGACTTTCTGGCTCTTGTTGAAAGGGATTGTTATTACCTTTTCTTGACTATTGTGAGCATGCCCTAGCGCAGGCAAGTCCCTATAAGCAAAATGAGTTTTTTATCCTGCAGTGTAGGCGAGAGCCCTGTTGGGGCCCCAGGATCCTGTTTCCGAGGATTGCCTCCTGGTGAGAGAAAATGTTCCTCCCCCAGGGATTGTATGAAAGTGCTGCCCCCAGAACATGAGCCGCACTGAGTGCTGGCCAGAGCCCCAGTTCCCCGACACGACACAGTGAACTCAACTCAACTAGCTTCCTCCTCCCCTTCAATCGATCCCTAGTGGGAGAAGCAGGGACAAATCCAGTGCTACTTGCCCTGCAGATACTGTCTTACAAGTGATGCTGAGGTTGCTGCCCCTTAGGCTCTTTCCAAGGTGGGGTTTGACCCGTGTCCCCTCCCCCTGTCCCCCTCCGTGTAGGACGGTTGTGGCCTGCCTGCTGGGCAAGGGCTGAGCTGCTGAAAGGTTGCCGCTGCCTACTTTCTGGAAGGGTATGGGTGCTTGGTTGTTTATGCTACAAGAAATACATTTTTTAAAGATTTTTAAAATTGAATTTTAGAGAGAGGAAGGGAGAGGGAGAGAGAGAGAGAAACATTGATGTGAGAGTGAAACATCGATCGGCTGCTTCCTGCATGACCCATCCTGGGGATCCAGCCCCCAACCAGGGCATGTGCCCTGACCTGGAATCCAACCGGCAACCTTTCGGTGCACAGGATGACACTCAACCAACTGACCACACGGGCCAGGGCAAGAGGTACATTTTTTAAAATTGCATTGCACGTGGCATGCAGTGGCCCTTGGCAAAAGCAACCTTTTCTTTCCACTGAGGCCTGAAATCACTTGAATAAGTCACAGAAATAACATGATGATGAGAGGGTCATCTTTTCCTGGGAAAGCATCTCTGGGTTGTTACATCAATTGGAGGAGCACATACCACCTGAAGGGGTTTCACTGGAACATGTGATTGCCGAACTGCATGGTTTGCTTCAACGGGGTTGTTTGCAAGCTCTGACCTTGAAAAGCAGTGTTTCTCCCCTGTCGCCTCACTTACCATGAAGGTCTTCGCTCAGAAAATGGGAAAGCAATTTAGAATCTTCAGGCTTGTTCTCTGAACCCTGCATTGGCTTCTCACTGCCCTGAGGATCAAGGCTGGACCCAAACATGGTTAAGATGCCCTTCAGGAGCTGGCTCCTGCCTACCTCCCAGAGTCATCTCTCTCCAAGTTCACAGGTGGCAGCTCACTTCCTGAGCTTTCCCAGTTCCTCCAAAGCATCACTGGTTCTCTTTGGTGTCCAGGGCCTCTACTGGAGCACCCCTTTCCTTCCTTCTTCCTGTGGAGCAGAGATCAGCATTCCTCCTTCTGGGAATAGCATCTCAGTCCCCTTGGTGTCCTCATAATTTGAAACAGGACCGTGTGTAGCCAAATTAGAACCGACCTCAGGACTTCTGCTGGCACTGTTGTAAGGTAACTTTCTACTGGGGTTTTCAATAGGATGGCGGCCTGGAGCTGCTCAGGCCACCCTGAGAGGGAAGCCTGCTTGAAAATGAAGGTTTACACAGAGAAATGCAGATCTAAGAGATAGAGACAGTTTTTCAGTGATATCACTTGAGTACCTGGATCTAGCCATACCTGAAGCTAACTACTTTTGGACTTCCCACTTACATGAGCCAAATGTGTTTGTTACAGGAGCCCGTGTATTTCTGTGTTTGCTTAAGACAACTTGAGCTAAATTTCTGTCAATTACAACTAAAAGTCCCTCAAGAATACACTTTCCCTTTAATTTGGTTAACGCTTGTCCATCCTTCATGTATCTTTGATTCTTAAGTCTGGATTGACTCTCTCCTCTGTATATCCTCAGAATCCTCTACTTAGCACATATCCTATATAATAAAAGGCAAATACGCAAATTGACCAAATGGCAGAATGAATGGTCAAAAGGCTAATATGCAAATTGACCAAATGGCAGAATGAATGGTTGCTATGACGTGCACTGACCAACCAGGGGGAAGATGCTCAATGCAGGAGCTGCCCCCTGGTGGTCAGTGCGCTCCCACAGGGGGAGCTCTACTTATCAAGAAGCTGGGCTCATGGCTGGTGAGTGTACTGCAAGAGGATGCAGGGGGGCCCCCCCCCCCCCCCCAAGTGCACGAATTTTGTTCACCGGGCCTCTAGTTAACATTATAACATTGCACCATCCCCCCAAGTGCACGAATTTTGTGCACCGGGCCTCTAGAAAACATTATAACATTGCACCACAGTTTCCTATTTGCTTCTTTGATCCTCTCCCTATACTCTGATCCATAAGCATGAATCTTTCTGTGGTATTTAACATTGTGTCCTGCTCTGTGCCTGGTGTAGGCTGTTAGTAATTTTTGTTGATCAAATTATTTACTTAATTAGAGTCACTGAACCTGTTTCTGGGAGGCTACAGCTATCAATTTTGGGAGATTCAGAGTTAGTGTGTGAGTTACTTTGGTAAGAATTCTGAGACTAAATCCAGATTCATTATGGAAAAAAATGCTGTGATGGATTAGTGATGCCTGTCATGGGTCTGGAAATGAAGAGCTGTTATATATGTGTCACCTCTCATGATCTTTGGTCTTTATTATCACTGAATTATTGTTCTTTACTCTTTATTTGTTCCATAAGTGAATATTTTGTCTTTTTAATAGATTGTAACCTCTTTGAAGGCATGGATCAGATCTTTGGCTTTTCAAGCATTACTAATTTCTTTGGATCAGACATACAATTGCTCAATAAACATTCGTTGGCAGACAGACTTACATTCTTTCCAAGTAACAAATTAGAGACTTTATACTGTAGCTGTCCAATCAGCCTCATCACTTGTCCATGGCCTAATGAGGAAAAGGACAGGGATCACTTTCCCCATTTTATAGGTTAGGAAAGAGAAAGAGAGGCACGTGGTAACATTTTCCTCCTCTTTCTACTTGATGCTTGTGATGGTTAATTGATGTGCCAACTTGACTGACCAGTGGGTGACCCGATTAAATATTGTCTCTGAGTGTCTGTGAGGGTGTTTCCAGATGAGACTGGCATTTGAATCAGTGGACTCAGTAAAGCAGATTGCCCTTCCCCATGGGGGTGGGCATGATGCAATCCACTAGGGCCCCAAGAGACCAAAAGGCAAAGGAAGGAGGAATTCGCTCCTCTTTTGCTTCCCGCCTACCTGCTTGAGTGGGGACTTCTCATCTCACCTTCTTTGGGCCTTGGATGGATTTAAACCATAGGCTTCCTTGCTCTCAGGCCTTTGAATTCAGATTCAGAATTACACCACCAGCTTTCCTGGGTCTTTAACTTGCAGATGGCAGATCGTAGGACTTCTCATCCTCCACAATTGTGTAAGTAAATAGGTCATAATAAATCTCTCTATATATCTTATCTCTATCTCTAATCTCTATCCTACCAGCTCTGTTTCTCTGGAGAACCCTCACCTACACTGCAGGTGCTATTCCATGGCATTTAGGAGCACCGGGTCTTGTACTAATGAAAGGGTTTCAATAACTGCTAAGAATGGCATGAACAGGCCTCAAGAATTCCTAGGATTGTAATCAGCGAGTAAGCAGGGTGATGTAGGTGATCTCTCCTCTACTGTAGGGACTCCCTGCTCGCTGGCTTCCTACAGATTCTACCGATGAGAGACATTGGGGTGTTCATGGAAGCGGGAGAGGAGAGAGGCCGTGTTCCCAGCTCCTGGTGATGCCCCTGACAGGTGACAGTGGCAGCACCAACAGAAACAGTGGTGGCAGGACTGACAGCTTGTTCTGATCAGCAGCAGACTCAGAGGCGGCAGGCCGTACCTGTGGACTTTGGTAACCTCACCTGCCCGCTCTTGTTCCTCCAGCCCTTCCAACACCTTCCTAATCAATTCCCTGCATTAAATTCTCCAGTGAAATACGACATTGGACACTTGCTGATAAAATCAATTGGTGTTACAGGCACTTTTTCTGTTATCTACCTGGCCCCACTTGCTGGGAATGGCCTACAATGACCCATGTGTATGGAGCCCTGATGCCAAGTGTTTACCATCTGAACCCCTCCCTCCTCTCACCTGATTCAAACTGGGCCAATCAGATTTTCTCTCCAGGGAATTAGACTCTGTGACACATGATCACTGAGTGGTCTCTGCTATTGCTCAAATTTAAAATCTGTGCAGAGTAGCAGGTCTCACCTGGCATGAGACTGCCTCTCCCAGGGCAAGGTCTGGAGACATTGTTGCTCATCACAACTTGGGCAGTGCTACCGCCACCTAGTGGGTGGAGGCCAGGTGCAATACACAGGAAGGCCCCCACAACAGAGAAAGATCCTGTTCAAGATGTCAGTTGTGAGGATATACAGGCCGGAGGTTTGGAGGTGGCCATACTTGCCCACATGCTGCTGGGGAGGGAAAACGTAGCTGCAAGTCAAAGAGGAAATAATGCTGACTCACCCAGTGGGCAGGGCAGGTGGTGGGTCATGAATGTAGATGTGCAGAGAAATTTTATTTATTTTCTTTTTAAAAAAATATATTTTATTGATTTCAGAGAGGAAGGGAGAGGGGGAAAGAGAGATAGAAACATCAATGATGATGCATCCTGCATGCCCTATGTGCCTTTAACCGGAATCAAACCCAGGACCCTTCAGTCTGCAGGCCAGTGCTCTGTCCACTGAGCCAAACCATCTAGGGCTATTTATTTTCTAATTCACTGATTCCTCCTGAGCCCCCTTCTGTGGGGGAAACAATTTTACTCTCTATCCACTGAGCCAAACCATCTAGGGCTATTTATGTTCTAATTCACTGGTTCCTTCTGAGCCCCCTTCTGTGGGGGAAACAATTTTACTCATCTCTATGTGGTTAAAACTTTGTCTAGTGAAAATGAATGAACCACAGCTGCGTGAAACGTGGATAAATCTTAGCAATAAAATGGAGAGAGGCCATTTTCTCAGCTGCAAACTGTATTTGAAAAACAATTCCCTTTAAATTATAGATGATATGATATCATTTTTATAAAGCTTCCACACAAGCAAAATTTTTACAAATGTTGCTTAGGGAGACATATGTATTTGTTAAAACTCTGATTTTAAAAAAAGCTGAAACATAAACACAAATTTGATGATGTGTTCCCCTTGGGGCAGGGTGGTGGGGGAGACAGGGTCATGGGAGAAGGGTACAAAATCAATGGTATTAGGAATATATTGAAGTTTAAGTCAGGTGCTGGGTTCACAGGTTTTTGCATATAATTCTTTGTATGAGTCAAATATTAGCAGGACCAGCGAACTAGGGCCCATTGGCCAAACCTGCCTGTGGCCTGTTTTCATCTGACCTGCAAGCTAAGAATGATTTTTTTAAAAATATATTTTTTATTGATTTTTTACAGAGAAGAAGGGAGAGAGATAGATAGTTAGAAACATCGATGGGAGAGAAACATCGATCAGCTGCCTCCTGCACATCTCCCACTGGGGATGTGCCCACAACCCAGGTACATGCCCTTGACCGGAATCGAACCTGGGACCTTTCAGTCCGCAGGCCGACGCTCTATCCACTGAGCCAAACCGGTTTCGGCAAGAATGATTTTTAAACTTTGAAATGGTTGAAGAAAATCAAAAGACTTTATGACACATGAAAATTACATGAAATTGAAATTTCAGCGCCCATAAGTTTTATTGGAGCTTGGCCACATTCAACAAATGTCTGCGGCTGTTCTTGCTCTACAATAGCAGAATTGAATACCCACAACAGAGACCATGTCGCTTGGAAAACTGAAAATATTTACTATCTGCCCCTTTTAGAAAAAGTTTGCTGACCCCTTAAATATCACATTAAAGAAGAAAAAAAATTTTAAACTGTCTTACAAAAAGAGTCTATTTTAGTAATTCTAGGCTCAGCCTTGGGTTAATAGGGTCCCTCAGTTATGTGTCTGCTCTGCTGAGATAACCTCCAGGTGTTTGGGGGCAGGGTGAATGCAGGTGCCTGAGTGGTCTGGAGGGAAGATGTCCTTGCACCCACAGCTTGTCCTGCTATTGTGACTCCTCAGGTTGCTGGGGGCGCTGGGGCCTCTGCAGTGGGAGCTGGTGGCTGATATAGTAGGACATCCGTTTTTCCTCAGCTCGGCCAGGACCCGACTAGTAACTTGCTCTCTCCTTAGCTTTGGGACTTTTTGAGCCAACCTCCTCCTCCCCCAGTGGCTGCTTCACCCTCTGGCCTGGACAGTCCACCTTCCACTCCAGGCTCTGCAGGGGGTCAACCTGCCCTCACCACCTGGCCTGTGACAGATGAACTAGATTTCAACTTAGCTGCCTCCTGAGTCCCACCTTATGAAACCGAAGGGACTGCCAGGCCTCACCCTTACGACACAGGAAGCAAGAACAGCAGGGGAAAGCAAAAACACCAAGGCTGCCCTTGGCCTCACCAACTTGCAGCTCCAAGTTCACTTCCATGTGACCGTCCCTGGGTATGGACAGTCGCCAGAGAAAGCCATCTAGAGGATCCAGAGCTTGCATGGGGATTGAGGTGGGAGGTCTTCTTTCCTCAGGTTCCCCACATCTGCCTGACGCAAGGCCCCCATCTCCTGGCCAAAACCCAAGGTGGAAAGTTCAGATACAGATGTTTGCTTTTCTCTCCTTGTCTCGGTCAAGTGCTTCCTTGTCCCCACCCTGTGATAAATCTTAAGGCTCGGATCCAAGGAAGGGGGCTGCACATAGAACAAGATTGAAAGGGCACAATCAACATGTACTTATTTCTGCAGGGACTTGCAGAGAGGAGAGACTTGTCTTGCACAGAATGAGAGGTGTCATCGTCTGACCCCAATAGATTTTTATTCTTGTCTTGTACCTGCTGAGGCTGGCCTGCATGTTTGGACTTTGAAGTCCATGGGACACCCCGACTCCTGAAAACACACTCCTTTGTTTGGTTTAGAAGGACCCCACTGCGATTTTATTTAAGTTTATCTTACTTTCAATGAAGACCCTACTTAACCCAACCCACCTCTCGAAGGATTCCACGTGCAGTCACAAATTTTAGTAGATGTGTTCTTGACTGGGGGAGTGGAGGCACATTCTACCGAAGCACAAATATTTCACTGTGGATTGTGTCTTAAAACAGCTTCCCACCAACACACAGTTACTCAGACATTTTGTCCAAAAATGAAAATCAGCTTCCCCCCATCATCCTCAGCTCTTCAAGGGTGCTGACTGATGTTGAATGTAGACAGTCTGGGAGAAACAATGAAGGAGATTAAAGTGTATTTACTCAACGGACTAACATGCAGACGATGGAAGACAAACAAGAAGCCTGGCTCAGGGTATCAAGTCACCATAGCAGCCACTGTTTCTGTAGAGTCTACTGTGCATCAGGGACTGGGCTGCGTTTGTCCACACATCAGCTCATGTAATCCCGTCAACACTGTGATCTAGCTATTTTGGTTCTTATCATACAGATAAGGAAACCAGGGCAGAGAGAAGTTATATGCAGAACTAGGTCGTATAACTCATCCTGGAACAGCCCAAATTGGAACTCAGGCTCCCTTGGTACCAAACCCACAGCTTCTAACCACGTGGCTATATTTCATACTTAAGAGTTATATGCCAGGGGTTCACAAACGATGGCTCGTTGGCCACTTGTTTTTGTAAAACGGTTTCATTGGAACACAGCCTCACCCATTTATGTAGTATTGCCTGTGGCTGCTTTGCCATACAACAGCCTTGAATAGCTGCAATAGAGATGGTATGGCCTTCAAAGCCTAAAATATTTACCATTAGGCCCCTTTATAGAGAAAGTTTGCTGACCCCTGATATACACAATATTTTATCAAGTGTAAGAAGGCAAACCACAGAGCTGTAACGAT
The DNA here is from genome assembly GCF_000412655.1 of Myotis brandtii. Classification (NCBI taxonomy): domain Eukaryota; kingdom Metazoa; phylum Chordata; class Mammalia; order Chiroptera; family Vespertilionidae; genus Myotis; species Myotis brandtii. The sequence goes on along the minus strand of NW_005355881.1, from coordinate 914,373 downwards.
ATCTCCCTCCTCCTACCCCCAAAGATGTCCATGGATGATGGTTAAACAAGACGAGAAAGAAATGAGTATATATGTTTAAGTACATAGATGAAATATCTGTTTTTTTCCCCCCTGAGGGATGGGAGACTTAAAGTTGTCCTAATAAATAAAATGTCAAATTAAGAAGTTGATTGAATTTTTGGTGCTAACACTAGGGACTGAATTGGTTGGATTTTGTAAAGACTGCAACAAACATTTGGAACCTCTCTGCTTGAGTTGGATGGTGTTTGCGAAACACACAAGTGTTTTCTCCTCGGGTTAAAACGCCGCACTCCTGAGAGATGATCTGGCTCTTGCTAACTTGTCAGGAGCGAGAAGAATTCGAGTGTCTCAAAAGGCAAATCATTGCAAATTGTGGGAAACACTCAGATCAAAATCTTTTGTCTTCTGGGGAATTTCTGGAAACTTTTACTGCCTTGGAATAGGACACTTTGAGGGTTTTTTTAGTGAAAACTGGGAGCAGGGCTGTGGGAGGGGGAAAGAGGAGGAGAAGTGGGCGAAATAGCCCCAAAAGGCTTGTCAGGTGCTTCTTAGCCTGTATCACTGTCACTTGGGAGGGGTGTGTGCAGAGAGAGAGAGAGAGACAACATAGGCAAAGCTGCTGAGATCACAGAATCAGCTGCTGCCTCGGTGATCTGCCAAGTGACGTCTCTGGTTGCATTAGAAACATGGGGGAAACGATAGGCCTTCTGGCTGGGTTGGTCAGGAGGAGAAAGTGGGGCCGTGCACATACAATGCCCAGAACAGGGTCTGGTGTAGATAACGCTTTTTATTATTTTTGAACTTGGTCATCATAGGTCATGGATGCTGAGATCCATGACCTGTGCATCTCGGGCCACAAACTCAGGTGAGCAACAAATGCCACGTTCCTTCATGTTCTGGAAATCAGTATTCCCCGAAGTTTATGAAGCTAAAATGATTTTAGGTGACAGCACGTTTGGGTATATGGACCTGGCTGTATATAACTTTGACTCACATGAGAGAAATTTATTCCATCTCCAATTCTCTAATTCTTCAAGGACAAAATCTCCCTGGGGTGCTTGTCTATCGTAAACTCTGTCCTCTCTAATTTTGGTACATCTCTTTTTGTAACAGAGAGGAAAAACCTTGGGGAAGCAGGGAGCAAAGTCCTTAGCTAGAGTCTATTAATATCGTTTGGCTGTCGATTGAATATCATTTTTTTCAGTTACTTCTTTATATCTTAAAGGGATATTTCCATTTTTTATTAGTGACATGAAGTTCTATTTAAGAATAATTTTATCTAAATGAAAATGCGATATGGGTTTAAAGAAAATACTAACTAAATGTGAGAACAGTTGGCTTCTTCTCATAAAATATATGAGGTGGTGCATAGTTATGGTAAAAATCTTGAAGGTGGGGTTGCTAGATTTAACAAATAAAAATACAAGATGTATTTTTAAATGCGAACTTTAGATAAACAAATAACTGTTCAGCATAAGTATGTCTGAAATATTTGGGGGAGGTGGTCAGAAGAGAAACACCAGTCAGCCCAAAAAAGCTTGGTTGGCTAATTTCTTCTTAGCAGGGTTTGGGGCATACTTATACTATGACATTATTTGCAAGTGTTTTTACACCCAGTAGATTGGTTACTGTATTAAATAACTCTATTAGATGGGGACTGCTATCTCCCTTTCAGAGATGAGAAAAACGAGGCTAAGAGAGGTGTACTGGTGATCTATTGCTGTGTAACAAATCACCCCCAAATTAACAGGCACAAAACAATGGTGATTTCTTCTTTCTCATGGTTCCAAAAGGTTGGCTGGGCAGTTTCTCTGATGATTTGCTGGGCTCACCAATGTAACTACAAAATCTGGGAGATTGATTGGGTCTTAAAGGACCCAAAGCCTCCCTCCATGTCTGGCTGGCTCTGACTGGGGTGCCTTGGTTTTCTTCCACGGAGAGTCCCATCTTCCAGGAGGCTAGACTGACTGCTTCACAGTCTCAAGGTTCCAAGAAGGTGAAAGCAGAAGCTTCAAGGTTTCTTAAGACCCAAGCTCTGGGACTCAACAGTGGCATTTCCACCACATTATAATTGGTTCAATCAAGTCACGAGGTCAAGCCCAGATTCAAAGGGGTGGAGAAACAGATAGTACCTTTGGATGGGACACGAAGCAGTCACATGGCAAAGGGGCATGCCTGCTGGGTGGGAGGAATTTGTGGACATTAAATAATCAGCCACGAAAGGTGAGTTCTTTTGACCGGGGTCCATGTCAAGAAAGATGTAGAACGGGAGAGGAAAGCCAGAGGCAGGCAGAGGCCTGTGATTCAGTTACGATTCTGGGAGACACGTCTGGTGTAATTCGTATCCAGGGCTCGTGATTTGCCCAGGCGTGGATGCCTGTCTTAGTCTGTTCAGGCTGCTATAACAAAAAACCAGAGAGTGGGTGGGTTATAAACAACTGAAATATATTTCTCACAGTTCTGGAGGCTGGAAAGTCCAAAATCACAGCACCAGCAGATGTGGTGTCTGGTGACAACCTGTTTCCTGGTTCATAGCTGGTGCCTTTTACGTGACCACATGGTAGAGGGGGTGCGGATGCTCTGTGGGGGAATTCAAATTTGAAACTAAGATCATTGGTTGGTTGGGAGCAATTAAAATGATGCTTCCAAAATTCTTTTATTTAGTCTTGAATAAAATAACATTTACAATCAGAGGCCACACATTTTTAATAGCACCTTAATAGAAAGAGAAATTTTGAACTCAATGACAAAGCATTGAGCCAGTTGTTACATTTGGTTATCTAAATAAGGGAGGGAGCTGTTAGATGTTTGTAAGTCAGACCTTGAAGACCATAAATGTAAACATAAGCAGGTGGATGGGGAAGTTCTTTCCTACCAGCTTTATGCATATTCTATACCTTGTCCTCATAAAATTCAATTCAACTATATGTTTTTATTAATGTAACCTTGAGTTTGAATTTATAAACCAGCCTATTAATATTTAACTCATGACAATGACTTCACTCATCTTTCTACTCTCTTTTTCATGCATAAATTCAGTTGTGATTAATAAATTAAAGCAAGTGAAAATAAGATTTAGCTATAGCAGAAGTAATTAAAATGATCTGGGCTTTCCCCACCATGTTCAGTGGCATCAGTGGAGGAAGAGGCAGAAAGCGGTGGGTGATGGAGGAAGTCTGGCCAGGTGGCCACTCCTGCTTCTGTAACTGTCCCCATGAAGATGGGCAAGTGTAGTGGGAACAAAATAGGCTTCACATCCAAAATAGGTTTCAACGTCTCTAGTTCAAATCCCTGCCTCTGCACTTTCCTCTGGCCAGGTGGCCACTCCTGCTTCTGTAACTGTCCCCTTGAAGATGGGCAAGTGTAATGGGAACAAAATAGATTTCACATTCAAAAGGTCTCTGGTTCAAATCCCTGCCTCTGCACTTTCCAGCTGTGTGACCTTGGGCAGGTCATTGCACTTCCTCTCAGCCTCTCTTTTTTCAATTGTAGAAATGATGCCCTTATTTCATGGTTGCTTTGAGCCCCAAATGAGAGAATGGGTTCTTTCTCTCACCGGAGGGATGACACCTCAGGATGTCTTTGATCCTTGAAAACTTTCAGAGCCCAAACGAGCAATGAGTCCCAGACTGGTTGGATCACCTGCTCAAGGTCACAAAGCCAGTCAGTGGCATATCTGGGATTTGAACCCACATATGTCTGACTCCACCTAGTGCTATTTTCAGTCCATCAGTATTTCTGGAATTTCCACCACCTTCATCATACACTTTTTGCCAGATACGCATTTCACCTGCAATATTATTTTCTTAAAGTATTTTTTAAATCAACTGATTTTTATTACTGCAATAAATTTACTTGATATGTTACGTCTCTAGTCAAAATGGGAAACCAGCATCACTATAAAACAAAGACAGTACCTAATATTTTGTATATAAGTACACATACACACACACACATATTTTTAAAGGAAACCAAAACAATGTTGTTCAATCCCATCTAGATGCTGTGGCCTGCGGAGAGCTCTAAGCCTGAAGATATCTCTGCCTTGGTTACACAGGGAAGCTAACAAAGGTCAGAGAGTGTTAAAGGCATCCTGTCCCCAGGTGAGACTTCTCCTGGATGCAATCAGAGTGACTGAAAGATAATTGAATGGGAGTTATTAATGCTATCTCTGTGATAAAATGTTATTTAATATCATATCCATGTACAGTAGGCATCCAAACATCATTACCCATGCATGGGGGGAGGGGGGGGAATTCCCTACATGTTGCTAAACACTGTCTTACGCTGGGGAACCTCCATAAAACGTCTTGAAATATACTATTTTTCAAAATTTTATGATCACAACCTATGGCAGTGATGGCGAACCTTTTGAGCTCGGCGTGTCAGCATTTTGAAAAACCCTAACTTAACTCTGGTGCCGTGCCACATATAGAAATTTTTTGATATTTGCAATCATAGTAAAACAAAGATTTATATTTTTGATATTTATTTTATATATTTAAATGCCATTTAACAAAGAAAAGTCAACCAAAAAAATGAGTTCGCGTGTCACCTCTGACACGCGAGTCATAGGTTCGCCATCACTGACCTATGGTAACAAATACATACTCACACTAATAACCGTATCTGTACCTACATCTGTATCCTCGTCTGTGTCTGGAATCATGCATAACAAAAGTTTTTATGATAATACGCACATTTGTTACTAAGAATTTGTGCTTTGCACATAGGTATTATTTCCTTCTGTTCCCTTCCCTTTTTTATCCTTGTCTATTCAATTTTGAAAAATGCTAATCAGGATCAGTAAAATAAATATCAAAAACCAATGATAGATAAAAGCTAAGAAGATTTAGGCGGAGGGGGGGAGGGGGAGGGAAGGGGAGGAGAGATCACGATCTTCATGTGTCTAAATACCCTAAGATAGTGATGCTCAAAACGGCTTCAGTGAGCCTGGGCTCCCCCAGATCCACCAGGGAACCCACAAGGTCAACACTAGTTTGGGTTTGATATAACAATACTGAGGTGTCATTTGCCCTTTCCACTTTCATTCTCTCAACATGTGCAGTGGAGTTTTCCAGCAGTTACATGACATGTGATGCTGTCATCCCCCTGATAGTAACATGCAATGGGTTTGTTATTGTTCTTTTCACACAAACTAATATTTCAAAAAAGTCTCAGCTTCGGTTTCTAATATGGTAAAAACCAACAGCTATAACCCACATAGACAAAAATTCTCTGGGGTCCTCTATACTTGGTAAGAGTGGGGAGGGGTCATAAGGCCAGAAGCCTTGAGAACAGCTTTTAAAAAATGTATCTGTTGGATTAGTGAATGAAGAATGAAGTTGTGTAGCAAGCTGAAGGAGAGAGAGCAAGCTTTTGTTGCACTGTGGTTCTCGGGAAGGTTTCACATGATGGATGGAGAGCTCCACCGAGGTACTGAAAATTCGGATGGGTTTATTTTGTCATGGGAGCGAGGGCGTTCCAGGAAGGTGGCTCAGCATGTGCGAAGGCCAGGTGGTGGGGAACGGGATGGGGTGCGGTCAAGGGTGGTGAGATCAGCCTGGCTCGGTTGGAGGGGCCGTTTGGAATAGACATTCTAGGGTCAGAGTTGAAGACCCTTCCACCCCTCGGTGGTGTCTGAAGCTGACTCAGAGCCCCCTTGGCCAGAGAAAATCAAACAGTCTGGTTTGTGCTCCCTTAACATTCCCTCCCGCTGCTCCTGGGAGCTGAGACCTCACCCACGGGTCCCCCATGTTGCATGGGATGGGAGCCCGCCGTCCACCACAGAGCTGAGCAAAACCTAAACTGTTTCTTTTCTTTGGAAGGCCTCTAGAAACAGGAAGAGAGGCTGTTTTCTAGGATTTGCCAAGAGTTAAGTCATTCCTCGCTGATACAAACAATTTCTCAGGTTACTCTTTGGGGCCCAGGAACATTCATGAACTGTGCTGGGTTTGAACTCTTCAACTCTGAACTTCAGTTCCCTGGGTCGTCTGCCTGGGGCTGGGGCACTGCTCTCTGGCCCTGCTTGGGTTTTCAGAGACATGGCCCAGCCACCTCTGGGGAGGGACCTCAGAAAAATTCTCATCCAGAGGTGTTTCGAGGCATAGGCTGACTTCAGCCTTCTGCCCGAGTTAGAACAATGGATGCCAGGTTTCTGAAAGTAGGTAGCCAGGTGTGTCATAAGTGAAGCAATGCACAGATGTAGAGGCAGTCGAAGAGAGTGCACACATTCAGGACAGCAACATATATTGAGCTGGTCATTTATTGTGCCAGGCCCTGTCCTGAGCACCTTGAATGTTTTTGCTCATTTAATTCTCACAACCACCTAGGAAGGTGATGTGTAGTGGTTCTTAGGGGCAAAAAAAAAAAAAAAAAAAAAAAAAGAAAGAAAGAAAAGAAAAGAAAAATCTTACTCTTTAATGCATACAACACAGATATACTATACATCTGTGGTATTAAAATTCCATGGAACGGAGGTGAAATTAGGGTAAAGATGTCTTTAGAAGGCTCCTTAGGGAGGCAATAATGAAAAATGGTGAAGTGCTGGTCTAGACGTTACTATTATGCCCTCAGATCCCCCGCCTGGGGAGAAGGCACACTGCCTGCTCATCTGTCTCCAGAGAGGCACTCTTCCCAATGCCGGCGGCCTGTGGCTTAGGGGAGGCCATTCTCAGTCATGGGTAAGTGCTGGGCAAGGCTCTGTGTCATGGGTGTGACTTGCACAGTCACACCGGACCTGTGTTTAGAGCGGCCTTGCACTTGGGTTAATGCTCTGCTGTCACGGTCTTGAAATTCTTAATAATTTTTAAATGGGAACCCCCACATTTTCTTTTTGCACTGGGACCTGCCACCATGTAGCCAGTCCAACATGGGCTTTAGAAGCACAACTTTGCTACCCGTCAGATATTTGACTCAGGCAAATTGCCTAACCTCTCTGAGCCGCAGTTTCTTAACCTGTGAAAAAGGCATAACATGGCACTTTTCTCCGAGTTGCTGGGAGTGAGGATTGTTTGGGCTAATGCCTTGAAGGTCATAGAGTAGGCACTCACTCAGTGCAACTATGATGATTTTTAGTCTTCCAGAGCATTGGCCTAGAGCTGCAAGATTCTACCAGGAGCTCTTCCTAGTGAGTCAGTTGGTTTTGCCTAGTGACGGCTCTGATTGGTTTGTGTGTTTCCACATTTGTTCTGATTGGTCAATGCCTGAATGGTCCTTGTTTGTAAACAGTGGGACTATCTGCCCTGCTTACAAGTGTTCTTTCCTTTAGGTGACCCTCTCTTATCACTGGCATCCTGGACCCTATGAAGGATCTGCTCTACCAGCAAACCATCCCCCATCCCAGGGCCCATGTCCTGCCAGATTAGGAGTCATCCAGACCCGTTGTATAGCAGTGTAACACGTTTTCACAATTGTCAAAGTGCAATTTTGTACCCAGATCCAAGCTTATGATCTCACATCCATGCTGAGAATGAGCTGGATAGGTTTTGGGGACATTATATCCATATTGTCCCTTAGAACATGCAGATTTGGGTTACCTCATAAAACTTTCTGTTTTACACTGAGGGGCATGTCTTATTTCTTCCCTTTACCCATGGAAAGGAGATCTGGTCCAAGGTAAGGGAAGGAAAGATCAGATTCTAGGATTATGTGTTTGCACAGGAAAGGGGGTGGGGTGAAAGGCCAATTGTGGTCCGGAGGCAAAAGCAACAGAAGAGAATCAGGAATAAACTCTATCCAGGCCTTGCCACTGACTCACTGCGGAAACTTGGACAAGGCATGAACCTTCTTTGGGTCTCTGTTTCCCCATTTGCAAAATAAGGAGCATATCAGTGGCTTTTTGGTTGTAAGTGACAAATGAATGACAGCCACTCAAACTCACATAGACCACAAAAGGGATTTTATCAGCCCATGAAACTATATGTGGCTTCAGGCACAAGTGGATTCAGGTGTCCTGTCCGGGCCACAGAAGTCTCTTTTCATCTCTTGGCTCTGCTTTCACTCTTAGGTAGGCCTTCCCGCAAGCTGGTGGCACAGATGGGCCCTGCAGTTCCAGGCTTACCTCTCATTAATTCAGTGTCCCCCTGGCTGATAGTTATAGCAATTGGAGTTTGACTCCAATTCTTCCTTCTTAGAGAGTCTTTCTTCTTGGGTCACATGCTGGTCCCTCAACCATTCACGGTGTATAGGGAGAGGAAATATTTCCATTGGCTAGGCTTAGGTCACATGTCCACTCTTGAACAATCACTGTGGCTGGGTGAAGAATACTCTGATTGGCTGAGCCTGGGTCACATGCTCACTCTGAGCTAGGACATGGGATCAGGGCTACCTAAACCAGGTGGACAGAGAGTCTGGGTGGGAAAAGTTACACTTATTTTATTGGGAAGAAGTTGAGGTGGATCAGTGGCTTACTAGTATAGATTGGGTTCAGGAGAGACTTAAAGGTAATCCCCAAACATTTTATTTATGTTGAAATAATACATTCACATGGTTCAAAACTCAAACAGTATACTCTTTTCACTCTATACCTTCCCACTCCTGCTCCTCAACTATTTCCCCTTCCCAGAGGCAACAAATGTTATTGTTTCTTGGGTATGTGTATTAGTGTCCCCTTGCTGCTGTAACAAATTGCCACAAATATAGTGGCTTAAACCAACAGAAAGTTATTGTCTTTTCCTTCTGTAGGATAGAAGTCTGAAATGGGTCTTTATTGGCTAAAATCTAGGTGTCATGTATTTAATTTAAAACATAATAAAAAGCAACTTTGCACATTCCAATGTAGTTTATACCTAATTTTAATCTACTAAAACTGGACAGCCAATAATTGCCCTGGGTCATGACCATCACTTATTTTTTTAAAAAATATATTTTATTGATTTTTTACAGAAAGGAAGGGAGAGGGATAGAGAGTCAGAAACATCGATGAGAGAGAAACATCGATCAGCCGCCTCCTGCACACTCCCCACTGGGGATGTGCCCGCAACCAAGGTACATGTCCTTGACTGGAATCGAACCCAGGACCCTTGAGTCCGCACGCCGACGCTCTATCCACTGAGCCAAACCGGCTAGGGCCATCACTTATTTTTAAGGAAATAGAATGCATAGCACATACTAAAAGTAAGAACTGCTTTATGAAACTCTTGTTTCCGTCTTTTGGTGGGTGAGTGCCTATGTGTGAACTGGGCCATGATATAAAAAGTATTTTCTACTATGAGTCATCGTCAAAAATGCTGGGAAGTTATTATTATATAGTTTAGTGGTTCTGTGAGGTTTTTCTGGGGTCAGACTGTCTGGCTCCATCCCTTACCAGCTGTGTGACCTTGAATAACTGACTTAATCTCTCTGGGCCTCAGTTTCCTTGTCTGTAAAAGAGAGATAATAATCCTACCCTGCTTTACAGGGTTGATGGGAAGATTAAATGAGCTGAAACATACTAAATGCTTAACACATTACTTGGTACACGACGAACACCATTATTATCCTTGTTTGTATTATGGTTATTATTCCTTTAAAGGTAGAGAGGGGGTGAGGTTTTTCAGGGGAGAAAGAGCAGAGGTGAGGTTGGGATTTTTGTACAGACAGGAAGTGTGGCCTCGGCTCAGAGCTGGGAAGGCAGCGGGGGTGGGATGGGTGTGGGAGGTGTGCTCATGCTAACCCAGGCCAGGTGACAAGTCACGCTGTAGAGCAGTGGTGCTCGCTGTGCCAACTCCAGGTGAAGATTTGGAGATGCCTAATGATATGCAGATGAGTTTGTCAGCTGGCTGGGTGCTGTCTGTTAACCCATCGAAATTCTCCAAACTTGAACATAAATTAGTTGATTTAATTTGTTCACCCAATCAGTAAGTATTTATGAGGTTCTTAACGTGTGTCAAGTCTTGTTCTAGGTACCTGGGTAGAGGACACATGGAGAATTCCCCGAGGAGTGTAGTTGGCCAGCTATCTGCAAAATGAGTAGAAGCAAGCAAGGTCAAGAAGAACTTCAGGTGGATAGCAGAGAATCTGCCGAAACCAGGATGTGGGACATGGCATGGCCTTGTGTGAGGATGGAAGCAAATTCAGTGTGTCATGAGGAACCTAAGGGAGGGAAGCATCAAAAAGGAGCCAGGGAACATGGGTCTCAGGACAGTGGTGTTGAAAAGAGGCCACAGAACCCTACCTGGTTTGGTTCAGCGGACAGAGCGTTGGCCTGTGGACTGAAGGGTCCCTGGTTTGATTCCTGTCAAGGGCACATGCCTAGGTTGTGGGCTCGATCCCCAGTGGGGGGCGTGCAGGAGGCAGCCAATCAATGATTCTCATCATTGATGTATTTCTCTCTCTCTCCCTCTCCCTTGCTCTCTGAAATCAATAAAAATATATTTAAAAAAGAAAAGAAGCCACAGAAAAGAGAGGCTGATGTCTTCCGAAGTCCTAAGTGGGGAGAAAGTAGCATTAAGGTCTTGTGGATTTAGGAAGGAACAAAACAAAACTTAAGAGCAGTTTTAGAAGGAAGGCATGCCAATGTTGAGGGAAAAGAGGGATAGGAGGCAGCTGTTCAGGGGGATGCAGATTGGGGGCCCAGAAGAAGTGATGAGAAGGAGGCCCCAAGTCAGCTGGGGCCCAGCTGTCCAAGAAACTCCAGACCCCATGGCACATTCTGGCAAAATTCCAGGGGTTCTACAATGTCAGGATCTGTTGGTGAGAACTAATAAGCTAAAATTTCATTCAGATCAATGTTAAGGTCAGCCTATGGAGTCATCCATTCATTCAACAAGCATTCATCAAATGATACTTTAAAATCAAAAGGGCCTGGGTTAAAATCTGGAGTCTGTCACTTATTAAATCCTTAAGAAAGTGTCCACTCTCTGCCTCAGTTTCCCTATCTGTTTACTTAGGAGTGGCAATATCTACTTTCTCAGGGGGTGGGAAGCATTAATATTGGGAGTGGGCTGACACATTGTAGACTCCAGGAACTGTTGGTTCTGGAATCTAGACAGGGCTTAGAGGACACACAAATGAAAAAGGCCGACATCTGGCCTCAAGTAGCTGTAGTTTTTGGGGGGACACATATAAGAGAAGAGGTCATTACTATACCCTGTGATGATGGAAGCATTGAAGGCTGTGGAAGCAGAGAGAGGGGATGGATCCCTTGGGTCATAAAATCGACTGCTAATGAATACATAGGTTACTCCTCAGAGTTACTCAGGTCTCTGAGTTGTAAATAACAGAAACTCAACTAAAATGGACTTTTATTGGTTCACACAATGGATAAGCACAGGGGTAAAGGCTTCAGGCCTGGCTGGATCCAGGTGCTCATTGGAGGTCCTGAGCACTTGTTCTCACTCTGTATTTCTGATCTGCTTTCCTCTGTATTGGCTTCATTCTCAAGCAGGCTTGTAGTAGTCGAATGGCCCCCGTAGCTCCAGGCTTATTTCCTGCCAGTTTAGTTACTCCAGTACACAGAGAGCTTTTATGTCCTCAATAATTCCAAACAAATTCCAAGGATTGAGTCTCATTCCATTGCCTTGGATCATATATCCATCTCTGAACCCATGGCTGGGACCAAGAGAATAAACTCTGCTGATTGGCCCTGCCTGGGTCACATGCTCAGCCTTAGAGCTGAGGTGGGAGTAGTCTGGGAAGAATTCAGGCCCACAAGACCACATGGTTCTGCTCTCCTCTATTAGTTTTAGTCTCGAGTAAGAGGTGGCAAAATGCGCTTTACTGCTGACCAAAGAGGAGAAAGGACAATGCCATTTGAGTAATTCCTCAAGGCAGAGGAGGGGGGCATGCTCCCACAGCAGCTATACCACAAAGTAACTGAGGGGGCAGAGTCTTAGGGTGCTAGAGAATGGAACACAAAGATTGAAATAAGAGTTATTATTGACTAAATACTACCCCCCCCACCCCCCACCTCCAAATATTTGTTAGAGTCATGCAGGAAGATTGATATTTCTGCCTGGATGATGTTTTACTAAATGGGACATTGGTTCTTAATTACAGGGATTCATATATGTATATGTGTTACAGACAGAATTAAAATACTCCTCGTGGTCTCTCATTCCATGTCATGTGCCATGGCCAGTAAAATGCACCTCCCACCTTTCACACTCTCGGTCAGGTTCAGGGAAGGATGCCCCTGGACCCAGCTTCCAGGAGTGGACACGAGGCTCAGGCCTGGTCAATCAGAACACTCCACCTTCTTAGCCAAAGGTGCAGGGATGAGCCAATGTGAGGCATCTCCAGGATCACTCGAGCCAACGGCATTGTTTCCATGGAGTGTGCTAAGCTTCCACACTGGAGGGCTAGAGCTGCTAGTGCTAAAACATGGGGACCCTGCTACCAGACAGAGAATGAGTTCTCATGATGTCACTCGAATACCCCAATTCCACTTTGCCTAAACTCCATGTCTAGATATATATTTTTTAGTTACTTGAATCAATAATATCCCCCTTCTTTTTATTTTTAAATGAAACATTTTTTAGATGAATTTCTGTCCCTTGCAATGGAAAACATCCTGCTTAATACAGAGATCATCACCATTCTCGTCCCCACCACACCACCATGCAGAGAATGACTCTCAACCCAACTCAGTGACTTTAAACGAACTCATTTTAACAAGCATTTTTTGAGTCCCTACTATGTGCCAGTCCCAGAGCTGGTCTTATCAATACAGATACAAATAACACAGGATCCTCTGCCCTCAGGGAGACACATCCACAGCTTACTATGGCAAACTTCAGATTGTGATAAGGATAGAAAATCCATTTGTCTGAAGCCATTTGTTCATCTGTAATATATACAAGTGCTGAACTGGTAAGGCCATAATGGGGAGCAAGGCTTATTTCCTGCCAATTTAACCTACCCAAGGAATATGCATAATATAGGGGAGAGGACTAACAGCAAAGCACAAATAAATAGCAGCATAAAATAAAACAAAATAAAAATAAAGTATGATTGGTGCTCAGGTAGAGAGGCAGAGAGTGTTATGGGAGCGTATCGTCTGGGGTAGGCGATGTCCAGGATGATTAATGTGATGGTTAAATTTTTGTGTCATTTTGATTGGACCACAGGGTGTCCAGGTATTTATTTGGTCGAACATTATTCTGAATGTTTCCCTAACAGTGTTTTTGGATAAGATTAACATTTAAAGTGACAGACTGAGTAAAGCAGATTGCTGTCCCTGATATAGGTGGGCCTCATCCAATCAGTTGAAAGCTTGAATTAGAACAAAAAGGCTAACCCTCCTCCAAGTAAGAGAGAATTCTTTCTATGTAATGGCTTTGAACTGGACATCAGCTTTTCCTGCCTTTGGACTCAAACTAAAATATCAGTCTTCCTGGGGCTTGAGCCTGCTGGCCTTCAGGATGGAAGCACACCATTGGCTGTCCTGGTCTAAGGCCTTCAGACTTGGACCAGAACTAAACCATCACCTCTCCTGCGTCTCCAGCTTGTTATCTTACCTTGGAATTGTGGGACATGTCAGCCTCTATAATCATACAAGCCAGTTCCTGTACTCATATCTATCTATCTTATCACTATTCCTCATTAAAGCAAAGAACAACCTTAATGCCAGGGGTTGTCATTGCCAGTACAATTAGGAAAGCTCTAGATCATATTTGCTTATGAACAGAGATGCTAAAATTCTCAATAAAATGTCAGCAAATGTAATTCAGTGGCATATTAAAAGAATAATATATCATGAGCCAATAGCACCTGTTTCAGGAGGCAGAGTGGTTCATCATTAGAAAACCTAATGATATAATTCATTACATTTCTACATCAGCAAATTCAGAGAGGAAAACCAGAGGTTATATAAAAATATGCTGGAACAGCATTTGATAAAATTTTACAGCTGTTTCTAGGGAAAATTCTACATAAAATCAAGGATGGAAAGAAACTATGTGAATAGAATAAAAATAATTACTACAAACAGTAGATATACTATGATACATGAAATTGGACCCAGTAAGATAAAAAAATAAGACAGGATGTCCTACATCAGCAAATTCAGAGAGGAAAACCAGAGGTTATATAAAAATATGCTGGAACAGCATTTGATAAAATTTTACAGCTGTTTCTAGGGAAAATTCTACATAAAATCAAGGATGGAAAGAAACTATGTGAATAGAATAAAAATAATTACTACAAACTAACAGTAGATATACTATGATACATGAAATTGGGCCCAGTAAGATAAAAAATAAGACAGGATGTCTACGATCTATACACTGTTATTTCAGTTTCTAGCTAAGTGAATTATATAAGGAAATGGAATACACAGTGTAAATATTGAAAATAAAGGGGTAAAATTAATCTCTTTCTTGACAGATAAAATAATTATACCATTTTACATTCTTATCAGCAGCATTAAAAAATCCCCATATTGCCATATTTTTGCCATCGCTGTGTATGGCTCTTTGAAATCTTTCCCAATCTAATTGCTTATTATTTATTGACTAGAGGCCTGGTGCACAAAAATT
>NW_005355881.1:892863-898897 GCF_000412655.1 Myotis brandtii | reverse complement strand
TGGAGGCTGGCTGGAAGCAGGTATCTGGGATTTATTTGTCTTCTATAATTGAAACTTTGTTGCCATGAGCGGAAGCCACAGCCAGCTCAGGGCAGGCGGGAAGCTTGGCTTCCTCCATCATTGGGGCAACCAAGCCTCCTGCTTGCTCCAGCTCTGTGGCTGCCAGCCGCCATCTTGGTTGGGTTAATTTGCATATAGTCGCTCTGATTGGCTGGTGGGCGTGGCCTAAGGTGTAGCAAAGTTACGGTCAATTTGCATCTTTGTCTTTTATTAGTGTAGATTTATTTTTATTGATTTATTTTTGAGAGAGAGAGAGGAAGGGGGGAGAGAGCAACATCAATCTGATGTTCCACCCATCCATGCATTCATTGGTTGACTCCTGCATGTGTTTTGACCGGGGGATGGAAGCCGAAACCTGGGCATATCTGGATGATGCTCCAAGCAACTGAGCTACCAGCCAGGGCGCTTGCTTTTTTTTTTTTTTTAAAGGGAAACTAACATCATGATTCTTTTAATTCTTTTTTAATGATTATATAAGTCAATAACCCTTTTGTTTTTCTTAAAATTTTTTTTTAAAAAGAAACAAATTTAGGAATCCATTTATTTCTTCAGGCGACAAATATTCAGAGCGTCCTTTGTGCCAGGCACTCTGCTCCTGCAAATGAGGTCATGGAATTGCAGAGCAGGGACAGAACCTAGGGATCTGGTCCAAGTCCTTGGTTTTGTGGATGAAGAAACGAAAGCGCAAAGGTCTGTGATTTGCTCAAATCAAAGGGTCATTAGTTGAAGATCTAGAGCCACAATTTGGATCTCCGAGCTCATGTGCTGACAAAACGGCTGCCTCGGAAAATAAAGCAGACGGCTGCAGACTATTTACCTGGAAAGTGTGATTTGGGGCGAGGGGATTGGAAGTGAGGCTGGAATGAGGGGAAATGGTTGAGTCCAACCTCAGTAGCTGTGGGGACTTGGCGTTGGGCTGCAGAGTGTTGCAAATGTGACATTCTGCAGTCGGTCCCCAGCGCTTGGGGAGAGAAGTAAACTCAGGAAATTAGCTCTGTTGGCTGTCTTTGTCATTCTGAACCCCTCACCCCCACCTTTTACCCCTCCCTAATCCCATTTCAGAAATCCGGTCCCATTTTTCTTGCCTCTGACCCTGGTGGCTGAAATTTCTCTCAGTATCATAAAAACCCGAGGTTGTAAAATTCATATTGTAACTTTAAGAGCCACATCTGTTTTAATCATTTTTTTGTTTGTTTTAAGAACACAACGGGATTTTAATGGCAGCAATAAAATGGAAAAGTTGAAGGAAATTATCACAGATTTGTAAAGCTCTAAGGCAGGTTCCTGGGCTCATGTGAGCAGTCAAATTACAAAGAAAGAACCCAATTGCTTTTATTGCAGGCAGATCTCTGGTTTAAGCATTTCTCAGTTTAATCTATTGATGAGGATTAGCATTTTATTCACTTCGGCACTCATAACAGCTTTGGTACATATTACCCTGATGGGCCAGACTGGCGAGAATCACGCATCGCAGAGATGCAGAGAAATCCAGAAAAAAGAGCGCGAGGGGAAAATATTGGGTCTGGCAGCTTAGATAGATCTGATTTTAATCCTGAATCCGCCATGTTTAACTGGCTTTAGGCAAAGTCTTAACTCCTCTAAGCTTTGCCTTCTTCATCTACATATGGGACCAGGTGAGCAAATTTGGCAGTGAAATTATGCAAGGAAACCACTGAGCATGATGCCAGGCAAACTGTAGCTGCTTCATGAATGGGGGCCGTCATCTGGTTTGTCTGTGATAAGCTATTTACAACAGCCTTTGTAGGTGTCCCGTCTGCATCCTCTTGCGCTGACCTCATCTCACCAAACAATGCTCACTGCCCTGCAAACCCCTGTGATTCTTCACCTGAGGCCCTTTTTCTGGTTCCAGCAGCATGCGTGGCCCATGTTTAGGGAAAGCCAGAGTGCTGATGAGTTAATGCCCCCAGAAGCAGCCCTCACCCAATGACAGGTGGGGATTGGAGGACACATTCTCTGTTCCCTCTCCCTGTTCTGTGCTGCCTCCCAGAGCGCCCTAGTGGGATAATGCTTTATCTGCCTGGTGGTAACTTGCTTGGTAACAGTTTTTTGACAAATTAAAAAATTTTTTTTCAAGTATGTACTGTTGACATTCAATATTATATTAGTTTTAGGTGTACAGTCTAGTAGTTAGACATTTATGTAACTTATGAAGTGATCCCCTCCGCCACCTCCCCTAGCCCCTGCCCCCACCATACATTGCAGACTTGTTGGTGGATAAAGAGTAAGCTCTCTGGGGCCCCTTTCATAAGGGCACTAATCCCATTCATAAGGGCCCCACCCTCATGACCTAATTACTCCCCAAAGCCCCACCTCCAAATACTATCCCAATGAGGATTATGTTTCAACATATGGATTTTGTGGGGCATCACAAACATTGATAAAATCGAATGCACAAGGAGAGAAGGGACAAGGAGTACAGGAGGGACAAGGAAATGGTCCCTGGTTGCTTTAGTCACACCTACCTGCCTGTATCGCCATCCGTGCCTGGGAGCTCCTTGCTCTGAAACTGTGAAAAGCCTTGCTGCTGGCAGGAAGAAGTACCCACAAGCTGGCACTGCACCTCCAGCAGCTCCAAACCAGAGATTCTTAGGATTTAGTATATGAACACCTCAGCTCCCTCGCCCACAGGCAGATATTGTTCATGTGCTCTGCTCCATTTTCCAGGATTTGTCCGAAGAAGGAGGCTGTGGTCACCCATGTGGTCACGGGCTTGATAAGGCACAATCTAGTGGTTGCTTCTCTCTCCAGTGTCATTCCCTGCTTCCCTTTGGTTCATCATCTCTCACCTCTCAAATAAATGACATGCCTTCCAATCTTTGTCTTGGTGACTGCTTCTGGGGAAACCCAATGTCAGGTGTCTGCTATTTGAGTGATGAGAAGAGTGAAATAAAAATGGTGCCTGGATTTTTTATTTTTTGTGGTGACATTTTTTGGGGTGTGGAAGATGGTGGGAGAGTAAGGAGGAATCGAAGATCATGGTGTAGCAGGTAAGAGCACAAAGTCTGGAGCCAAGCCCCTGGGTTCATATCCCAGCTTCACCACTTACCACCTGCAGGGACTTAGGCAAGTGATGAAACCCCTCGATGCCTTGATTTCCTCATCTGTACAATGGACCAATGAGGACTGGGTGCTGGTGAGAACTAAATGAGTTAATATATGTAAAGCACCTAGAACAGTCCTGGTGCGGTAAACACTCTGTCATCATCATTGTAATCATTATTACTTTACTATTATTATTATTATTATTATTATTATTAATACTATTACTGCTTTGGACATAAGATTGAGATGCCTGTTGACATCCAATTATATCTGGCCCAAGTGTTTCTAACTCTTCAGGGACAATGTGGTCAAATAATAACAGACCTGAGAGGGTCTTGAAAACTCTTTGTTTATCCTACCGTCTGCCCTTCTGAGCTCCAGAGACTGTGACTAACTCCCCTTGGTCCCTGGGGGCTGCACAGAGCGGCACTCAGGGTGTCCACTGCGGGAATAAGTCAGTGAACCAACAGAGGAGCTTGCTGGCCACGGGCGAGGGACCTGTATTAATGAGATGACGTCAGCGGAGGTTCCAGATCTAATCCATTCAGGAGCTGCTCTCATTGCCCCAAGGCAGCGCCAGGGTTTTGGAATGTGTCTACCTGAGTTGAAAGGTTTTCCTGAGAATCAAGGGTGCAGGGCAGGGACTCTGCCGATCGGAGATAAGGCAGCATCAGAGCCGCAGTAACCCGAGCTGCCCAGGCTTTGGCAGAGCCGCTGAGTATTTCTCACAAGTGAGCGAGGATAGAAAGCCAGCCCAGGGAGGCACCAGCTCCTGGCTCCCCTTAGACAAGGACTGACTAGGAAGATAATGAACCTTTGCTTAAAACAGCTAAGCCCACAAGATGCTTGGAAACGGAGTCCCCTGTCCGTGGGAGGGGCCGTTTTATAGCCCTTTGAAAAGGCAGACGGTCAAGGTACTACAGTGCCTAGCTGAGCCATGTTGGAGCCTGAGACCAAAGGGGAAATGTGCATCCCTAATGTATATGCTTTTGTGTAATTTTTTCATGGTTAATTTCTTTTCAGAAGAATATTTTGAAAATATTAGTAATGAGGTTGCTTCTATGGAAGCCAGGAAAGTACAAATTCTGTTCGGGGCATAAATAAAATATTTAAATATACAATGATGTTGTGAGTTTAATATGCCTAGCTTTCAACTTTTCAATATTTTTTTTCAACTACTTTAATGTTCTGCGGAAAATGATCACTTAAATAATATATTTAAAATATATAGAGAAAGGCATGTATTTCCTTTGTCCACAGGCTCTGATAAAGCTCAGTATGACACTGCTGGATTCTGCCGGTAAAATTTTGATGTTTTATTCATTGGGGATTGTTTCTAGCATTCATTTTGACTTGTAAAAATGCTGCATTCAATATGATTTATCTTGATTCCTGAGGTTTTTTGGTATCCTCCTAAATTTTTGTACCTGGGTCAGTGCCTTGATTACCTCACCCTAGTCCCAGCCCTGGTGGAACCAAACCGTACTGAGCCTGACCCCAAAATAGCTCCCCTGGGATCTAATGCTACAGAAAAACCTCACAGTGCAGGACGCAAAGAGGTGCGCTGTAGCTTTGGGGAACCAACCACAAAGCCCCCCCCCGCCCCCCAGAGCAGACTGCTTAAATATGTGATGGTCCATTATCGGATGGCATAGTCTACAGCTATGAAAGAAAACATGTGATTGCTTTGACATTTCTGGCACAGAAAAAAAGTCTAAGAAATATTAAGAAAAAAGTTACAAAATCAATACAATGAAGCTCATATTTCTGTTTGCCCTGCGAGAAGTGTTTTGTGTGCATTAGCTCAGGGAATCTTACAACCTTCCTAAAAGGTTATAGATGAGGAAACTAGGGCCCAGAGAAGTTAAGTAATTTTCCCAGGGACGCACAGCAGGGGAACAGCAGAATCAGGTTTTTTTGAATACAGGCAGTCTGGCCCCAGCATCCAAGATTTTATTTTATTTTATTTTTAATTCTCACCCAAGGATAATTTTTCTATTGACCTTTAGAGATAGAGTGAAAGGGAGGAGAAGTTGAGAGGGAGAGAGAGAAACATTGATGTGAGAGAGTCACATCAACTGGTTGCCTCCTGCACGTGCTCCTGCAACAGAGGTACATGCCCTTGACCGGGAATCGAACCTGTTACCCTTCGGTCCACAGGCTGACGCTCTAACCACTGAGAGCACCGGCCAGGACGATCATCCAAGATTTTAACCACCAACTTAAATTGCTTCTCGTTTGATTTCAGCGTCTATATTTATGTGTATACATAAATGTAGGGGAAAAAATCATGGGGCAAAACACAAAACTTTTACGAATGGTTATCTCAGGTGCAGGTGAAAGTATAGGATACCTTAGCTTTGAACCTTGTACAAGTTGATAAAGTGTGAATTCTTAATAATGAGTATGTGTTATTTTAATAAGAACTAAAAAATACTTTATTAAGTACTTACTGAGTACCAGGTCCTATGCTAGACACCTTCAAGGCACTTACCTCTCCAACAGCCCTATCATTACACCATTCTACAGACGAGAACACTGAGGCTGGCAGAGGTGAAGGGACCAACCCGGCTGAGCTCCAAAGCCCTGGGCCCCCACAGCAGGATCATGCCAAGAACGGGGTTGCTCTGTGCCTTGCTGGTCCCCCCACCCCACCCACCTCCACCCCGGCCCTGCAGAACCGCAGTGCAGGTCTTCTAGTCAACCCCCTATTGTTGGGCACTGAGGTTACCAGAAGGGGCTCACTCTTTTAGCAGCGAGGCGGGTAAGGGGGGCCACTGGGCCAGGGGCGCAAGGCGAGGTGAAGGGCCGAGGGTGTGGCGTGGTCCCTCGCTTGTAGCATTTTCTCACACCCCAGATTCCCAGCCCCAAAGCAACCTCCTTGCGGTGCGGGGCCGGCTCTTGCCCCGCC
>NW_005355881.1:836173-892652 GCF_000412655.1 Myotis brandtii | reverse complement strand
CTGCCAAGGCCAGGCCGAGGGGCAGGCTGGGGGCGGGGTGGCGGCTCAGGGAGGGGCCCCATTCAAGCGCTGCCAAGGCCTAATTGATGAGAAATGGCCCCGAGCAGGTGCGAACCTGTCTCCGGAGGCGGCGGGGGCCCGGAGGGGGTGGCTGCTTAGTGGGAGCGCAGCTGTCGAGGGGTCATTACCACGGCGGCTTCCCCGGGGGCATCCAGCCTGGAGATGGGGTGAGGGTGGAGGGAGAGAGAGCAAGCGATAGAAGGAAGATAGAAGGAAGATAGAAGCAATGGTGGTGGACGAGGGTGTGGGGAGGGGACCCTGCTCCTGGGACCGTTCTCACCGGAGGAGACTGAAGCCAGGTGGGACCAGCGTCACACCCAAAGGATACCCAGCCATGGCAGTGCCACCAGGGACTCCCAGCCCGGGGCTGACCCCAAAAGACTGGTGGTGTTGAGTGACCCCTTCGATTATATTTTACTTACTGTGCTACGTTGGGTATGTATATGAAACACTATAGGGGGCGGTTGAAATTCTGTCCTATTTACATGTGCATCCACCCTTTGGAACACCCTTCTTCTGCCAAATACCAATCAAAATGCAATCAAATGGTGCTTTTTCCTAAGAGGGTCACAGGGCTGATTTGTACAGTTGAAGTGCTGTCAGCCCTGTGGACAGGCGGCCTGTGGCGTGGCAGAGAGGCCAGCAGGGGGTGAGCCGCCCCTGTGCAAGGCAAGCCTCCAGTCGCCTAAGCTGCTGTGGGACTGAGCTCAGAGCTCGTTTAGGTGTAATTTCCAACGACTTAAGATAAGATCCTTCTCAGCAGTGCGACTCAGGGACAAGGGGCCCTCCTGGTCCCACCCCTCACTGCTCACAACACGTCTTCACTCGGCTGCCCCAGAGGCCGGCTGAAGGGAACCCGCGTTCTCCGTGTCAGAGGCAAGGGGCCGGGTTTCCACCTGCAGCGGCGTCTCCCAGCAGCAGTCAGAGTGATCTTTTCCAAGTGCAAATCAAAGCTCGTCCCCCTGCTGAAAACCCTCTCAAATCCCCCGTTCACAAGAATAAGAGTTTGATCCCCTGGGCCAGAGTGGTCTTGCTTGGGGACACCTCTTTTTCCTTGATATGTATTGATCCTGCCACATTCAGGCAGCCTTCCACAGTAAAGTGCCTACTCGGTGTCAGGCACTGCTCTGAACTCTTAGGAAACAGCAGTGAACAAAACAGACAAAACTCCCATCTGCACAAGGCTGGCGTAGTGGTGTGGGAGACAGACAAGAAACAAACAAATGATAATAGTGTGGCTGACTGACGCTCAGTCCTTCAAAATCATCATAGTTGCCCTTCGCACATGCTGTTCCCATTGCCTGTCACACTGTTCCTTAGAAATACACATGCCTGGAATCTTCTGGACTTTGTTCAGTGTATGTTACCTTCTCAGTGAGGCCCTATTCCAGCCCTCCCCATCCACTGCCAGCAGGTCAACACTTTTGAACCATTTGCCCCCCACAGGGGCCCTCCACCTCCAAACACTCAGAGCTGCTCCAGTTTGGGCCCTATTTTCCTGGGAGGCGAGTGTCGAGTGCAGAAGGGAGAGATACATAATTGATGAGACTCCAAGCCTGGCTGGCTAAAGAGGTCAATTAATTATTAAATATAGACTCAACGGGGAGAAATTTCATTATGGGGTCATTTAATTAAGTGGCAGGCCAGAGGGACATTCCAAGATGGGATTTCAAAGGCTCTTGTTTCCGAGTTTGGTTCTGGATG
Source organism: Myotis brandtii (assembly GCF_000412655.1). NCBI lineage: Eukaryota > Metazoa > Chordata > Mammalia > Chiroptera > Vespertilionidae > Myotis > Myotis brandtii. Next base: position 890,888 of record NW_005355881.1, on the reverse strand, counting down.
AAGAAATAGGGAATGGCTCTAAAACCTGGAGTCTTGGTATGAATCTACCCTCCCTCACCCCTTCTTCCTGCTTTTCCCCCTCCCTCCCACTTTTCCTCTCTCCTTCCTTTCTTCTTTGCTTCCTCCCTCCCTCCTCCCCTCTTTCCCAACCTTCCTTCCTTCATTATTTCAAATATATTTATTGAGCATCTTGCATGAACCAGGCATTGTTTTAAACATCAGGCTACAAGGATAAAAAACAGTTAATTATATTAGGGAGACAAGTAGTAACCAAGTAAAGGAATAAATAAACAGAAGGCATCGCATAGGTGTGACTGCACTGCCAAGCTGAAAAGCAAGCTGATGGAGGACCGTCTAGATCAGCTTGTTGAGATGGTCCCTCTGAGGAGTCAGTACGAATAAATAAACAGAAGGCATCGCATAGGTGTGACTGCCCTGCCAAGCTGAAAAGCAAGCTGATGGGGGACTGTCTAGATCAGCTCTTCTGAGGAGTCAGTATTTGAGTTGAGTCCTGAAGCCTGAGAAGGAAACTGTTGTATGACAATGAGGCAGGAGAGCACTTCGGGCAGAGGGCACAGTGAGTGCAAAGGCCCTGAAGTGGGACAAGCTGGTGAGCTCCAGTGGCTGGATCGGAGTGGATGAGGGAACGCAGGGGAGGGTATAAGGTTCAAGAGGTGGTCAGTGCCTAATGGATGATTGATGGGCAGGGATTTCTTTTTCCAAAGGCACTGGGGTAAACTGCCTACCACTCACTGTATTAGTCAGGGCCCTTTTCAGCTCTATGTGGTGGAAATCCAACTCAAGCTGTCTTGTTTGAAACAGAGGAATGTATTGGATCTTGTTTCTAAAAAAAAAACAAAAACAGAGTTAACGGGCTCCAGGCATTGAGAAATCCAGCAGTTTAAAAGATCCTATATAATAAAAGCCTAATATGCAAATTGACCGAACAGCAGAACGAATGGTGGAATGACCAGTCACTTTAATGTGCACTGACCACCAGGGGGCAGACACTCAATGCAGGAGCTACCCCAAGCCTACAAGCCCCGGGCCAGCCAAGGTGGGTGCCAGCAGGGGCCCCCCAATTGTCCTGCCAGTCGCCCCACAGATCGGCCCTGATCGCCAGGCCTAGGAACCCTACCGGTGCATGAATTTCATGCACTGGGCCTCTAGTGTTGATATAATAATGAATCTGTGATTCTCCCTCCCCTCCTCTCTCTTCTACTTCCTCTCCTCCTCCTTTTTCCTTCTTCCCTTCCTCCTCTGTTTCCTTTCTCAAGTGGGCTTTCCTCAAATCATGGCCAAGATGGCCTCTGCATATTCACGTTATTCTCCAAGCTCAGAAACCTCAGAAGAAAGAGAACACCTCTTCCTGAAAAGTTCCAACTAATATCCTTGGTTAAAATTTTATCAGATAACCTGGGTCAGTTGCCCATCACTGTGGCTGTGAGTGTGGGTTACTCTACTGGGTCAAGAATTGGAGGTCAGATGGACCCCCACAAACTAGGAGCAGGGGAGGGACAGATCCCCAGATAAAAACCGGGGTTCTACAGCCAGAAGAAGAAAAATGGATTCTGGGCAGACATAAATAACAGATGTCCATTACTCCTCTTGGGCAGACAGTCTCTTCTTTGTCCACAAAAGGCTGTTGTTTTGAAGAATCCATCAAGAGGAATTATCCCATCTTGACAATGGGCATGCATGAGCTGCGGCCATTGACATCAATCCTGATCACACAGGATTAACAGGCATGAGTTTAGAGTCAGAAAGGCTGCATGGAAACAGGGATGCGCTTAAGCTCCGGGGCCCAACAAACTAGAATTCAAGGTGAAGAGCTTTGAAAAGGACAAAGAGGGAAATTGCATATGAACGAGAGGAAATCCCCATCAAAAGGAGTCTTGGATTTTGGTGTAGTTAACAACGAAAGCTCAAAGTGTGAAAAGTCATACAAATTGGATGAAGCAATATTTTCTGGTGGGAGGGTATTCTGGTGCAGCCATTCTGAAGAGTAAACAGGTACCGCTGAGTCAAATAGAGTACATGGGAAAGTATAGGACCCAACCTTGTTCTCCTAGGTATCAATCCCAGACAAGTTCCTATGGGGTCCATAAGAGCACCTTAAGGATGCCATGCCAGCATCCGTGGTGATGGAGAGGAGGGGGAGGTTACCTGAGCGTCCATTATGGATAAAATGTGGGTGCGCGCTCACAGTTCTGAGCAGCCATTATACAATGGATGAGGCGTAGACACCACCACATGGCCATATCCTGAGAACCTAATCCCGCGTTGAGTGGAAGATGTAAGAGCTGTACAGCATCAGACCATTTACAGAAGATAGAAATATATATCTATGCAAAAGAATACAAAGTGTGTAGGAACACACGCAAGCCAAAGACACATCTTAAGCACACCCGAGTGGTGGCCTGTGTATCATTGTAGAAGGGTGAACATAATCAGAAGTGGGCATTTGGAATTTTAGAAAATGAATGGCAAATAGCTTTAATGTTTGGAAACGCTGGTTTCCTTGCATAATGGTTATGGGGAATTTGGGGAGATAGCTCTGAAGCTTCCAGTGTATGGCTGGTCTCTTTCCTCTTGTCTCCTTACAATGGTGCATCGGGTGTTGGGGAAGGACAGGCAACCTGGCTGTGGATGCTGCTCTTATGCTACTTTCTAAGTCACATCTAGAAGCTGGTGTTTCAATGCCTCTGGCACTGTCCTGGATCAGACCATCCCTGAGCTCCACACGCATCCCCCAAGGACATTTTCAACTCTGCAGGCTGGAGAGTGTGGGCACCGAACAGGCTACTGTGGGTTGGAGGGGCTGGTGATGTTTTGTTCCCAGTCCTGCACTTTCTAAATGATAGGAACAGTAATATTCATTATGAATAACAAACAAACAAACAAACAAACAAACACACACCCTTATCTTACCTCCTGCAGGCAATGACTATTGACAGTTTGGTGTTTACTTTCAAAACAATTTCCCCCACCTACACACATGGCTAATTTTACTTTTTACAACTAATGAGATGATACCCTGTGTGTCTGTCAGGATCCCACAGGAAACAGCACATTCAGTCTGAGTAATAAAGGGGAGTTTAATGAATGAAATATTTACAAAGGCGTGGGGGCTGGGCAAGCAGTGAAGAATGGGGAGCCATTACCTCTGCTGGCCACAGGGATGCAGGGAGGGAGCAGTTACCAGACCAGAGGAAGACTGTGGTCCTCAGCAGAAGGACACAGGGAATCCCTGGTGCCTGGCAGGGGGCAAAGGGGATAAAGACCCTGGCCTCACTCTGCCTCTGCCCTCCCATCACCTGCTGGGGCCTCACCCCCATGGGTCATCCTCCAGGGTGGGTTCTGAGGGGCAGCTGAGGAGGCCCACATTACCTGCCTCCCTAGACCTCTTCCTTCCATCAGCTTGCACGCCAGGTGGTGGGGCATCCGGGCTTTGGGAAATAGGTTTTATTAAGAGTCAACGGGATTTACTGGTGGAAAGGCTGTGCGGTATGACAGAAGGAAGGGAAACAAGGATAACCCTGAGAGTGTGGGACTGATGTTGGGGTCATCAACAAGTCTGGGGGCTTAGGCGGAGGAGGATAGAATCAAGAAATCAGTTTGCTTGGGCTCTGCCCTGACATGAGAAGCGATATCTACATCTTCATAAGCCTTTTCCTGCATGAGCATCTTCCCCCGACTTGTCCCCTGACCAAGATTCGAGAGGGTTGAGGCTAGGCAGAGAGCTCCCCCGAGCCTCTGGGTCAGACCCCGGGAGTGGTTCACCAAGTTGCTTCTCAGGGTGAAATTGACAAGGTCAGGTGCATGAAGGCTATAAATAATAGAAGAGACACATTAGAAATGACAGCCATAACCAAACCAGAAAATCCTCATTTCTAACCAGATACATTAAGTATCTGTTTTTCGTCTCTGCCCCAAAGATGTGCACAGCTGTCTGGCATTTGTGGACCGGCTCAGGCTGCTTAACTCCCACCTGCTTTCCTGGGGTCAGGCCTCTTTGGTGAACTTGAATGTTTGTGCCACTGCTATCAGCAGCCTAGATCTGCTGAGCCAGCAAGAGATTTCTGGCTTTGTGAAGGGACACTGGAAGGGGCACCCTATTGAACTGGGTTCAAGGGCAAACCTAGGATCCAATGCAGTCTGATGGGACAGTGGAAAGAATCCCCTCCTACCCCCAGCAAGCTGGGGAACTGCAGCCAGGTCAGCAACAGTGGAGTTCTGAGTGGGAAGTAATGGGAAGAAGGAGCAAGGCATGCTTACCTGTTTGGTTGGTTTTGGTTTTGGTTGGTAGAATCCATAAGAAGTAAAAATGAAATGCTTTTCAATGACAGGCACTGTTGGTTGAGTTGACTACCCAACCGCCATTCCCCCTTCTTTCTAGCTCACATAACCCTGATTGTGTTCTGAGGCACTGGGTCCACTTCCATAGTATGAGTCAGTGATGGGACTATGGATGGACATGTGACCTTGTGTGTGTCACTGGCCACATAATGAAAGATATTCCTGTGACAGATAGATAGATAGATAGATAAGATTGATTTGTTTCTCCTCAGAATGATGAGTGTGATGTTTGGAGCCATGGCAACTGTATTATAACCAGGGTTGGGGACCCCAAGAAAATCACAGAAGCATAGACTCTGAGTCTTGACACCGCAGAACGATTGAACCAACCTTGAAACCACCTTCATTTAGAACAGGGTTTCTGTCTCAGCACTGTTAACATTTTGGAGCAGATAATTCTTTGTTGTGGGAGCTGTTTTGTGCATTGTAGGATGTTTAACAGCATCCCTGGTCTCCACCCTATAGATGCCAGTAGCACCCGCATCCCAGTCATGTCTCCACAGACATTGTCAAATGTCTCCTGGTGGGCAAAATAATCCAAGGTTGAGAATGGTTGCTCTAGAAATCTTGTAAAATATTATATGGATTGCTTAAGCCACTGCTGGTTGGGAATTTGGGTTTTTGCAGCCTTAGCTGCAAGTCAGACATAGTCCCGGTCCTCATGCAGCTCACAGTCTTGTAGTGGAGACAAAATCATTCATTCGTTCATTCATTCATTCATACTTGTGTTCATCTATGCATTTATTCAAACATATTTACTGAGCCCTAACTATGTCTTCCACACTGATCTAGGGTCTGGAAATATCACAGGGAACATAGTAACGTTTGTGCTCTTACGAATCCGATGTTTCAGTAAGACAGACGATAAACAAAGCATGTACAGTTGGTCAGGTGGGTCTACCAGTGGGGAAGGATAGAGGAGGGTGGAGAAATAGAAGGCGCCACGGAGGGGATGTTATTTCGTGTTTACATTGGCGGTCAGAAGGATCTTCTCTGACAGGTGACATTTGAGTGCACATGCCATTTACCGAGATGGGAAAAACTTGTGTGGGAAAAGCAAGTTTGGGAGTGGAAAACCAAGAATTTTTTTCAGACATGTTAATCTGATGGTTGTTAGGTAACCAGTGGAGACATGGGGCAGGCAGCTGGAGATGGGACTCTGCAGAAACATGTGCAGTAGTTCCACCTTATCCACCAGGGATACGTTCCAAGACCCCCAGGGGATGCCTGAAACCCTGATGGTACTGAACCCTACATATACTATGTTTTTTTCTATACATGCATACCTATGATAAAGTTTAATTTATAAATTAGGCATAGTATGAGATTAACAATAACTAATAATAAAATAGAATGATTATAACAAATATTGTAATAAAAGTTATATGAATGTTCTCTCTCTCTCTCTCTCTCTCTCTCTCTCTCTCTCTCTCTCTCCCTGAATCTGATGACGAATCTGATGACCAAGATGGCTACTAAGTAACTAACTCTAAGGTGGGTGTTCTGCACAGTCACCCTGGGTGCCCTGATGCAATCAATCTCCAATTGCCCCCTGTGGAAACCTGCTGGGTAACACACCCTTGGTGGGGGGCGGGGGGCCTTCCCTCCCATGTCACTCCCCAACTCCCTTACTGGTGTCTCCCACACTTCCCAAATACACTTCTTGCACTAGAATCTCTTTCTCAGGGTCTGCTTCTGGGGGGACCCAACCGAAGACACTCGAAGGTTCCCAGCACCAAACTGGGGCCTAAACCAGCACACCAGTAAATCAACAAGAAAATCACCAGGTAATGCTGATGCCACGGAGAGATAAACAGAGGGGTGCTTAGATGTCTGAGGGGTGAAGGCTCACTTAGTCAGGATGTCAGGCACGGCTTCTCTGAGCTGGTATCTGCCACGAGGAGATCTGAGAAAGATCTCCAGGCCCAGAGCACAGTGCAAAGGCTGGGGGGGTCGGCGTGGGGAAAGCTGGGCGTGCTGGAGGCACAGAGAAGAGTGAGTGTGACGGAGCCCCGAGATAAAAGCAAGAGGTAGGAAATGAGGTCAGAGAGGCTGCTATGGCCAGAATGAAGAATGAATGAATGAATGAATGAATGAAAAAATGAGCAGATGACCTAGAGCTATAGAAATTCGAGAGGAGACCGTCTGGGGCAGATCTACCCCAGCCCCTGCTGGGAGAGGGAGTGCGCCGTCTAGAATGTGGCAGGAACCCTTCAGAAATGTTGCAGCTGGACCAGAAATACTGCTTGTTGCTTTCATAACCATTTGGAGGTCGGGAGGTGGAGGAAGACAGCCAGACAAGGCGGGGAGGGAGGCTGGGGAATCCCCAGCTATCTGCCCCACCAGGGCCTGAAAATCTGACAGCATCTGTCACCAGGAAATCACAGGCAATCGCCTTAAGGGATAAAAATCTGTTTGGGGAAGCACTTAGGGCCAAGTAGAGGGGGTGCGTGGGGGGCTGGTCTGCTGCTTGCAGGGGGAGCAGAGGCTGCTCCTAGGGGATGGGGCATCTCTGGAGGCTCCTGCAGCCCAGATGCCAGGGGCTAAGCAGGTGGGGGGCCTCAGGAAGTGCTGTCGTTGAATGAATTGGCTGTGGAGTTTGGGGGAAGCCCTCTCACTCTTTGTCGCTGTGCTAGAATGCCCACCGCTGGAGTCACACCTTTGGACCCGAGCTCTCCTGCCAGAGACCCTGTAAATACACAACTGCAACACCCGGAAGAGAGAAGCACATTGGCACCTGCCAGAATCTTCACCCAGAACCTTTGTTGGTTGCCAGTGATACCCATGAGGGGCTGGGACACCAGACAGGTATTTTTCGATATGTTAAAGGCATGTAACTAGAGTTACCATGGACTTGTGATGGTACAAAGTAAAAATGCAATTCAAACAGACTTAAACACAACAGGAATTTATTGCTATTTTTGTTGTTGTTTTTAAATTTTAATTCTTTAATTCTTTATTGTTTAAAGTATTACATAAGTCTTTTTCCCCCATTGACCTCTCCCTGGCCACCCCCATCACGGACCTTCACCCTCCCCCCACCCATGTCTGTGTCCATTGGTTATGCTCATATGCATGCATACAAGTCATTTGGTTGATCTCTTCCCCTTCACCCCCCACCTTCCCTCGTAGGTTGGACAATCTGTTCGATGTTTCTATGACTCTCGTTCTATTTTTATCAGTTTATGTTGTTCATTATGTTCCACAAATGAGTGAGATCATGTGATATTTATCTTTCTCTGACTGGCTTATTTCACTTAGCATAATGCTCTTCAGTTCCATCCATGCTGTTGCAAATGGTAAGAATTCCTTCTTTTTTACAGCAGTGTAGCATTCCATTGTGTAGATGTACCACAGTATTTTTTATTGTAGTAAAATATACATAACATAGAAATTACCATTTTAACCATTCTTAAAATGGGTGATTCAGTGGCATTAAGTACATTTCACGGTGTTGTGCAAACCTCACCACTATTCATTTCAAGAACATTTTCATCATCCCAAACAGAAACTCTGTACCCATTCACCAATAACCCTCACGAATTTCTTGGGTAATAAAAAACCCAGGACAACTCTCACTGATGCCTCCTCTGGGTTGAATCTGGGATGGGATTTCCCTTGGGGATATCAGGGTGGCTGACCGAGCTCCAGCCTGATATTCTCACAGCAGTAAGGCCAGAGGGAGAGAGAAACGAACTCCCTGGACAGTTGCTCAAGCAAAAGCCATGGGATTAGCTTGGATCGGCCTGTCTGGCTTGACTGAAATCGTGTTGCTATGGACTAAATGTTTGCGTCCATCCAAATTCATATGTTGCAACCTGATCCCCAATGTGATGGTATGAGGAGTGGGGCCTTTGGGGGTGATTAGGTCATGAGGGTGGAGCCCTCATGAATGGGATTCGTGCCCTGTAAGAAGGGGCCTGAGAGAGCTTGCTTCCTTTTTCACTGCTCTCCACCAGGTGAGGGTGAGAAGACTACTGTCTGCAAACCAGGAGGTGGGCTCGCATCAGATACTGGATTTGCCTGCATCGTGATCTTGGACTTCTCAACTTCCGGAATGGAGAGGAATAAGCATTGTTTAAGGAATGTTGTTATAATAGCCCGAGCTAAGACACCTGTGAGCCCCTGAACCGATCCCTGTGGCCAGGGGCACTGATGACCCATTTGGCTTGGGGACTGAGAGAGCGGGATCAGGTGGCTTTCCAGGAGAAAATCAGGGGTTATGTTATCTGGTGAAAGTCCGCGGTTTGGCAAAAATAACACATTGTCACTATACCATACACCTCAAGCCATCTTTCCGGAGTGAGCAGGTGACTCCATCCAGGCAGCCAGTGTCATCCCAGAATTCTTGCTGCAGGGAAATAAATGCGGGTTGCTAAGCTAATTGAATGAAAGCCCAAAGCCACTCCAGGCCACCATGCAGAGGGCCTCCTGGGTCTGAAGCCAGCACGAAGGAAATCAGAGCTAGAAGATGGAGAGGACCAGCCCCGATAACAGGGGTAAATCCCTGGGTCCAGCCCAGCTTGAAGCTAGTTCTACTTGTGGGGATATTACGGTTATGTGAGCCAACAAATTTGCTTTTTCGCTTAAGCCAGTTTGAGGTTTTATATTTTGTCACTTGTTATCCAAAGAGGATTAATGCTAGTTCATGACCACAAATCATTTAAGAAGCATGAAGCTAGGTCATTTCTAAATTCCTCTCCAGCCAAACATTCTAAAAAAAACTTCCCTTCCAAAATTTGATGACAAAGAATTTTATGTTATCTGGGCTTTCTTGTCAAGCCCGTGAAATTTCTCTATAGTCACTAACTCACTGTCCAACTTTAGTCACCACTCCAGCCCCTCTTCCTAGTCTGTTCTTCTGTCCCATCCCAGGGACAGAGGATGGGGAGTACTGGGAGATGACTGGTGACTGCATCGGGAAACTCAGATAAGGTGACTTTGGAGCAGAGCCAGGAACAGGTGAGGGAGGGAGCGAGCCATGTAAGTTTCTGGAGAAAGTGTATTCCTGGCAGAGAGAACAGCATGTGCAAAGGTCCTGAGGCAGGTAGGAGCCTGCTGTGTTCAAGGATCCCTGTGTGCCTGAGAAAAGAGAATGAGGGGTAGAGTGATACAAGGTAAAGTCAGAGAGGACATGAAGGAGGGGGGCAAACGGTAGAGAGTTGGGTATTAATATTAACATGATGTTTAGAGTTACACTTTTTTTGATCTCATGAACTTTTTCTTCTAGATTTACCGAGATATGATTGACATATAGCATTATGTAAGTTTAAGGTATACAATGTGATTATTTGATCATGTATAGATTGTGAAATGCTTGTGACAATAAGATTAGTGAGCACATCTTTCACCCCACCTAATTACCATGTTGTTGTAATGGTGAGAACACTGAGACTCTACTCTCTTAGCAACTTTTAAGTGTACAATTCTGTTGATCATATATGGTCACACATTCCTGATCACACACATATACCCAAACTCCCGCAGGCCCATATACACCCATTCAGACCTTCACACATTGGCCTATGGACATGTGAACACACACACTCACACTTGGACACGTGTCCACCCATTTTCCCACACAAGCACACTCACATCCTTTGCCTGGGCACACGTATTCTAATACACTCACCCACATTCTCTATGACACGCCCTCGTGCACACTGGCACCACACAGTTGCAAATACACGTGCACGCTCATTTCTATTCACTCACATTCACATGCTCACCGGTATCAGCCTGCCCATTCACTCGCTCACACGCAGTCCCAGATCCCCGGCCTGGCACTCATGTACACACGTACATGTTGGCTGCTCACACATTCACGTTGGGCACAGATTCAAACACACAAACAACCACATTCTCATCCACTCACCTCCATCGCCCCCACCCCCACTTTTTTCCGTGAGGTTCATTAATCATGGGGTCAAGACAGACATTTGAAAATCATCCTGCCGTTACATTACTCAGGGAAAGCTGGAGGAGGAGGGCAGTTTATTAAATTTGGAACTGTGCTTCTCTGGGGAAACTCTGAAGAAGAAAGAACCCTCAGCTGAAGATGGAAAGCCGAGCTCAGAGCAGGGATTATGGGATCAGCCGAGATCATCTCACTGCTTTCATTAACCCCAGAGTTTATTTTCCCCTCTCCTTCTTGACAAGTTCACGAGAGACTGACAGCCACAGCCGTGGGCTGCCAACTTGACCTCCCAAAAACAGTTCCTTGTGGAGCCCCCTTGTGGGCTGGGATTGGGGGGAGACCTAAGTTCTCCTTAGTTCTGCTGGTCTAGTGGTTGAATAGTGTCCCCACAAATTCATGTCTATCTAGACCAGTGGTTCTCAACCTTCCGAATGCCGCGACATACAGTTCCTCATGTTGTGGTGACCCCCAACCATAAAATTATTTCCGTTGCTACTTCATAACTGTAATGTTGCTACTGTTATGAATCGTAATGTAAATATCTGATATGCAGGATGTATTTTCATGGTTACAAATTGAACATAATTAAAGCATAGTGATTCGTCACAAAAACAATATGTAATTATATATGTGTTTTCCGATGGTCTTAGGCGACCCCTGTGAAAGGGTTGTTCGACCCCCAAAGGGGTCGCGACCCACAGGTTGAGAACCGCTGCTCTAGGACCTCAGAATGTGATCAGGTTTGGAAATAGGGTCTTCGCGGATGTAATGAGTTGAGGATCTTGCCATGGGCCCCCAGTCCAATGACTGCAAGAAGGAGAGAGACACAGAGACACAGGGAGAAGGCCTTGTGTAGACAGAGGCAGAGATGGGAGGGATGCAGCTACAAGCCAAGGAACGCCAAGACTGCTGGGGCCTCCAGCCGCTGGAGGAGCAGGAAGGGTCCTCCCCAGAGCCTTTGGAGGGAGAGCAGCCCTGCCGACACCTCCATCTTACATGCCTGTCCTCCAGCGCTGTGAGAGAATAAATTCCTGTTGTTTCAGGCCACCAAGTGTGTGGTAATTTGTTCCAGCGTCTGTAGGACAGATTTTAATTAACTGCATGGACTTGGGCAAGCCCTGCACTCTGCTGGTCTTCAATTTTCTCACCTGTAAAAGAGGATGCCCTTGGACATTGATTTAGTCAACAAAGGTGTGCTGGGTACCTCCTACGTATCTGGCTTTGAATGTACTACAAAAAGCCAAGCAGACAGGAACCCCTGCGCCATGCAGCTGCCATCCCAGAAGAAGAAGAAAGATAATGAAAATAAGTAAAATACCTGGTATGTCAGGACATGATAAGGCTGCCAGCTCGGCCTGGCCTGCAGGAAGTCACCCTCAGCTCTGATTCCAAGTAGAATCATAACCGCCGCCTGGGCGTTTCCTTTGATTGGGTAAATAAACTCAAGGGAAGGAGGCTGTAGAGACCACAGAGGGCAGAGGTGGATGGGTCTGGTAATGCTGAGCAGGGAAGGGTGAGGAGGTTCCCCAAACGTCCCCAGGCAGAGAGAAATTGGGGTGGCAAAGATGCCTCTTCGGGTTCCTAACCCATCATGTGTCTCCCCCCAGGGTCTGCCTCCCTCCTTCAGGTCACCGGGACACTGAGACCGAGGGACATCTGGAGCCCATTAGGATGGCATCAATCCCACACGGGGATGTTTTGACTGGACCCTTGGATGGGATTTCTTGAACATTAATGGTGTTTATTTTCCTATAAAGATTCTGAAATCAAGATTGCCACCCTGGCTCAGCCAGCATGGCTCAGTGGTTGAGTGTCAACCTATGAACCAGGAGGTCACGGTTTGATTCCCAGTTGGGGCACATGCCCAGGTTGCAGGCTCAATCCCCAGTGTGGGGTGTGCAGGAGGCAGTTGATCAATGATTCTCTCTCATCACTGATGTTTCTATTTCTCTCTTCTTCTTCCTTCCTCTCTGAAATCAATAAAAGAAAGAAAGAGAGAGAGAGAGAGAGAGAGAGAGAGAGAAAGAAAGAAAGAAAGAAAGAAAGAAAGAAAGAAAGAAAGAAAGAAAGAAAGAAAGAAAAGAGCCACCCTGGCCCCTTTCAGGGGAAGAGATGAGCCAGAAAGCCCACCCCTCTGGCCCTGGGGTCCTTGGTCTTCCAAAGAAGACAGTGGAAACGTCAAGACGTGGTGTAGTGCCTTGTAGACAATCAGAACCCAAGATTCAGCCCAACCGTCTCATGATACACAGTCTATGTTGCAGTTACAACATTGCCCCTGCAGCACAAAAGCAACCACCAACAACACATAAACAAATAGACAGGGCCGTATTTCCATAAAACTTTATTTGCAAAAACAGCAGTGGGCCACAGTTCACCGACCCCTGCCCTGTGGCATCCCAGTGCTTACTATGAGATATTCGACATGGTGTGTGGTCAATACATATTTGCTGATGTGATTAATGATTCTCCCTACTCACTAGCTATAAGACCTCGAGCAAGTGACTTCCTCTCTCTGAGCCTCGGTTTCCTCATTTGTAAAATAAAGAGACTGGAGCAGATGAGCTGTGATCTGCTCATTGGAGCAGATGAGCTGTGACTCCTGCCTCACGCTAATCCCAGCCTTGCTGAGTGGTAAGATATCTTCTTGAGAATTTCAAGGTGCCCACAGTATTTCTGTATTATTTTACCTGAAAAGGGTGTATGGTGTGTGCGCATGTTGTGCAAGGGGCTATGAGTTTTCTTGGTCCCCTTTTTTGATTCAACTTTATATTACTACTAGAGGCCTGGTGCACAAAAATTCATGCACTGGAGAGGGGGTCCCTCAGCCCGGCCTGCCCCCTCTCACAGTCTGGGAGCCCTCAAGGGATATCCTACTGATGACTTAGGCCTGCTCCCACCAGGATGATCAGGGGAAGGCACTGCCTCCATCACCCCGCTGCTGCTGCCACTGCTGGCCATAGTGTCTGCAAGGCCTGAGCCCCGGGCCTCGCAGCCGCCAGGGCTCACGGCTGCCTGAGCCTTGGGCCTCGCAGCCACTGTGGCTTTGTCTGGATGGAGGTCCGCCCTAATTAGCATATTACCCTTTTATTAGTATAGATTCCTTTATCTGAAAGTTCTGGTCATCAATTGCTATGGGTCTCTGACCTTCACAGTTCTCAAGGGGACTGCTGGGCTACCTGTCCCATAGTGTAGCTTCCACAGCCAATGTATTATCAGGACTTTCAGTTATAAGTGACAGAAACTTAAGCTGGCTTCTGCACAAAGAACATTTATTGGCTCATGAAACTAAAAACGTCACCCACAATATGGCTTCTAGAACATTCCGGTGGGAAACTCTGAGCAGTGTGAGAGCTCTAAATTCAAACCTTCCAAATATAGTTGTCAAGGTAGGAGGAGAAAAACATGTTTAGCTTTGTTTATAACTTTTACATATTAGAAATTTGGTACGTGGGCCTCCCTTGTCCTGGGGCCCGCAGGTGAGCTAGACGTGGGTGAGCAGTCTTGGGCCACCGTGGAGGACATGCGGGAGGCTGCTGACGGCTCTGCCACACCAGCTGTGAGGCCTGGAGCAGGTGGCCTAGCAGCACTCTCCAAAAGGGGCTCAAAATAAAGTCTAAGTCATGGGGTTATTGTGAGAAGCGAGTAAGATAACGTGTGCAAACGTGCTTTGAGAAATCCTATACAATGTTAGGGACTATTATTATTGCTGGAAGTGATTAGAGGCGGACGTGGTTTCATCACCCTCCTGAGAGATGGTGCCTGAAACCGAGAGGATTCTGGGAAATGTCTGACCGAAGGTGAAGAGGAGGGCTGTGTGCAGACGAGATAAAGCAATGGGCTTAATGTGGTGGGAAATCTTAGGAGCTCCATAAATATTTAGCTTGTCGACCACATGTCACCTGAGATCTACCTGTGCTAGAAGGTTCTTGACAAGGCAAGCCGATGCCCTGATATTTAGTCTGAGGCCCTCAGAAAAGGAGGGGTCTTCTCTATGCTGTCCTGCTCCGCCATCCCCGGGGGAAAAATTATTTCAACAGAGGCTTGGGGCTGTGTGCAGAGGCATGTGGAGAGGAGTATAGACAGAAGGAAAGAGGACAGGTAGAGATGGAGGAGAGGGGAGGAAAAGAGGAGAGAAGGGAGCCGAATGAATACTCCTGCTATTTTAGAGCTGGAAGGGAGTCCACAGATCCTGCCCAATCCCCCAGGAAGTGGAGGCTCAGAGAGTCAAGCAACCTGCTGAAGGTCACACAGCTCAGTGTTGGTCTCAGAAAAGAAAGGTGAGCCACCAAGGGAGAGTGGTCTGCAGCAAGTGAAGGGAAGGAGCAGTTGGAAGACAGCAAAATCTACTCCAAGCAGACCCCCGGCTGGCAGGTGGTATGGAATGAAGGCAGGATTTACTAAGCACCTTCACTGTGCCAGTCTCCATGCTGGGCACTTGTCTTACTGACTGACTGTTCTTGGGTTATTCTTGGCCCATACACTCAGGTATATTTTTGCTTAGTCTTGTTTTATTGATCACTTTCCTTTGGTCTTCAAGCCACATGCCATGTCAATGAACTGTTGGGAGAGCCAAACTCAGTCCTTCTGGCTGTTCCCATCCAAGTCCTGTGAAAGTATCCTGTGGTCCGGGGTAGCTGAGTCATGGGAGGCCATTCTTACCAACGCATAGTTCCCTCTTAATGCGATGTCCAGTTCCCATACGGTCCCTTCAGGACAGGAAGCCCCAATCATTCATGCCACGGGTAGGGCATAAAACCTTTGGTGAGATTAGGCCAAATTCCCCAGGTGCACTGAGCAGCCATGAGCTCTGAGGAGCAGATTCCAAGGGAACAGATTCTGGAGTCAGACCACAGCTCTACCACTTACTAGCTGTGCAGACTTGGCAACTGGCTTCACCTCTCTCTAGATATGAAATGGAGACACAAAATTATGGTGTGAGTATAAGACACTGAGTGCCTAGAACAGCGGAGGGGGAATAAGGAGAGAGAATAGTATAGAAAGAAGGGAAAAGAGGTAGGGGACGTCCTACTCTTCTGGCCTCCCAGAGTCTGGCCCTGCCTTTGCTCCCCACCCTCCTTGGCCTCAGCTGGCCTTGCTCTTGCTCTCTGGACCCTCAGGCTGGCTGGCCTGGCCCCGGTCACTCTCGGATGCTCCCCTCTCTCACCTCCCCCTGGATGCTGCTCTCACTTGGCCAAGCCTCCCATGACCTTGGCCAGCTTCTTCAACCACGCCAGATGCCAGGTCCCAGTGTTATTGCACCCATTTGACAGGTCGGAACACCCGGCCCAGAAAGGGGCTGTGATTTGTCCTGGGCCCCACAATGCGACAGCGACAGGATGCAGACCCAGGTCTCCTGATTCCCAGGCCCATGCTGCCTGCTCTTCCTGGCAAGAGAGGCTGCTGGGTTGTGGCTGAACACCCAGAGTACAGACCAGTGGGTTTCAATGGGGGTACATTTTGGTTGTCATGACTCGAAGGGGTGGGGATAGTAACTGGCACCTCGTGAGTGGAGTCCAGGAATGCTACCAACAGTCCCACAGTGCACAGGACAGCCCCACATGATGAAAAGTTACCTGGCCACAGGCGACAGTAGTGCTGATTTACAATGCAGATTTAAACCATGACACATTCTCTAACCCCAGCTTCCTTTTCCTTAAGATGGTGAGGATAACAGCAGCAAGCTCATAGAATTTGGGGAGCATTACATGACCTAATGCATGTAGGGAGCTGAACCTGGTAGCTGGTGGGAAGCGGGTTTACTCAATAAATGGGGTGGAGAGGGGATGGGGGTGCACCAGCGGGGCTGGCTCCTACAGTGTCCCATCACTAAACTGCAGGAGGTGTGATGGGGGACCACGGTCATCAACACTGAGCCCAAGTGGCAAGCTTGTGTCTAATAGAATTTTGAGTTCCTCCCCACCTCCTGTCATCAGCATTTGAGACTCCGGGTGTTAATTTAAAAGGAGAAACTGCATTACCTGTTCTCCGTGCAGATCTGAGCCTCTATTTTAATTTGCCTTCATTATCTCTTTCTCTTATTAAGAACGGCAAATCTGTTTTGTGTTTTCATTATTCCATTAGCTCGAGGAGACTCATCAGTAATGTGGGGAGCTGCCAACATAAATAGCATTATTTTCATACAGGCGATGCAATAATTGACTTAAATCGCTATCCTGCGGAGGCCATGGCTCACAATTAGAGAAAGCGTGTGATTTGAAAACGAGTTACAATTGATTGGATTTCAGGGGAAACCAGGTTTGGAATGTGTTAATTGCATTCTGCCTAAACACAGGGTCTAAATGAAGCAGCCGGAGATTTAGGGAAATTACAAAATCTTCTCTAGAAACGGCCCCAAATTGCTTAATAGGATAGGAGAGATCTGATTAAAATGGGGGGCTAATGGCCTCACTGTATTTCGGGGTGACAGGCTGAACTTCTCATCTTGGAAACTCGAGATAAGAGAGTAACAGACATCAATCTGTTTTATGGCCTGGCTGCGTTTGGGGGGCAGATATCAATGGCACCTCCTTCCTGTTAGAACCTAAGTCAGACTCTGTCTCACCTCTACTCGAAGCCCACCAGTGGCTTCCATCTCATTCTTGGGAAAAGCCAAGTCCATACAATGGTGCCCAAGACCCTATGTGATCTGTCCCGTAAACTTGCTACCTCCTCACTCACCAGGGTCAACAAAGGGCCTTCATGGCCAGTCCTTTGCTCATGTCTCTACTGTCATCTCATCTCTCATTGTTTGCTCCTCCCACTCCCACCACCTAGAATTACTGACGGATCCCTGATGGCTCCATGTCCTGCCTTGCCAGAGCCTTTGCATATGTTCTTCCCGGCTTCACTCACCTGGTTAATTCCTAAGCTGCCCCCACATCTTACTTGGTTCATGCTCTTCCTCTTAAAGTTCCTAGAAATTCATAGGAAAAAATCGTTAGTAGGAAACTTGTTTTATGTGACTGGCTACTCCAGCTCTCGGGTTTCTGGATCCTCAGCTACATGAATAAAGTGGGAACAGATATAGATATAGATATAGATATAGATATAGATATAGATATAGATATAGATAGATATAGATATAGATATACTGGTAGATATAGATATAGATCTCAGATGACTCTGCTTCCTGGTCACAATTGATTGGCCCAAATGTCGTTTCTGATCCAAATTGGACCAATCAGAGTCCTTCCCTGGGAATTTGAAATGTAACCTAAGGATTTGAAGCACAGTCTGGCTGCACTTTTATGTTTTTCTCTCTTGCTCTCTCTGTTTCTTTCTTAATTCTTCTGCTTAATTTCCTTTTATATACACAGTTTTATATAAATGGATACATGAAATATGCATTTTTAAGTTCAGTACTGAATTCCCTTGTTCCAATTTCCTCTCACATTCACCTGTAACCCAGCACTAGATGACCCACATTAGCAACTCTAAATGTACCCTTTCAAAATATTTTCATTTGTGTCTGTATTTATAATTATGTGATACATACAACTATCTGCAAATGGATCGGCATTTTTTCAATTGCTTTTTATTTCATAAAATGGGATTCTATTTTATACTCTTTACTACATGTTGTTTTTTTTCTCTTATTCAAAAATCTCTCCAGGTCAACTGCTAAAGCTCTGATCAGGCTTGCAAAGGTGACAGGATGGTCTGGGTTGAGTCAATGCCAGAAAGAATGGCTATTCTCAGAGTGGAAGCAGAGAAAGTGGGTCTGCAGATGGAGGAGGAGAGAGAAGGAACTCAGAGAAACTGAGGGAAGCCACAGAGATCGGTGCCCTCTGTATTGGGGCTGGCATATGGCCCCCCGGTCTCTCAGCCTTTGCGTCTGGGAGAGCCCACGGCTTCTATTTAAGAAAATGGACCTGCATGTCTGTTTCACTCACATGCCTGCACACAGCAAGTGCTTATAAAGGTTTGTTAAACCCGGCTGGCGTGGCTCAGTGGTTGAGCATCAACCTATGAACCAGGAGCTCCTGGTTCGATTCCCGCTCAGGGCACATACTTGGGTTGAGAGCTCGATCCCCGGCATGCAGGAGGCAGCTGATCAATGATTCTCTCTCATCGTTGATGTTTCTATCTCTCTCTCCCTTCCTCAATAAAAACATTTTTTTAAAAAAACAAAGAAACAAAAATACAACAACAACAAAAACAGAAAATGGCCCTGCATTGGCTTAAGCCTCATCAGGATTTTAAAAAGATTCCCAGGTGATTCTAATGTGCAGCCAAGGTTGAGAACCACTGGCTTAAGCCAATGCAGTGGGCATCAGCTGAAATGAATAGTCTTAACTAATACATGATGCCTTATGCCTACTTGGGCTTTTTTTCGACCTTGACTCATGAGAGTGAGGTAGCCCAACTCCTCAGGTAATGACGTTTTACCATAGTTGGTCCAGACAAGCCCCAACGCTTGAGTGATTTGTTCATTTGCTTACCCATTCGCTTGATTCTATCCTCCATCTCTACCTCCCACCACCAACAGCTGCTCAGATGTGTGCCTTTTACTTTGTCTAATTTTGCCTAAAGTAGGCAAGCGCTGCCTTGTGTGTATAACGTCTAAAATTACATATGTGGCGCTATGTGGTAGATGACTTTCCTTCTTTTCTTCATTTTTTGTTTGTTTGTTTGTTTGTTTGTTTAGTTTCCCACCCCAGGTGCAGGGGGCTGAGTCCCTCATCCTCCTCTTTGCCGCGTGATCATCCTTGGCTGGGCAAGGTTCAGTTCTCGTTAATTCCTCTCCTCTCCACTCCCCACTCCCCGTGCTCCCAGTGGCATGTCTGAGTGCCTCCTTCTGTGGGTGTGTGTGTTTTGCAAACCACCTCTAGTTGCTTTGCGGGCATCTGCGTTTGCCGTCTGTGCGATGGCACTGCACTGCGTGTGCAGATCTCTCTGTGCTGCTGTGTGCACATCTGGGGCAGTGCTGTGACTGTCGCATAATCCTCCCAGGCGTGAACCTGGCAGGCTTTCCTTGCTGCCAAAGAAGAATCCGGAGACAGGTGTTAGATATTTGCATGCTGTTTCGTTCTCACAGGAGGAAGGCTCATCTTCCTAGTCCGTTTCAAGGAACAAAGGCAAAGCCAGGATTTAGAAGGGAGAGGAACTGAAGCAAACTGCAGGCTGGAAACAATGAATCTTGTTTTTGAGATAGAATCTCGCAAAAAGCAGCACATCTTGTTTTGGGGGAGGTTGGGGTGGGGGTAAATGAATTATCTGGCATCTAGTGAAGAGGTCAGTTTGAAATTGTTGTTGAGTGGTCAAGTAGAGGAAGCAAAAAATCATGCTGGCTGTTTAAGGGCGTTCTGAGACCCTGGAGAGTGTGATTGAGGAACACCTGTGACAGGCTGAGCGATGGCCAGGTCTTTCCCTCAGCACCTCCGCCCCCCCACCCCCCGCAGGGCCAGCACCTCCACCCTCCCCCTGCAGGGCCAGCCAGGGACCGTCCTCCCAAGAACAACTCACACCATCACCAGGGAGGAATGGCGCTGCTATGAACATCCAAGCAGGTGTGTCCTGTGCAAAGGCCTCTCTCAACCACGCATCCTGGACAGGCATGCTATGCCCCCCAGGGGTGTGTGTGTGAAAAAACATGACTCTTGTTTAAAACTGTGGTGAAATACACGTAGCATAAAACTGACCACCTTAACCATGTTTAAAGCACACTCACGCTGCTGTGCGACCATCACCGCTACCCACCCATTAGCTCTTTTCATCTTGCCAGACTGACACTCTGAGTTCATTAAACAGCTACTCCCCACTGCCCGCCTGCCCCCGGGAACCATGCTGCTTTCTGTGTCTGTGACTTTGCTCCGGGTACGTCACGTAAGTGGAATCTTACAGTACTTGTCTTTCTGTGACTGGCTGATGTCACTGAGCATCGGGTCCTCAAGGTTCACCCTGTAGCATGTACTCTTTGTATGTATAAAGCACAGCTGTACCCACAGCACATAGACAGATACACAGAACACACAGTGTCGCTGTGGTATGAACTTTTCATTGTGGGGGAGGTGCAGTTAGGAAAAATGCCCAAAAAAGGTTCCTTAGGGGTGAATGATTATTGATATTTGGACCAGATAATTCTCTGTTATGGGGCATCCTATGCATTGTAGGGTATTCACCAGCACCCCTGGCCCCAACCCACTAGATGCCAGTTGCACACCCCCAGTTGTGACAACCAAAAATGTCTCCAGGCATTGTCAAGTGTTGTCCTGGCTGGGCACCACTACTCTGGGCTCTGGTCCCGGGGGCGGGCTGCCCTGGCACCAAGCGTGCACACACCGCATGCTGCTGGGTGGCTCCCCGAGTGGCAGCCTCCGGCCAGCGGTGTCTGAGCATCGCAGCGGGGAGAGGGCTTCGTGGAGGAGCCTGGGCTGAGGCGCGTGGTGGCCCTGAGGCTGGAGGAACGGAGACTTGCCAAGCGCAGCACAGAAACAGGGCTTCTTGGCACAGAGTCCCTGTGGCCTCTGGGTCACCTTTCCCAGCTGAGTGACCAGACACAGCCCGTTCCCGGGCGTCAGGCCCCAGAGGGTGTTTTGAATGGACAAAGCTCGGGTGTCTGCTCCTAACAATACCCTGCCACTCCTCGCCGGCCACCTGCGCACCTTCCTGCGCACGCCCGCCCTTCCACACCCCAGGCCTTTGTGTGTGCATTCCCTCGGCTGACAAGTATTTATTGAGCACCTATTTCATGCCAAGGATGGAGCTAGGCTCTGAGATGTGGCTGTGAATAGGACCGCCAGCTCCCCACACCAGCCCCACCCAAGAGCTTGCAGAAGACTGGGTGCTCACGGCTTCCCCCCCCCTCCCCCTGGGGTGGGCAGTCAGGGATGGAATTCAGCGAAGCTGAACCCTCAGGGTGAGTCCCACCTGTTTCCACAGCCGCTGACTAAGGGCAGCAGCAGGGCTGGCCCCACGGAGCTGCATCCTTACCATATGCGGCTGCTGCTGCTTTCCCACCTCCCCAGCTGGTCCCCGTTCACCGGAGGAGAGGCCGGGTCCTCGGTGACTGCCGTCTGCCCCTGCCCTCACCTCTCCCAGCTCATCTCCTAGCCCTTTCCCTCCACTCACTCACTGTCAGCCACACAGGTCTCCCTGACCACCTTTCAGACACAGCAGGCGTGGTCCTGCACTGTCCCAGCATGTGCTCGGGGTCACCTGGAACACCCCTTTCCTCACACGTCAGCTCCATCACCTTCTGTCATCCTACCCCACGGGAGGACCGTAACCCTCCTCCCTGCCCTTCCCATCGCGGAGCACTGCTTTGTTTTCTCACTCGTGCTGATCATGATCTAACACAGTCCATGTTTTATGTCTTTATCTTGTCTATTTCTTTGTCTCTCCCCAGTTAGAAGGTAAACTCCACAACAGTTAGGATTTATCTATCAGGTTCTCTGTTGTCCTTCCAGCATTTGCCCCGGAGCCTGCCACATAGTAAGTGCTCAATAAATGTGTGTGGAATCAATGAATTGCACATGCTCCTCATAGAAGCCATGAGTACTTCTCAAAACTGAACATGCACGGAAATCCCTCAGAGATCTTGGCAAACACAGATGCTGGAGCAGTGGGTCTGGGTGGGGTCTGAGACGCTGCATGTCTATCAGCTCCCAGGGGATCGGAGGCCACCGGTCCTCAGCCACCCAGAGCCGCGTGGACTCCACTATGATGATCTGCATGCATTTTACAGATGAGTGAAGCCAGGTCAGAACGGTGGATTCAATTGCAAAAGGCCCCCAGGTTTAAGGAATGGGCTGGGTTTTGAAGTCTGTCAGACACCCAGAGCCAATGTTGATGTTATGGTGGGGGTGACTCAGAGCCAGCACTGTCACCCCACTGAATGGAGATGGCACCCTAACACTCCGTGCTCTCACTAAGCGCTCTTGTGCTGGGGCTTGGGGTCTTTCTCTGTGTTGGGAACCTTCCAGGAAGCTTTCTTGGCTCATTGACAATGAAGGGAGCTCTCTCCAGACCTAAGCTTGCACTTCTCTGGGCTCTGGTCCCGGGGGCGGGCTGCCCTGGCACCAAGCGTGCACACACCGCATGCTGCTGGGTGGCTCCCCGAGTGGCAGCCTCCGGCCAGCGGTGTCTGAGCATCGCAGCGGGGAGAGGGCTTCGTGGAGGAGCCTGGGCTGAGGCGCGTGGTGGCCCTGAGGCTGGAGGAACGGAGACTTGCCAAGCGCAGCACAGAAACAGGGCTTCTTGGCACAGAGTCCCTGTGGCCTCTGGGTCACCTTTCCCAGCTGAGTGACCAGACACAGCCCGTTCCCGGGCGTCAGGCCCCAGAGGGTGTTTTGAATGGACAAAGCTCGGGTGTCTGCTCCTAACAATACCCTGCCACTCCTCGCCGGCCACCTGCGCACCTTCCTGCGCACGCCCGCCCTTCCACACCCCAGGCCTTTGTGTGTGCATTCCCTCGGCTGACAAGTATTTATTGAGCACCTATTTCATGCCAAGGATGGAGCTAGGCTCTGAGATGTGGCTGTGAATAGGACCGCCAGCTCCCCACACCAGCCCCACCCAAGAGCTTGCAGAAGACTGGGTGCTCACGGCTTCCCCCCCCCTCCCCCTGGGGTGGGCAGTCAGGGATGGAATTCAGCGAAGCTGAACCCTCAGGGTGAGTCCCACCTGTTTCCACAGCCGCTGACTAAGGGCAGCAGCAGGGCTGGCCCCACGGAGCTGCATCCTTACCATATGCGGCTGCTGCTGCTTTCCCACCTCCCCAGCTGGTCCCCGTTCACCGGAGGAGAGGCCGGGTCCTCGGTGACTGCCGTCTGCCCCTGCCCTCACCTCTCCCAGCTCATCTCCTAGCCCTTTCCCTCCACTCACTCACTGTCAGCCACACAGGTCTCCCTGACCACCTTTCAGACACAGCAGGCGTGGTCCTGCACTGTCCCAGCATGTGCTCGGGGTCACCTGGAACACCCCTTTCCTCACACGTCAGCTCCATCACCTTCTTGTCATCCTACCCATGGGAGGACCGTAATCCTCCTCCCTGCCCTTCCCGTCGCGGAGCACTGCTTTGTTTTCTCACTCGTGCTGATCATGATCTAACACAGTCTATGTTTTATGTCTTTATCTTGTCTATTTCTTTGTCTCTCCCCAGTTAGAAGGTAAACTCCACAACAGTTAGGATTTATCTATCAGGTTCTCTGTTGTCCTTCCAGCATTTGCCCCGGAGCCTGCCACATAGTAAGTGCTCAATAAATGTGTGTGGAATCAATGAATTGCACATGCTCCTCATAGAAGCCATGAGTACTTCTCAAAACTGAACATGCACGGAAATCCCTCAGAGATCTTGGCAAACACAGATGCTGGAGCAGTGGGTCTGGGTGGGGTCTGAGACGCTGCATGTCTATCAGCTCCCAGGGGATCGGAGGCCACCGGTCCTCAGCCACCCAGAGCCGCGTGGACTCCACTATGATGATCTGCATGCATTTTACAGATGAGTGAAGCCAGGTCAGAACGGTGGATTCAATTGCAAAAGGCCCCCAGGTTTAAGGAATGGGCTGGGTTTTGAAGTCTGTCAGACACCCAGAGCCAATGTTGATGTTATGGTGGGGGTGACTCAGAGCCAGCACTGTCACCCCACTGAATGGAGATGGCACCCTAACACTCCGTGCTCTCACTAAGCGCTCTTGTGCTGGGGCTTGGGGTCTTTCTCTGTGTTGGGAACCTTCCAGGAAGCTTTCTTGGCTCATTGACAATGAAGGGAGCTCTCTCCAGACCTAAGCTTGCACTTGGAGAGGTTGAGCTGGTAAACTTGATAAGCAAACGGGGCAATCTGCAGCAGCATCTGATTAGAAGGTCAAGGGCCTTGATCTTCTCCCTCTTACCTGTTCCCAGAGCTCCACAGGAAACCCCCGAGGAGGGCAAAGGTGGCCGCTTTATCCACAGCCTGTTCCGTCTGAGCTCAATATCACAGAGACGCGGCAATGAGAGGCTCTCACGTTCCTACTGGGGATGTGCCCACAACCAAGGTACATGCCCTTGACCGGAATCGAACCTGGGACCCTTCAGTCCACAGGCCGATGCTCTATCCACTGCGCCAAACCGGTTAGGGCTCAGGCCACCTTCTAAAAGGGCAAAGGAGGCATCAGCTTCTCTTTGCTGGCTGAGAATTGCCATGAAAAAAGGCCTCTTATAGACGGATCTAAACTTCTACGTGAGCATCTACTTATGTGAACTCTCCCCATGGCGGAAGGTTGCAGACTCGTTTGCATGAATCAGTTAAGCATGTGTGGCAGCCAAATTCAACCCACAAGGGCCCCCCGTTTGCGATCCAGGCTTAGAAAGCATGGAATGAGTGAATGTGAACGAATGGAGGTCTGTACTGATCAGGATCCGAGGAAGAAATGGGGACGCAATGAAACAGGGTCATCAGAAGGGAGTGTTCTGTTAACAACGCGTGGGCCAGGTGGAAGGAACCCAGTGCTCCTGACACAGGGGGTCTGTTATCACCCCGAAGCCCAGAGACATGAGGGGAAAGCAGTAACGGGAACCTGGGGAGAGAGCCTGGGGAGAGGGGCCACTTCCCAGGGCCATGGCCTTGGGTGGAGGGAGGCAGAAGATTGTTTACATCCCCCCCCAATCCTGCTAAAGCTCCCCACTGGCCACACCTAACCAGAACCCGCCGGCCATAAAACACAGAGTGAGCACAGGTGAGCCTCCTGGGCAGAGAGTGATGGGAAAAGGTGAGGAGGCAAATGGAAGACACCAGCACAGGCCCCCATGCCCTGGTCACACCTGGCAGTTACCATAGCCACCGAGCCGACCAGCTTTGACCAAATGAAAAGAGGCCCCTGTGTCGATGTCACCTCTCAGCGTGTCTGTATCGCTTACTCTCGTGTTGCCAGCCCAATCTTATCCTTCAGCTCAGGCCCCTCCGGTGTCTTCCCGGCCACAACCTTGGAGCCCTCTGGCCCAGAAAGGTGGTTTAGAAATAGAAATGAGCCTTGAGGTCCCGCATCCTGGGTTCGGATGTTGGCTTTGCTGCTCACTAGCTGTGTGACAACAGGTGAGTCAGTGAGCCTCTCTGAGCCTCAATCCCCACTTCTGTGACAATAACAAGGGAGGAAAATGACCCCTCCCTTACAGGACTGTGGAGGGCTTAGACATGATGGTCTTAAGGTACTGGTGGGGTGCCTGGAACGTCACAGGCACTCAGTGCATTTAGACGCTGTTATTTTTAAGATTAGCAGGGCTCACCTCCTCCTTAGCTGCTCCAATCATATCTTGGTTAATACCATCTCTCTGCAACCTATACTCCCACCTGGATCCCCTAGTGGTCAGGTTGCTTCTCTTCCAATTCACCCTGGAGTCTTTCCCCTTGGAAAGCAGTTCCCAGCTGCGACCCCAACACCACTTCCAGGACAAACTCATCTTCCTTGGCGATTTGCTAACCTGGCATGGATCCCCTGGGCTCCCACTTGCAGAAATCGCCCTGATTTTGACCCAAGAAGGGAACCTGAAATCGAGTGACGATAAGGCCTCACTGAGAAGGTGACCGCTGAGCAAAGATTGGGAGGACAGGAGGGAGTAGGGGTATTTGGGGGAAGAAGGTTCCAGGCAGAGGGAACAGTAAGTGCGTACAAAACACCACGGTGCGGTGAGCTGCAGCAGAGAAGCGAGGGGACGGCGGCTTGCTGCCCTTTCTGTTTTCTCTAATGAGAGCATGGAACTTGCATCATGGAAATAAAAGCCCTCGATTATCTCTAAAGGAATTGAGAAGGAGACAGGGAGGGAAGATGTCGCCTCTTTTCTGGCTCACGTACATCGCGTGGTTTGCTTTGCTGCACAACGGCTGGCTTCCTGGGAGACCTGAGCACCCCTTCCCGGCCCCCTTCCCTGGTCATCGCCTGGGCAGTGTGAGAGGTGCCCCTCTGCATGGGTTCGGTGCGGTGTGGCCTGTGGTCTCTGTGCTGAGGGCTGCACCCCCTCCTTCCCTCAACCCCCTCCACACCCACCGCCCAGAGGAGCAGAGAGAAATGTGAGCAGACCATGCTGAACCACCGGGCCTCCCGCAGGCCCCGGGGTGATGCCAGCCCAGGGAAGGAGTCGCCAGTGAAGATCGGAGGTGCTCCTAAGGAGACGCCAATCCATTAACTTCACCCGAAGGGAAGAAAATAATTTTTCAATTACTGGTAACGGGAAACAAAATAATGGGAAATCACAAATGACAATCTCTTTAAGACAGCCCTGGGGCCACTTCCAGCTGACCCTGTGCATTAACCTGGCGGGGAGATTTCTCACTCCGCTGCTCCCTCCTGTGTCCTTAATAGCATAAAATAAAAAGATTTTAGATAAGATTTCATTCTGTGAATCAATTGGCAAACACCCCAGGCTTTGCGGGGCATTCTGGCCTCAATCTAATGGAAATTATTATTTTTTAACGAGAATATCGATACTAAATTGGATCCTGTAGCAGAAAGCATATACAAAGGATATTTTTCAACTGGAAATCTCTGGCTTTTTCTGAGCTTTGCTTAACCCAGAACCTGCCAGCGTCTCAAGCAAAGGATGGGAAAACCTGCCGGGCGAACCATATCCCAAACTCTTGCTGTGACAGCACAGCCAGAAAGTCTGCCCCCTTGTTGGCGTTCCATACTGGTCTTCGTTCTGTCCCTCAAACAGAGTCAGTGCGCCCCTGGGCCTTTGCACCCGCAGTGACCTCTGCTTGCCACGCTTTCTGCTTTTGCCCGCCCCTGGATTCCTCTCTGTCTTCAACTTCAAACATCAAGTTAAAAAAATCACTTGCTCAGGGGAGCCGGGCTTACCTGCATTGGCGTTCCATACTGGTCTTCGTTCTGTCCCTCAAACGGAGTCAGTGCGCCCCTGGGCCTTTGCACCCGCAGTGGCCTCTGCTTGCCATGCTTTCTGCTTTTGCCCGCCCCTGGATTCCTCTGTCTTCAACTTCAAACATCAAGTTAAAAAATCACTTGCTCAAGGGAGCCGGGCTTACCTGCGGCCTCTCCTGTTACTCTCTCAGCATCTTTCATGTCCCACCACAATCGAAATTACAGACAAATGTATTTAATGTTTCTGCTACTTGTGCGGAGGCAGGGGGACATAAGCGGATTAGTTAATTCCAACCTCCCCTTCAGCGCTGGCCAGTGATTCCAATCAGGAGTTTATCCTCCAGGCTGATCCCCATCCTGTAATCAGAGCGACCACAGCCCAGAGGCAGCGACTTCCACGGCTTTATGTGTGGTCAACACCAGAGGCTCTGCTCATTGGCACGGGAACGTTAGACATAAAGGGCCCTTGGTAGAGGCCATGCTGATGATTAGCAAAGAGGGTGTTAGAAACGGCTGCTCTTCAGGGACTGCGGTGCTACCCAGGATGAGAGGATTGCACGGGCAGGCAGGGTTTATTAAACTCGGGCTGTGCTGTCCAATGCAGCAGCCTCAGCCACACTGTGGCTATTTCAAGTTCAATGTGAATTAACCAAGGTTAAAATGAAATCGATCATTCCGTTCCCCAGTTGCACTAGCTGAATTTCAAGGGCTCCCTCGCCTTATGTGGCTGGAGACGAGTGTACTGAACGGCACAGAACAGGACGTTCTAGCATTGCCACGAGGTCTACGGGACAGGGCTGACCGAGGTGACGGCACCCAAGATGTGATCCTTCAATGGCCTTGGTCCTGACCCCCCTGGATGTTAGACAAATCCTGCTGCTGGAATAGTATTGCCTTTGCCCCAGTGAGCCTTTCCTGCAAAGCATTTTCTGAGCCTCCACGGGACAGGGGTCTGGCAGCCTGCTGAGCCTTCAGACGGACCTGTAGGCTGTTCTCTGCTGCCTGTTAATAAATGTCGATTTGGGTAAGTTGCATGTGGTCTGAGACTGCTTTTCATCAAAACCTGGACACCAGCTGCAAGCTAATCCATTTATTGTTATATTTGTTCAATAAAGACTTATTGAACACCTACTATGTGCCAGACACCTTTCTGGGACAAGGGGACACAGCAGAACCCAGTATAGGGATGTCCTTGCCCTCCTGCACATTGCGTTTTTGGTGCTTTGCGGGGGAGGGGGACGGACAACAGGGAAACAAACAGATTAATATGACCTTGTCTGCTGGCCATGAACATGAGGACAACCAGGCAGCACGTGCGATAGAGGGTGGCTTGGCGGGACAGGGTGGAGGGGAAGTTGAATGGGGCAGACAGGGCACCACAGCCAAATCACAGTGCTCGATGCTGGAATTCTTCCGTTCAAAGGCTCTCTATCGTCCCCTGGACTCCCAGACGCCCAGGCGTCTACACAGGAAGGGGAGTGGAAGTCCCTTTGCCCTGAAACTGCCACTAACATGCTGTGTGACCTTAGCAAGATGGTTAGCCCACCTTGGCGATCGCTCAGTTTCCCTGTCTGTACACTGAAGGCATTTGATGTTTTCAAACTGAGCTGTGGCCCATTAAACAGCTCTGCAAGTTGGTGGGTTGTAAACATCATTCTTAAAACAAATGACATAGAAAAGATCAGGGTGCATTGCATGACGAAGGTAAGTATTGTTTCCTGCAATGTGTGTGGATGAGGGTGTGTGTGTATGCGCGTGTGCTGGGTCACCATGTAAACTGCAGTTTTTACCGTGGGCTGTGGTCCAAAGGCTTAGAAACGGGTGCTCTTCAGGGACTTCGGTGCTACCAGGATGAGAGGGTTGCACGGAAAACCTGCCAGGCGAACCTAATCCCAAATCAGCTCCCTGGACCTTCCCATTCGAGCTGTGAATCCTTCGCTCTTAACCCTGGGACCAGACAATGGAACAGCGCGCTCACGCACGGAGTGGAAATCGAATCAGGGAGTATGTTCTGAGCAGACAGCGCCTACGTTTTTATTGCTCCCAAAATGAAAAAATCGCATTAAGGCTACATTTCAAACCCTGTAATATTGTACAAGGCTTGGTATTTCCTGGGGATCTGTTCCTACACTTCCATCCACCATGGTCTGCAACTCCGGGTCCCTCTCTTAGGAGTGCAACGTCTCGGCCTCCCCTCACTCTCCTCTTCTCCCTCCATGGGTTCTTCTCGTTGCTCTCACTCATTCATGCTCACACAAACTCACTCACTCCTTCGGTTAATAACCAGCCATTTCAGCAGGGCCTTTTATTCACTAAACTTCATTTTAGGTGCTGGCGATATGATGTCTGTGTTTTGCTTCAAAAGCACCCAGTGGGATGGGGCGGGTGGGACTGAGAGGTGGGTATGTGGGGTTGATCGGACTGCTTTCTCGGCTTTTGTTTGGATTTATAATAAAATGTTTACAGAGAAAGAAGAGTCCTATTGTGACTTTGCATGTCACTCAGTAAATCTGTGATCCCTTCCGTGGCTGACATGGCCCCCACACCTCCCCTTCCCTCCTTGTCCTGACCCCCTCCTTCCATTCCCTCAGCTCCAGACACATGGGCCTTGCTCTTCCTGAATCACGCCAGGCTCTGCCCCCGCAGGGCCTCTGCACATGCTGTTCTCCCTCCCCTCCCCCAGCTGTCTTCCTGACTTGCTCCCTCCAGAGATTTAGGCCTCTCTGCTCCAATGTCACCTGCTCAGTGACACCTTCCCCTCTCACCTTATTTAGAATTCCAAACCCCCACCTAACACACAGCATGTATCCCCTTATGATACATGACATCATTCACTGCTTCTTGTATTTATTGCTCACTAGAGTGCCAGCTCCATGGAGGCAGGATTTCTGTCTTTTCAGTCCCTGTACACTGTCAGCATCTAGAAAAGTGACTGGCACATAGTAGCTGCTCCCCAAAAATCTGTTGAATGAACGAATGAGGCACAGGTAGAGATATTGATAAAGATATTAGGGTAAAGGAAGCTCCCAAAGGCCTACTAAGGGCCTCTGGGGGCCCATTGGCCCCCACTTCGTGCTGACCCATGTTTTGTAAATGTTGCTACAATGCCTCATAATTATTTTTGCAATTTGAAAGAGAAAACAAATAATGATTTTTAAAAATGAAATGCAAGAGAATCCTATATTTTAGACCAGAATTGAGTCTTGATCCTCCTCCTTTAGTGCCATTGTTCTTTATTTTCACTAAGGAAGCAGAAAAGCACAACGCCCTCCTTGGGCCCAGGCGGGTGGACTTGGCCCCGGGGAGGGCTGGGCAGGGGCAGCAGCGCCTGAGTCACCCTCCCTCCTTTCCGGTCTCCACGTGTGGCACCGCCATCTGCCCAGAGGTACTAACAAGAAACCCAGGAGGCCCCCTTCACTGTCCCTCACTCCCCACTCCCATCTCTCAACAGGCCCAGGGGCCTTTCTCCAAAACAGACCTTGAATTTGATCACATCTCTCCCCCCACTCTCTGACCTGGCCGGGGCCATGGTCACCTCTTGCTGGGCAACTGCATCAGCTTCCCGGCCAATCTCCTGCAGCGCCCCAGCCCCGAGAAAAAGTGTAAAGAGCTTGCCACTCCCGTCCATCCGAGACATCCCA
This sequence comes from Myotis brandtii, assembly GCF_000412655.1. Lineage (NCBI taxonomy): Eukaryota > Metazoa > Chordata > Mammalia > Chiroptera > Vespertilionidae > Myotis > Myotis brandtii. The sequence goes on along the minus strand of NW_005355881.1, from coordinate 860,178 downwards.
CTGCTCTTAGAATGAAGACCAAAGTCCCCTCTGCAGCCACCATAAGACGCACCTGGTCTGGCTGCTGCCCACCTCACTTCCCGTCACCAGGGCTTCGGCCAGCCCCTCCCTCAAACGTGCCAGGCATGTTCCTGATGGAAGCACTGGTCTCCAGCTCCTTCTGCAGGCTGACCCTGTCATCAAGCAGGTCCCTGTTTGAATGTCCCCTCCCCTGAGAGGCAGGAACCACCACCCAAACGCTCTCCATCACACCACCCTGGGTGTCGCCCCCACCCCAGCACTGTCCCGCACCTGAAATGACCCTGGCTAGGTCGGTCTCCCAGACCTGGGTCTCCTTGCTTTTTAAACCCCCCCGCCCCCCGCCCGCACTGAGCACACCCCAGCCTGGCACACAGTGGGAGCTTCACACACGATTGTTGAGTGGAGGCATCATTAGGCACAGCCATCAGGCACTACGTGACTAAGGGTGGCATGAAGAGCTTGCCAGGCAATAGAAAAGCCTTCTGATATAGCCTGATGTGAAAAATCCAGGCCACAAAATCATGTCTTTGGGACAATTACACCTGCACCAGAAGATACCGAAACCAAACAAAAAAGATAAACAACTTCGCCTGGGGAAAGACAGGAAAGACTCACTATTTACATTTTTAGCTTTTCCTGGAGGTGGGACTATGGGCAGTTTATATTCCTTTGTTCTGCTTTTTAAAGATACTTTCCGTATTTTCTTTAAGGCACCTCTATTTCCTTGATAATGAAAAAGCTATGGATGGAAAGGAGCAAAGGAACTCTTGCGCCCTCTGAGGCTTGTCATTGGGTACTGCAGAGCAGTTCCCAGAATCTGCCTGAAGTGGAGCATTTGGGGGTGACAGGGCAAGGTGTCCCACCAAAGTTTGGAAGCAGATTTTTCCTGTATCAGAAGTGGATGAGAAGAGGGATCGTGACAGACTCTTCCATCCCCCCGGGAATCTTTCCTTGCTCTGCAGAAGACCCCTGGGACTCCACCCCTCCCTCCACCCCTTCCCAGCCCTGAATGAGCCCCCCTCCCAGGCCCCCCTCCCCCTTCGCCCCCGTGAACTCTAATAGTGGGGGGCACAGGAGGACATCAGACTCGGGCTTTCTGGCTGTGTTTCCCGGGACACGTTACTTAACTGCTCTGGCTCTGGCTCCTCATCCACGCAGCAGGACAGTGACAAATGGGGTCTCAGCCTCGGCTTCCTGCCAGGTCACTTTCTGTTGTGGAGGCTTCCTGTGTACGGCAGGGAGCTGAGCAGCACCAGATGCCAGCAGCGCCTCACCTCCTAGCCATAGCCACCCAAAGGTCTCCACACACTGCCCAGCATCCCCTGGGCACAGCCGCCTCGGGCTAAGAACCCTGCACTCTTGGCTTTTACTTTTACACCCCTCACGCTGCTCGTTTCCTGCTGTTAGAAGATGCTCAGAAAATACCCACATGAACTACCGAAGAATTTAGGGACGATCTGCTCTGATAAGAAAAAGGGGGTAGAAAGGTAAGCCTAAGACTCCCTCCTCTCTGGCCGCACCCTCACCGCAGTAGGCCGCTGCCAGCCTGGCCTGCAAGGTTCCCTCACATTCCTGTTCCCCGTAAACGTCCCCCTGCCCCTGCCTGAGCAGGCCCCGGGCTGCAGAGGTGGGATGGGCCTCCCCAGCCCCCTTCACGCTGGGCCTGTTGTGCTTGGCGCTGTCTGCGGGCCTCCGCGGTGAGGAGAACGTATTCAATTAACCTAGAAAAATAATAGCACAAAGGGTCAGAGTTATTGTGAAAAGGAAAAGGTGGTGAAAAGATTCTGGCAAACAGGTCCCCGGTGGGGGAGGATAAGGGAGGCCAGCGAGCTTGGCGAAACTCAGCGGTGAGGGGGCACTGGTGTCCCCCTCGAGGGGACAGGGCCAGCTAGGAAAACAAACATTTGCTCCATTCTCTGGCCTGTGGACCTCTCATTCTTGAGTGGGGAGTCAAGGAAAACACAGTGGGATCCAAGTCTCCCAGGGTTCCTCCTACGCTGGAGCAGGGAGAGCCATGAGATTGGCTCAGAAAGTGCTCAGATGCTTGGGGGGGTCCTCCTAGGAGTAGGGGGATCCTCACCTCCTCAGTTTCTGGGGAGAGAAGATCTCTCTATCCCCACATCCTGGAGCTGGGAGCCAGAGATCAGAATAGAGGAGGTGGTGATGTGGGGGCCTAGGCCCTGGGGAGGTGGCCCCTGATGTTAACAAAGACCCTTGGGCCTTCAGTGCATATTAAGGACCAGGCACCAGGCCAAGAGTTTTGCAAAAGTTATTCCATTACGTTTGTAAAGCCTCCTGGTGTGATAGCCCCAAGTCACCCATTTCACCACTCTGCAAATATTTGTTGAGCACCTACTATGTGCCAGGTTCTACGCTGGGTGGTAGAGATACCATAGTGAGGAGAAGACAGATGTGGGGGTGCAGAGCAGCTTTCGTCTCCCACACTGCCGGTGGGAATGGAAAATGGTGCGGCCACTCTGGAAAACAATCTGGAAGTTTCCACATAAAGTTAAACACATACTTACCATACGACCCAGCAATCCCACTCCTGGGCGTTTAACCTCGAGAAAGGAAAACCTCTGTTCATGCAAAAAGCAGTACATGAAAGTTTAGAGCAGCTCATTCATAATCACCCCACACTGGGAACAGCCCAGCTGTCCCTCCCTGGCAGTGGATAAACAAACTGCGGTACCTCCACCCGCTGGACGGGAACTCGGCAGCAGAAGGAAATGAACTGAGGACAGATGCTGCGACACGGATGGGTCGCAAAAGCATTTTGCTGAACGAAAGAAGCCAGCCTCAGAAGGCCAGCTACTATATAATTCGCTTCTATGATGTTCTTTAAAAGGCACAACTTCACGGGCACAGAGCAGATCCGTGGTTGCCAACGGGCAGGGGGAGGACGGGCTGGCAAGGGGCAGCTCGAAGACATTGTTGGAGGTGGTGGAGCTGTCCTGTATCTTGACTATGGTGCTGGTTACACAACTCTGCGCTCATCAAATCTGCAGAGCTGCGCCACAGAAAGTGCATTTTACTGTCTGTGGATTAAAAACAGACATGGGCCCTGCTGTCATGGAGATTACTTTCTAACAGAGAGAAGCAGAAAATACGCAAATAGAGAAACAAATACCTGCTTAGTCAGGTGGGGTCTGGTCAGCAGGAGGCAGTGGAAGGGGGACAGAAGTGGCTGGATGGGGGTGATTACTATGTGAGCAATCATGGTGAGCCTCACTGAGGAGGTGACTGTTTTGCAGAGACTGGAAGGAGCTAAGGGAGGGAGCCTCATGAATATCTGGGGGAGACGGTTCCGGGCAGAAGGCGGGAGCTTGTGGGGTGTGTCTGAGGAACAGCAAGGAGGCCAAAGTGGTTGGAGCAGAGCGTATGGAGTGCGGAGTGAGCGGAGGTCGGGAGGTACCGAGAACCCAGCTCTCCAAGAGCCTTGATGCCACTGTAAGATTTCAGCTCTTACTCGGAGTGAGGAGGGGACGGTGGGGGTCCTGAGCGGAGGAGGGTTGTGGTCAACCTTGGTTTTTCCAGGATCCCTCTGGCTGTGTGTGAACCATAGACGGTCAGGGATGAGGGTGGAGGTAGGGACCAGCGAGGAGGTCACTGACAGTGCAGGTGGGAAGGGATGCCAGCCCAAACCAGGGTTCCAGTGATGGAGGTGACGAGAAGTGGCCTCATTCTGGGTGCATTTTTATTTTTATTTTTTTTTATTTTCTGTCAATCTTTACTTGAGGATATTTTTTTTCCATTCTGACTACATCCAAAGATAGGAGTCAGAATGGAGTCACCCTGATTTCCATTGGGGAAACGCGCAGGAAATGAGCCTGGTGTTTCATCGAAAAGGTTGGCCGACTGACCAAGATGGAGTCAAGTTTTGCCCCTGTCACTCATAGAGGACCCCCAATATTTCCCCCTCTGCCCCTGTATCCTCAAAACGACAGCCTCAGAGGGCTGCTGCTGGGAAAACACTTCTTTATAGGTGCCTGGTGCACCCCCGTGTGTCCCTCTGGTGTAACAACATTGTAGGAGTTTCACAACAGCGCTTTAAAGCTAGCAACAGTGGTAACAGTGGCTGTTCCTGCTTATTGAGCGCTGATGTGCCCAGCAATGTATTAAGAAATGCAAACACGTGAAAGGTTTTCTTTGGAAGAAGTTCTATTGGACTATGGTAAAAAGAAAAAAAATCACACAGCACACAAAGGTAGACATTGGAAAGTTATCTACCTCTCACCACATCCCCCAGGATGCGAAAGGTGCCTCCCAATGCTGGGCAGTGCCCAACCCGCCCAACCTTGCGCTGAGGTCCTGGCATGGGTCTGTGAGCTAAACCCTCGGGCATAGGATTGCATGTGTACGCAGTCCTTTCCAGGGGGCGAGGTGTGGCACTTCGAATCGCAGCCCTGGCGCGGCGCTGCCGTGGCAAACATTTCCCCGCTGTCTTTTCCTCAAGCGGAGCCCCTGCTGGAGGCAAAGTATAAATCCCACGAGAGACTGCAGGACGGATCAGGCTCCTGGGGCCACACGGACGTGACTTGAAGGTTCTCGAGGAGGTAGAGAGGCTGCCGCCCACCCCTCCCTGACAGGCCCGTCGCCCCCTGGGAATGGCGGTCTGTGCCCTGCTGTTCCAGGAGCTCGTTCCGGGAATGCGATCCAACCAGCGGCCAGGCGTTGGCTGTAACGGCGGCTCCTCTCGAAGCAGGTGCTGCAGCCGGAGGGGAGCACCAGGGCTTTGGGGACAAGCGCCGCGGGGGTGAGACCCAGCTCTGCCATCCAGTGTGTGTGACAGTGGGCAGGTGCCGTGTCCTCGCTGAGCCTGGTGTTCTTACCTATGAAACCTGGATAATAACAGTTACGTCAAGGCTGCCGGAGAAAACAGGGTGCTTCGGAACTATTTGTTGAAGGGAGGAATGGATGAAACTCCGGATGGGAGCTATGCTAAGGGGACATTTAAGACCAGGCTTGCCTCAGGTTACATGCTTAATCATTTCTCCTCCTGGCCTGTGACTCCTCCTCTTTCTGTATCAGCCAGGTCCCTGGATCGCTGGTGAAAGAAAAATATAGCGTGAACTGGCTTAAAAGAAAAATAAATGTATTGACTCACGTATCGCAGATGTTCACGGGTGAGTCTGCCTTTGGACAGGAGGTGCTCATGGGATGTGGGGAATCTATTTCCCTCCCTGTCCTCACGCTGCCTTGTCTTGGCCTCGTCCTCAACCAGGCTCTCCTTGCTGGTAGCGTAAGGGCAGGCACAGCTCTAGGCGCACATCCTAGTCCCTCAGCAACCAGTTAAAAAAAAAAAAAAGACAGTCTCTCCTATGATATTTAAAAATGTTTCCCAGGATGCAGCATCCTTGGCTCTGATTGGCTTAGCTTTGGTCATTGTCCAGCCCGGAGAAGGGGTGAGTCCCCGAGGAGAATATCCTCAGGGCGAGCAGAAGTTGGAGGTTATGGCTGCTCAGCCTTTGCACGATGATGGGTTATTACCAGGGGCATCAGATAGTGGCTCCAGAGTTGGTCAAAGGTGCAAATTTTCCAGCAACAGCGCTTTAAAGCTAGCAACAGTGGTAACAGTGGCTGTTCCTGCTTATTGAGCGCTGATGTGCCCAGCAATGTATTAAGAAATGCAAACACGTGAAAGGTTTTCTTTGGAAGAAGTTCTATTGGACTATGGTAAAAAGAAAAAAAATCACACAGCACACAAAGGTAGACATTGGAAAGTTATCTACCTCTCACCACATCCCCCAGGATGCGAAAGGTGCCTCCCAATGCTGGGCAGTGCCCAACCCGCCCAACCTTGCGCTGAGGTCCTGGCATGGGTCTGTGAGCTAAACCCTCGGGCATAGGATTGCATGTGTACGCAGTCCTTTCCAGGGGGCGAGGTGTGGCACTTCGAATCGCAGCCCTGGCGCGGCGCTGCCGTGGCAAACATTTCCCCGCTGTCTTTTCCTCAAGCGGAGCCCCTGCTGGAGGCAAAGTATAAATCCCACGAGAGACTGCAGGACGGATCAGGCTCCTGGGGCCACACGGACGTGACTTGAAGGTTCTCGAGGAGGTAGAGAGGCTGCCGCCCACCCCTCCCTGACAGGCCCGTCGCCCCCTGGGAATGGCGGTCTGTGCCCTGCTGTTCCAGGAGCTCGTTCCGGGAATGCGATCCAACCAGCGGCCAGGCGTTGGCTGTAACGGCGGCTCCTCTCGAAGCAGGTGCTGCAGCCGGAGGGGAGCACCAGGGCTTTGGGGACAAGCGCCGCGGGGGTGAGACCCAGCTCTGCCATCCAGTGTGTGTGACAGTGGGCAGGTGCCGTGTCCTCGCTGAGCCTGGTTTTCTTACCTATGAAACCTGGATAATAACAGTTACGTCAAGGCTGCCGGAGAAAACAGGGTGCTTCGGAACTATTTGTTGAAGGGAGGAATGGATGAAACTCCGGATGGGAGCTATGCTAAGGGGACATTTAAGACCAGGCTTGCCTCAGGTTACATACTTAATCATTTCTCCTCCTGGCCTGTGACTCCTCCTCTTTCTGTATCAGCCAGGTCCCTGGATCGCTAGTGAAAGAAAAATATAGCGTGAACTGGCTTAAAAGAAAAATAAATGTATTGACTCACATATCGCAGATGTTCACGGGTGAGTCTGCCTTTGGACAGGAGGTGCTCATGGGATGTGGGGAATCTATTTCCCTCCCTGTCCTCACGCTGCCTTGTCTTGGCCTCGTCCTCAACCAGGCTCTCCTTGCTGGTAGCGTAAGGGCAGGCACAGCTCTAGGCGCACATCCTAGTCCCTCAGCAACCAGTTAAAAAAAAAAAAAAGACAGTCTCTCCTATGATATTTAAAAATGTTTCCCAGGATGCAGCATCCTTGGCTCTGATTGGCTTAGCTTTGGTCATTGTCCAGCCCGGAGAAGGGGTGAGTCCCCGAGGAGAATATCCTCAGGGCGAGCAGAAGTTGGAGGTTATGGCTGCTCAGCCTTTGCACGATGATGGGTTATTACCAGGGGCATCAGATAGTGGCTCCAGAGTTGGTCAAAGGTGCAAATTTTCCAGGGACTGGATCTGAATCCCACAGAGGCAGCTGGCCGGGGATGGCCTGGAATTCCCCGTGGGCGGACGACCTGGAAGTGTGAGGCATCGTGTGGAGATGCCAAGGATCTGCGGGCAAAATTGCAAGTGGCCAGCCGGAGGAGACACATCACCTGAGTCCGAGGAAGTTCATTCAGAGGTTCCCAGGGAGGGACTTGCCAAGAACAGCTCCCCCCGCCCCCCGCCCCCCCCACACACACCCTAAGAGAAGAGAGAGGTGCAAACACCCACTAAGCCTAGAAAGCACGATGCCACATCCTAACAGCCCAGTGTGTAAGGCCTTCATGCCCCTTACCTGCTGAGAGTCAGGTGGTGGGGGCGGGGAGGGCGAGCAAGTATGAGTGGGGGAGGAGAAAGGTGTAACATGAATGACGTTTGAATTTGTGACATGACTTAACATTTTCATTACTGAACTTAGACCGTTTTACACTTGGAAGTGACTGGAAGGCATTGTATTGTTCTCGTCGTCATATTGTCTTTTATCATTCTCTAAGAGTGAGCAGACAGGCTGTGGGAACTGCCCAGGAGCTCACGCGGAGCCAGATAAAGAACTGTCCCACCGTGTGTTTGATGGGCGGTTGGAGGGAAAGAGCCGAGGACTGACTGCATCTCTGACTTCCACTCCTTGGATGTCCGGAAGGTCCAGCCCACAGGCAGGCCCAAAGATACAGCGATGGCAGGTGGGGGTAGTTCTTGGTTTCCCACCTTGAGGCTTCTGATCAGGTGACAGGGAGGGTGAGCCTAAAGGATGGAAATCCCAGGTGCTAACACGAGGGCCGGCCGCATTGTAATTGTCTTCAAAAAGTAACCCACGGTGGAGTAGGGTAGTTACTATGGCCATTTGAAGATGGTGGGAAGAGAGCAATGCAGAGTTTATTTGGAGCTAAAATCTTATAGCTCCTGCCAAGAACTTCTGATCTGGTTGCACGACAGTTGAAGAACTGTCAAGGATATAATGGACCTTATTTTGGGCCCAGCACGGTGCAGACACACTCCAGGGAGAAGGCGACCAACCCTGGCGCCCAGATGCAGTGTGGCTGCCACCTCCCATCTCATGACTTGACATCTGACTGAGAGATGTTCTCAGAGAGAGCTTTATGGATCATGTCTCAGTAACCACCGGCCCGCCCGTCAAATCCAGCGGTGTAGGATGGCATTGGACCCCAGATCTGGAAGAACTTAGCAACTTCACAGTTTCCAAATGCGGGGGGAGGGGGGGCGGGGCGGTGAATGCACACAGAGAAACCAGAAAAGCACAGGAGGAGAGGGAGGAAGAAAGGAAGAAAGGAAGAAAGGAAGAAAGAAAGAAAGAAAGAAAGAAAGAAAGGGAATGAAAACACTCTGTTTCCACTGGCAGATTCAGTCTTTGCCAGGAAAACGAATGTTGACTTGGTAAGCACATAATTCCATTTTCTACACACTCAGAAGTGAGGAAAAGCCAGACACTGGGAGAAATCTCTGCTACCATGCTCAGCATTGGCAAGGGCAACATGTACATGAAGTAAGCTTCCTGTGAAATACTTGATAATATAAAAGGGTAAATGCCTCCGTGTTTTACATACAGTAAGATCTCAATGACGTGAAAATATCTATCTGTCCAAATATCTATCTTTTTTTCTAACCAGCTTGATTTATATTCATAGACAAGAACGACATCATGAGGCCGCAAAGTACACTCTGTGGAGAGTGGGGAGGGAGCACATAGTTACTGAATAATAAGCAAATGTACCACAGCCTCACTCTGATCTTTATGGTTTGCAGTAATTTTTATTGAGGTTCTTTTAAAATTTTATTACAAATGCTATATTAATCACTGAAATTTTTGACAATCCAGAAAAACATAATCAACCAAATTGAAATTCCTTTTTATTCCACTACTTATAGATAAACATTGTTAATATCTTGTTGAATAGCCATTCAGAGTAGAAAATTCATGTACATCCAAGATTGGTGTTGGCTGTGGCAGTGAGACAACAATGGCCATTTGGTGCTAGGCTTCGCTTTGGCTTTTGGAAAGTCAAAGGGACAGCCGCCCACCCGCGTGTCACCAGTGGTTCTGTAATCAGTGAGGTTTCTATCCATCCCATGAATGAAACACACAAGGCATGTCATTCACCTTCTGCAGGAACTTGGAGGTTTAGAAAAATCTCATGATTGCTTTTCATATTTAACTTGTATTGACCAGCTTTAAAGTAAATGTAAATTTATTATTGCAAGAATGACATGCTACAGAGAGAGCTTTTGGGATCACATCTCTGGAACCAGCGACCCAGCTTGTCAAATCAGGAGAGTTGGGATGGCATCAGACTCCAGATCTGGAAGAATTTAGCAACTCCGCAGTGCCAAATGCAGTGGGAACACACACACACACACACACACACACACACACTGAGAAAGCTATTGACTTTATGTGCAATAACAAATGTTAACGATTCTCAAATGTTGTCACAGAAAATAAAGAATGCAAACAAACAGTGAGAGACTGTATTAGGCAGATAAATTAGGAAGACCTAAATATGAGTCAACAACTGCTTCAAGACAATTTTGATACAAGGTAGAGCTCAGTAGGTGAGATAATAATCCCGAAATGTGTCTGATATTTTGTGTGCTGCCATTCATCTCATTACATAAAACAATTTTAAAGAACTAAATTTGATTTAGTTATTTAATTTCATTTAGAATATGAAGCTTTCAACAGAACAATCTACTTGGGAACTTTTCGCATCTTGCGAGGGTCAATTGAAAGCAGAATGTCAGCTTTTCCACTTCAAATTTCATGAGGAGGAAAAACTCCAAACCCATGTACCAACCCATCCATGAGAATTCTTTTCTACCCTGGACAGGACCCAGCATGTGGGGGTCTGGAAACACTTTCAGAGTGTGGCTCTGAACATTTTTTTTTGCCTCATGTCAAAATTCCACCCTCCTCCTATGCCACAAATGAAAAAATATTTGCGCTGGAAGCAAAATGAACAAATATGGAAACTGAGTCTGGCCCTGGGTCAGAGTGGGGGCAGCCCTTGGGTGGGGGAGCCCTGCCTAGTTCTGGGGGGAAGTTCCGGAGGATACCCACTCTCTATGGGTGCACTGCCCTTTACAGCTTGGAAAGTGGTTTCTCCATCTGATATCTCCATTAATTGTCCTCAAACCTTTGAGGTAGGGTTGGCAAGTGCCCCATTTTATAGATGATGAAACAGAGGCACTTCCACAGACCTCACTACTCCCTGCTGCCTAACACAACAGGCTCACTCTGACATTCCCCGCGTGGTCTATGAGTTTATACCTTGGCCAAAAGAGAGGAGAATCCACCCTACGACTAAAAACGCATTTCTCCTAGGCCAGTGGTTGGCAAACTGCGGCTCACAAGCCACATGTGGCTCTTTGGCCCCTTGAGTGTGGCTCTTCCACAAAATACCGACTTCTGCGCATGGGCCACGAAGTTTCAATCGCACTGTACATGCGCGCCCACACGTGGTATTTTGTGGAAGAGCCACAATCAGGGGCCAAAGAGCCGCATGTGGCTCGCAAGCCGCACGTGGCTCGCGAGCCACAGTTTGCCAACCACTGTCCTAGGCTGACAGGAAAGGAGAAGTGAGAGAGGTTTGGGAGTTTCTGGAGAGAGAATTTGATCTGGAGGGGCGCCAAGGACAGATTTTAGCAGTGATGTGCTGGTAAGTGTTTAACAACTGCTCTCCAGGGGAAAGTGTGTGTGAGTGTGCGCATGCATGCACACGTGTAAATTCTGCTGGGATGAAAGATGTGTTTGTTGCGCAAAATTTACAAATAATATAAACACTTTCTTAAAAATACTCTTTGTTGTAAATTCCATATTGCCAATTAATTCTCATGGAATGGTTTTTATTTTTTGTCAAACTCTTGTAGGCACAAACAACTATGACTGCAATGGAGCCATGGCTGGACAAAGTTAGGCGACAAATGATCACCTGATGACAATCCGGCTCAGCAAGAAGACGCTACAAGTGGCGTTAAAAATACTCTTTGTTGTAAATTCCATATTGCCAATTAATTCTCATGGAATGGTTTTTATTTTTTGTCAAACTCGTGTAGGCACAAACAACTATGACTGCAATGGAGCCATGGCTGGACAAAGGCGACAAATGATCACCTGATGACAATCCGGCTCAGCAAGAAGACGCTCACAAGTGGCGTTCCAACACGAATGCCGGTTGGGATTTCTGTTGACTTTGATGAGTCAGAGGAAAGTAAAACAATGCAGGGGTTCCTGAGAACTCCTTCATCAATGGCCTGAGCAACTTGCTTGCTAAGCTGAATAAACAGCTCACCTCACAAAACAATATTTCCTCCATTCTTTGTGTCACTCACAATGTACTGGCCATAGACACAATGGACATAGTGTTTTATTTGCACATTCTATCCGTCACGGTCTTAAGGCTGGAAAATCAACAAAACAATAAATCACGCCCTGATCTGTAATGTTCCCCCCTCTCTGTGGGGCCAGCACACTCCCCATGGCCAGTTTTCACTGAGGTGGAATCAGAAAGAAATGCCCGGTCTCCCCTGTGTTCCTCATAAGATACAATAGATGTAACCTCCAGAGCACAGATAGTAGTAAAATGTGGTAAAATAAGGAAGTGATGAGTTTTTAGCGTTTATTTCCTTTGTTTTTAATACAATTTATTTAATTACGAGTTTCAGTAATTTAATTTCTCTTAATGGCTGTGTTTAACTGTGTTTCAAGCTTTCAAAAATCCTGAAAATTTAACAGTCTGCTCTCAGAGCCAGTAGGAGCCAGCTCCAGCACCCCACTGGCTAGAAGGGAAGTACCGTCACCCCCAACTTATGATGATTCAACTTATGATTTTTTGACTTTATGATGATGTGAAAGCCATATGCATCCGTACTTTGAATTGTGAATTTCTATTTTCCTGGACTAGTGATATGCGGTACAATACTCTCTTGTGATGCTGGCCAGCGGCAGCGAGCCTCCGCTCCCAGGCCGCCACTCCATCACGAGGGTACACAACCGATACCAGACAGTGTTTTGTTAGATGGTTGTGCCCAACTGTAGGCTAATTCATGCAGGTGTCCTGAGCATGTTTAAGGCAGGCCATGCTAAGCTACGATGTTTAGTAGGTGAGGTATATACTAAATGCATTTTTGGCTTCACGATGGGTTTATTGGGCTGTAACCCCATCACAAGTCGAGGAGCATCTGTATGTAGAAAGGAGAGAAGAAAAGTTGAGGGATCAGTCCATGGGGACTGCGCCAGCATCCCCAGGTGAGCGGCACGATGACAAAATCTTGCCTGACGCCAGCACCCTGGACCTCCTTTAGCTCTTCATTCTCAGCATCCGGGAACTCTGGCCAGTCCCTTCCTTCAGGGACCACTGGCTGAACTACCTGTTCAATCTCTATGTGACCCACCCATTGGGGGACAACGCTTCACAATGTCCCAAAGGGGCGGGCATGGGTGCTGAGGTGAACAGATACCCCCGACTCCCTGATTAGCTGAATGGGACCAGCCGAAGATCTCCCAGATGGAGTTAAATACACCCCGGAGGCATAGTCACCCCCATACTGCAGAAGCGGAAACTGAGCTTGAGGGAGTTGTTACTCACCCAAAGTCAACAGCTGCCAAGAGGTAGAGGCAACACTGACAACCAGGTCTATAAGCCTCCAAAGCCATCTCCTTTCTGCATGAAAGGGCAGCCAGCACTGTCCTGGAGACAGCCTGGCAGCTCGTTCCACACTGGATTTTAGGGCACTTAATTCTGGACTTCTGTTGACCTTTCCCCTAATGAAACTTACATCCTCCAGAGAGATGACAAGCGACTTGAGAGCAGGGCCCACGTTGAATATCTGTTGTATTATCAGCACTTAGAATTCCCATTCATTGGTGTCAGAAGAGATCTTAAGATCCACTTGGTCCAGGTCCCTGACTGTACAAATGGGGGAAACTGAGGCCCGTGGTCATACATCAATGACACCAGCAGACTCAGGACTAGAACTCAAGCCTCTTGCCGACCAGTGTGGGTTGCTAATGAATGGTACATATTCCGGAGAAGAGAATTAGGGGGGTGAACAAAACTGATATCTAAGAGTCGAAAGAGCAAGCCTTCCACTCGCTGAAAAGTCCCAACCAGATGAAACAAAAGAGCAGAGACTATGGTATCCTCAGCTGGATTGAGGGGTGATACCAGAAAAGGCTTCCTGCCAGAGATTCTCTGAGAAAGCCCAGGGCACAGTGGAAACTCCAGAAGAAGTTCTCATTATAAGTACTGTAGAGATGTGCAGAGCCAGTGGGGAAACTGAGGCAAGAAGGCAGCTCCTCAGAAACCCTCAGAGCCTGAGACTGAACATGAAGACTTTCGGGTTCTCAGACTCTCATCCCTTTCACCCCAGCACAAAAGACCTCTCTGGAGCGGTGGTCAGTCTCAAAGGACCACCTAGAACTTGTGCTCTGGAGCCCAGGCAAGCAGGAAGCTGGAACTTGTTGGCGAAAATCATGGGCCCAGCATTTTCCAAGCAGAGGGGCTCCTCAGGAGGCCGCAGAGACCTTGATGCGGCTGTACCGGACGCCAGACGTGCTCTGCCTGTGGCCAAAGCTCGGGGGAAACCTGCCAAGCAGAGAGTGAGCAGAGTCAGGGGGCAGGGCCTGGGAGCCTTCCTGGAGGGGACAGGAGTGGAGCATCGCCTGGGACCCCCATCGCCACTCCCAATCCTACCTGTTCCTTCCTACCTCCGGCCTTAATATCCATTTCCATCTTCTGGATTACCCAACTACTCCTCTTGGTCTCCCTGTGTCTCCCCTCACTGCCATGTGCCCCTGAGTCCCCGGCTCCAGCCAGACACTACCCTTCCATTCTAACCTCCTGTCATTCCCCAAGTACAGGATTTAACAACTCCTGTCAGCTGGGCTTAAAGGCAAATGAAACTCTGTTGTAGGAAGACTCCAAACAACTCAAGGAGAACAGCTCCTGTAGGAAGTCAGGACAAAACACACAGCATCCAGTAAGAGAGGCAAGAAGAAAAGAAAAACACTCCCTTGCAAAGGGAAAGGATGACGGCTCAGGTCCTGCAGGGACGTGCTCGGGCTCATGGGACCCTTCCCCAGGGCCCGCCCTGTCCCCCTTACCGTCTCCTCTGGAATTGCTGGTCTATCTCTGCCAACGACTGGCCTTTTGTTTCAGGGACAAATAAATAGATGAAGCCCAGGCCAAGGACGGCGGTCAGCCCGTACAGCAGGAAGGTCCAGGACAAGCCGATGGTGCCTGGGAACAGGGGGTGGGAGTGTGGGCCTGGGCACAGCCAACCGGCTGGCTCCGGGTCACGCACTGAAAGTCAGCTCACCTGAAGAAGATTCTCCAGATGGTCAATTTGCAGAATGACCAACAACTGTCAGAAAAGTACCTTAAAGCAGGAGTAGGACTGATTGTCCCAGAGGCCGGCAGAGGCAGGGCTCAGATCCACACACGCTGCCCAGGGCATCTTGTCTTTCTGGGGCAGCCCACTCACTCACATCTAAAACACTCACGGGTGGAGTGTGCCCGGAATCAGAAAATGTGAACGGAGGGAGACTACTTTCCACCTTAGCAAAGAAACAGCTGCAGGAGGCAGCCGTGGCAAAGCTCGGCTCTGAAAAAGAATCCTTAATGACTCATGGATTGGTTATTCAGTGAACTGAGCATTCAGGGAACTGAGTTTCAGCCCGTTTGGCCCCAGTCTGATTGGTCTGGGAGAGAAGACAGAAACCTTAGCATCCTAGCCTCTCCCTCTTCCTAGAGACTCGGGTGGAGGCCAGGGTCTCAGGGCCAGCGACCAGGACCCCTGGGATGACCCTGACTCCTTCGAAGTCAATCAGCCCAAGAGAGAGAAAGGAGGCTGTGAAGGAAGAGACCGGGTTGAGCCAAAAGTGAAAATGATATTTTGGCTGCCATTCTCGCCTCTACCAGAGCTGGGCTGGGAAGCTGGAGGGCTGGGATCTCGCCTGCACACTACCTGGCTGGATTTAGGGAGGACGTACTTCCCCATCTGGGAAATGTGGATGATAAGGGTAGGACACAATCCTAATAAACCCCTCCCATTCTTCCATCTACTCTCTCACCCACTCACTCATTCCCCTGAGGGAATGCTTGAAGAGGAGGCAGTCGGGAGAAGTCTGGATTCCCTAAGACTGGGGGTGGGAGATACCCATGTTTCCCCCAGACCCCGGGGGTGGCTGTGCCTTTGAGGAAGAAACGCTTGGCTGCAGGAAGCGGGAAAATCATTGAACCCTAAGAATGTGGGACCCGCAATGAAGGCCCAGGCAACCAAGGGCTACCTTGGGCCAGGAGCATCTCAGAGACCCTTCCCCCGTGTTCTGTGCCCATAAAATTCCCACCCACCCCGCCCCCACTTAGACTGGGTTTGAATGCTAGGCGAGAAGAGACATGTCACCCAAACTAGATCTGAGAAGACTTTCCTGCTGGCCGGTGGGCATGAGCCAGTACGAGTTGGCTTAGAACAAAGAAAAGGCTGCACTCCGCACCCTCTGCTCTCAGACAAGTTCTCGCCAGTGTCGGTGTGGACTGTCACCTGTCACGGGGCTCGGAGGATTTTACTGTGTGTCTGAGGGTTCTGGACGCAGACACTTCCATGGAACATGTGCACAAAGTTTTATTTGAAGAATAGTTCTGCTGCTAGCAAATAGGAAACATTTAAAAATTCTCCCGCTCTGGAGTGGGACTTCGGGCTACAGAGAAGAGATTGCACTTGGTGGAGAGGGAGGAAAGCAGAGCCCTATACTCAGGTCCCCACCCAGAGCTCGTGCCCCTCCCCCACACTAATCAGAGGTGCCCCCTTGACCAGGAAAAGTGGGTGCCTCTGTTCTCCTCTTTCAGCCTCCACTCCCAAGTCCCCCATCAAGCCAGCCCACACACTGGTGGGGCCTGGGATGAGGCAGAAGCCTCACAAATCAGATCCTCTGTTGTCTCTGTCTCCCAGCCTCACCTCTCCCTTTTTCTGATACCAATTTTCCTTTGGGGAAGACTCCCCTCCAACTTCCGGTCCATGCGGTTGGCAGAGGCTGTCCCTGCCCCTGGCTCCATGGTGGGTATGTGACCCAGACCTGGAGCCAGGGGGTGGAGACAGCCCACCAGCCACAGTGATTGGTTCAGGGATGGGCATGTGATCTTGATGAGCCAATGAGAAGCAATGCTAGGTCTTGTGGGGGAGCCACTGGGAAAGAAACGCTCTCTTTCCTTGGGGCTGCCGATTTGAGGTCGCTGGCGGTCATCTTGGCCACCGGAGCGCCTGCCTGAGGGTGAAGCCCACAGTGTGGGAGGCAGAGTAGAGAGAGATGAAAGATGCCACAGTTTTTTTGGAGCTTCTGGTGCTTGACGCCAACTGCCCTCCCCTTTTCAATTATTTAAGACAAAAAACATTCCCTTTTGTTCATAAACTGGTTTGCCTTGGATTTTCTATCATTTGTACCCAGACCGATAAGGAGGTTGCTCCTGGATCCAGAGGCACTGGACCGAGGAATGAGGTGAGAGCACTCACCGATGAGGTCGAGGAAGGAGAGGCTGATGAAGAGGTTGGCGGCCCAGTTGAAGCTGCTGCAGAAGGCGAAGGCCCTCCCTCGGATCTCCGCCGGGTAGATCTCGCTGAGGACCAGCCAGGTCACTAGGACAGGAGAGCAGGGAGGGCTCCTAGGCTGTGGCCGGGCTGGGCGGACACGCGAGGTCCAGCAGGCAGCCTTCCATCAGTGTGATTCAAACCGGGTAGGCTACTGAGACCAGACTCTCCCTGGCTGCTTCCCCCACAGGCTGTAAGATCCCAGAATCCCTTTAGAGTGACCTACACCCTTGGTTTCCCCAGGACCAAGGGTGTGGATGCCTGGGACACGGGACTTTCAGGGTCCTGGGCAATCTGGGATAGTTGGTCACCCTATTCATTAAATTCCCTTCGAATTCTTTGAGTGAGCTATCCAGGAGCAAATTTGGGTTTTAGGTTAAATGATTTGGGGGCTTTTTAAAGTAAACAATATTACAAACATGCAGGCAGGCGCTTGCCCTCAAAAGGAGTGCCTGCACATCAGCGAGGAGCCCTGAAGCTAAAGCCACACTGGCTTCATGGTCAAGCCCCCTCTAGTGTCCCTCCAAGACCCTGAAGGGCACTGTCCCCAAGCTTCCCACTAGGAAGGGTAGAAGGCCCAGAGTCACCTGCAAGGAGCTCCCACCTACCTGGTCCAAATCCAAAGGAGAAGGCGCTCACAAACACCATCATGCAGACCAGCGCGGTCCAGTGCAGCAGGGCACGCTCTGGGGCAGGAGAAGGGGGTGCTGGGGAGGCGGTGCTTAGAACTGGCACAGGAGGGGCTGTGGGACCCCCAGCTCTGGAATGACGCTTGGTTTTCTCAGGAGTTGGCAAGACTGGCTTCTCTTGGTTCTTGCTGGTTGTTGACAGTGGATGTGAAGAGAAGCCCGTTGGCAGGTCAGACTCTCCGGGGAGGTTGAATGGCCTGGTGGCATTGGGCATGGCCAGGCAGCTGGGGCCCGAGTCCATGGGCACAGCGAAGCTGACCAGGCCTATGCCACTGACAGACAGGGCCATAAGGGCACAGCCAGCTAGTAATAGGGCCCTGCGGCCTGCTCGGTCCACTAGCCCCATGGCAGTCAGGGTAGCTGCCACCTTTACCACACCAAGCCCCACTGAGGCCAGCACAGCTGAGGATCCCCCACGGAAGCCAACTGAGTGGAAGATGGTGGAGGCATAGGACAGCACATTGGGCTGCCCTGTTAGCTGCTGGAAAAGCACCAGCCCCAGCCCCACGGTGGTCCGGCCTCGCATGTTATCCCGCTCCCTGAAGAGGTCCAAAAAGGAGTATCTTGGCCTCCCCAGGCCCAGCTCGGTGGCCTCACCTCCCTGGAGGGGGATGAGATCCCTGTGGGCTGCAGCATCGTCTGTACCCGCAGGGAGAATGAGGAGGCTGAGGGACTGCAGGAGAGCAGGTGCAGCAGCCCAGCCAAACATATGCCTCCATCCCCGGGGGACCGTGGCCAGCGCATAGTTGAGTGCATAGGAGAGCAGGATGCCTACAGTGATGCCTGCCTCATAGAGGGACACCATCACCCCCCGCTGCCGTGGCCCCACCAGCTCTGACATGTAGATACAGCAGGCCATGGAGGAGAGGGAGATGGCAAAGCCAGCAGCTGAGCGGCCCAGGACCAGCCAGGCCAGGGAGCCAGCCAGGCCCAGGCTCAGGCTGCCTGCCAACAGCACCAAGTTGCTCCCCAGGATGGCTTGTTTCCTGCCATAGCGATCAATGAGGAAGCCCCCAACCAGAGAGGCGAGGAGAGCCCCCAGAAGCAGGCTGCCCACCAGGAACTCCTGCTCCAAGCAGCTTAGCCCAAATTCAAGCTGCAGTGGCAGCAGGGCACCCGATATGACTGCCAGTTCATAACCAAAGGTCAAGCCACCCAGCAAAGACACAGAGGCACACAGGGGCAGGAGGGGTGGTGGGCGGCCTGGAAAACAAAAGTGACAGGGGCTGAGTTCAGAATGGTTCCTTGCTAGAGCCTCCATCCATTCAACCACTCCTCCATTTGACAGTTGCATCCAGCTCATCCATCCATCCATTTATTCATGCATCATCCATTGATCCAACCACTCATTATCCACCATCCATCCACTTCTTCCTTCAACCATCTCTCCCTCCATCCCTCCACCCATTCATCTACTTCCTCCATTCACCCAGCCATCCATTTACCCATGCATCTATCCACTCCTTCCTTCATCCACCCACCCCTTCTTCAACTACTCTATCCATTCACCTAGCTATCCATTTATTGAACCATCTATCCACTCATCCACTCCTTCTTTCATCCATTCACACATCTATTTATTGATCAATCAACCCATCCCTTCATTATACACTCTTCCATTTATCCATCTACTCTATCCACCACATATTCATCCATTCATTTATCCATTCACATACCCCTTAATTCACCCAAACATCCATTCATTTATTAATCCATCTATTCACAAATATATCCATTCATCCAGCCATATGTGTATTCCATCCCTTATGTATCCACCCACCCACCCATCCATTCAACCATTCATTCAAAACTTATTTATCTGGCACCTACAACACCCCACCCTTCAATCTTAGGTCTGGAACTAGTATAAAAAGTACACTCTTCCATTTATCCATCTACTCTATCCACCACATATTCATCCATTCATTTATCCATTCACATACCCCTTAATTCACCCAAACATCCATTCATTTATTAATCCATCTATTCACAAATATATCCATTCATCCAGCCATATGTGTATTCCATCCCTTATGTATCCACCCACCCACCCATCCATTCAACCATTCATTCAAAACTTATTTATCTGGCACCTACAACACCCATCCATTCAACCATTCATTCAAAACTTATTTATCTGGCACCTACAACACACCAAGCTGTATTCTTAGGTCTGGCAATAGTAGAAAAAGGCAGATGATGAACAAATAAATCTGTGCTATAACTTCAGGTGGCGATAGGTATCATGTAAAGAAGCAGGGGAGGGGGACTGAGAGTGATGGAGGACTTCTATTTTAAATAGGGTAGTCAGCTAAGGCCTCTCTGTAGAGGGAAAATTTGAACAGAGATCTGAATGAAGTGAGGGTAAAAGTCATATAAAGCCTGGGTGAAAGACATTTTAGACAGAGGGAACAGCAAGAACCAAGGCCCTGGGGCACGACAATTTTTGGTATGTTTGAACAATAACTATTAATATTAATAGCTAGTGCTTATATGGCACTTACCAAGCACCAGACCCTGTTTTAGCAGCTTTATATGTATTCACTCACTTAATTCCTCATTTACAACAACCCTATAACATATTATTATTAGCATCATCCTCCAAGGCACAGAGAAGTTAAGAAACTCTCTTAGAGTCACACAGCAAGTAAGCGGCAGAGCTGATGTAGCTAGAGAGTGCAGGCTTTTAATCACTGTGCTATTCAGCAAGGAGGCCAGTGTGGCTGGAGCCCAGCAAGTGAGTGAGAGAGATGATGAGGTAGGAGAAGCAGACAGGGGTAGATCATGCATGTGGAGCTGTGTAGGTCATGAGGACAATGATGAATTTCACTGTCAGTGGGTGGAAGCCTTTGAAGGCTTGCACGGGGAGAGAGATGGTCTTTGGTAGTCACCAGCACATGTGGATCTTGAGCACTTAAAAGGTGACTAATGGGATTAAGGAACTGAATTTTCATTTTATTTAATTTTTACTCATTTACATGTAAAAATAGCCACAAGTGGCTAAAGGCTACCATATCGGCAGTTCAGTTATACAGTTTACTCTGAAATTTTAACCCACATATTTAAACTTAAATGTTTCTGGAAGCATCTAGAGCAGTGATGGCGAACCTTTTGAGCTCGGCGTGTCAGCATTTTGAAAAACCCTAACTTAACTCTGGTGCTGTGTCACATATAGAAATTTTTTGATATTTGCAACCATAGTAAAACAAAGACTTATATTTTTGATATTTATTTTATATATTTAAATGCCATTTAACAAAGAAAAATCAACCAAAAAAATGAGTTCGCGTGTCACCTCTGACACGCATGTCATAGGTTCGCCATCACTGATCTAGAGTAATCCAGCAGTATCTCACACCATGCTAAGTCCCAACTCTTTCACGTAATATCCCAGGCCCTTCATGAGCCAAACCACCCAGACCTGACAACATTCATAACGTTGTAACCAGATTTATTGAGTGTTTTCTCTGGACCAAGTGAGTTATTGCATGTAAAGCACTGCTTTGAGCACTTACGTACAATAACTCATTTGATTCTCACCACAACTTTAGGTGGTGGGGTTTTGTATTATTTATGAATGAATAAACTGATCATCAGAGAGGTGAAATGACTTGCCTAAGGTCAAAAGCAGTAAGTAGCTGTGCCTAGAATCAAAGCCAGGCTGTCTGGCTCCACAATCCATTCTCTTCACCACTCCATTCGAAAACCTTGGCATAATATGATTTCACTCGGGTCTCTCTTACTTCTGCCTCTCCCCATCTCCGTTAGGCAATTTTTTGTACAGGTAGAGGAGTTTCATGGGTGGAAAAATCCCCCCTTTCTGCTAACCCCCCCCCCCCCCCCCCGGGAAATAACTCCTACCCTTCCCTCTCTGGCCTTGTTCTACCTGTTCATGACCATCAGTAAACACCCGGGGGAGATTATGCTGCCCAGGTCCTGCCTCATCGTTACCTCTCTTGGCCCCACCTCCCTCAGTTCTTAGAATTTACTGCCAGAAAGGAAGGTCTTCCAGGCCATGTGAGGCAATCAATGAAAGCACAGAATCTGTTTGCTGTGTCCTAGGTTCCTCTTGAGGTGACAGGGAACCCGGTCAAAGGGCTCACAGGCAAAGCTGACTGTCTACAGGTTTTGCTGGAAAACGCATCAGAACAGATTCTGGTCACAGTGGCAAGAGAACAAGGAAAAATAAACGTGAAATGAAATGGTCATAATAACCAGTGTCCTTTACTGAGCACCTCCTCTATGCAATCCTAGGTGTCTTCTTTCAATTCACCTTCCTAACAACGCTAGGTGGCACTGCTACAGTTATCCCCATTTTACAGATGAAGAAACCGAGGGTCCGAGTGTTCTCACAGCTGAGAAGCAACAGGATCAGGACTCAAATGCTGACCCATCTGAATCCCAAACCTACATATTTAAGAGCTTTGCCGAACTGACTTCAAGCAAGAAGGGCCAATCAGAGATACATGGGGTGTGAGAGAGAGCAGGAACACGGGGCAGAGGTGGAGAGAAAGGAGAGCTCTCAGGAAAATCCCATGTCACAAAACATGATGCAATGATACTGCCCCAGGAGACACGAAGGACAGTGTCCAAGGAGTCGGGGCCATTAGCATAATTCCCGTATGTCTTCCTCAACTTTCCAAGCCACATTTTTCACTTCTAACCAACTCTGCGTTCTCCCTTCATTTGCTCATACCACATCGCGAGGTCATTGATGTGTCCTCCTTATTAAGTTGGACAGGACAGGACAGAGATTTACTGTCTCTGTGTCTCCAGGGCCCCAGCGCTGCCTACCACCCAAGAGGGGCTCAGTGAGGTTTCTGCTGAAAGAACCAATGGCTGGGTTGAGGACCAGGGTGGTATCCCCACGTGGCAGTCCAGGGCTGTGTCAGGGACATTTGAACCTCATCTAATGCTACCAGAGGGCTCCTGTGAAAGCCTAAGTTGGCCCGTGTCATTCTGCTCAGAGCCCTCCAAGGCTCCCTCCCTCTTCTCTCCGAAAATAGCCAAAGTCCTTACAGTGACCGTCAAGGCCCTGCAAGATCTGCCTCCTCTCACTCTGCTCCTCTGGCCACACCAGGCTCCCCCTGGCATCCAGCACTTCGCATCCCCTTTCCCTGCTTGTGTTTCTCTGTGGTACTTGTCACTATAGGAAATAACGATGTATTTTACATATTTATTGGTCTCCCCTGCCAGAAGGTCAGCCCCAAAGGAACAGGAATTGCTTGTTTAGCTGTCTCTCTGATGCTGAGGGCAGTTTGTGGCATATAATAGGCCCTCAATAAATACTTGTTGAAAAAGTGGATGATTGATTGGATGAATGAATGAACGAATGAACGAATGAACTCTGGAGATATAGGAAATCCAGAGAGAAAGGATCTTGGCTCTTGAGCATCTGGCGAGGTCCAGGGCCTAGAAGTGGCCATGGACAGGAACAGACCAAATCCTGGCTGCCAAATTAGGACCCTGGAGCCAGAGCTGGAGTTGGTCACCATCACCCTGTGCATCAGAGGCTGGGTGGTACAGTGGTTAGGAATGCAGGCTGGAACCAGAGTGCGGGTTCTATCCCAGCTTCTCCTCTTCACCGCTGTATGACCTTGTGCAGCTCGCTTAACCTCTCTGAGCCTCCTCATCTATAAATGAGGGTAATAGTAATACCCACCTCATATGCCTACCGACCTGACAGCCAGTGTTACCTATTATGAGTCTCCACAGAACAACCCAGAGCGAGTTTTTAAAACACAGCTCAGGTCATGTCCCACCCGAGTTTAAAATCCTTCTCCAGCTTGTCATGTTATTTGGAATAAAATCCAAACTTCTCACTATGGCTACAAAGTCCCACATAATCTAGCCCTTGCCTACCTCTCTGACCTCCCTTTTACTGCTCTCCCCTGGCCCAGTGGGCTCCAGCCACACTGGCCTGGACAACTCCAGCTCACTCCTCCCTCAGGGCCTTGGCACTTGCTGTTTCTTCCTCCTTGAAGCTCTTCTCTCAGATCAGTGATAGCTCAGCTCCAATGCCTCCTAGCCAGGAGGCCCTCCTTCCTGCTTACCTAAAAACCTGCCCCCCTCATCACTATCACACCACCTCATTTTATGGGTTCCACTAGCCCCCTACCTGTAAGCCTATGTCTGCCACACAGTAGATGAATGGGTGGCAGAGTGACCCTTTGAGGCCTCTGAATCCTGAGAAAAATATTAAAACCTTGGTCTCCCATAGCAACAAGGAAATTCCTTACTCCCACACACAGTCCTGCATTCTAATCCCCTCCGTCTCCCCTCTGTTGAATCATCTCCAGAGCAGAGGATTTGTCTATATGCTCAGGGCAGCATCCTCAGGCCTGACGAACAGAGGTGTTCAGTGAATTAATTAATGAATTTGCTCCTTGTGGAGCCTCTATTTCTTTTTTCAGAACAGAACAGAACAATTTCGTTTGCCTGGAATTGTAAGGCTTGAGCCGGTCAAGGGAGGCCTGGCCCCGAGTAAGCGCTCAGCATGAGGTAAGGCGCGCTCTCAAGTCACTTTTCCAGGGAGGAAAGGAGCACGAAAGGAAGTGCGCCCAGGTCCCTTCCCAGGCCCAGCCAGGGCCCGGAGTGCGGGGCTCGCCACCGAGTGGG
>NW_005355881.1:831823-835962 GCF_000412655.1 Myotis brandtii | reverse complement strand
TGCCACGTAGGCCAGCCCTGGCCCCCTGGGTCTGGAGGCGTGACAGAGGGGCGCCTGCGCCTGGCTGGGGGCCACTACTCGCAGTTCTCCAGGGAGGGATGCCTCTCACCATCCCCCCCCCCAGGGTGCTCCCCACTGTCATCCCCGTTGGGGCCCCCACATGCATTCCCCTCCCCCTCCAGCCCCCGTAGGAAGAAGACTTTGAAATCACTGCAGTCCACACTAGTCTGGCCACCAGCATGTACACACACACACACACACGCACACGCACACGCCTCTACACTGATGGGGTCACACACATACCCACTTCAGCCACTCAGCCACTCTCCCATGGACTCATCCTCCAGGCATTGGACACAGGTTTGGACACCTCCCAAGTACCACAGGCACTGTGCTAGGCCTTGGGAGAACGAGCCGGACGGATTTGTTTGTTCTTGTGCAATTTGCTTTCCAGTGGGGGAGGAAGAAAGGTAAATAACAAGCCAGAGAAATGCCAGCTGGTGATCATGGCTGGGTAGAGAATGACACTAGGGTGATGGGGCAGGCAGGCACAGGCGGCTGCTTTAGCTCGGGGGTCTGGGAAGGCTGTTCTGAAGAGGGGTTATGTGAGCTGAGACCTCAGGTTCCAGGCAGGGCAGAAACAGCTTGTGGAGTATAAGGAACAACAAAAATGAAGCCAGAGTGTCTGGAGCATGGCACGTGACGGAGACAGTGGAGGGAGATGGGGCCCAAGAGTGGGGTTGTTAAGGGCCAGATCATTCGAGGCCGGGGTCGGAAATGTGGATTTTATTCCAAGTGACACACACACACACACACACACACACACAAATAATTGGGGCATTCTAGTCGGTTATAGGGAGCGAGGGTGGAAACAGGGGAGCTTCTGCAGGTGAGAGGTGGAGTTGATCTGGACTAAGGTGATAGGAGTGGGGATGGAGGAAAGTGGGCAGATGGGAGATAGACTTGATAAGGACTTACTGATTGGAAAAGGTGCAGCTTAGGGCAGGAAAGAATGTCTACAGTTCTGTTTTGGCCGTGTGACATTTAAGCTGTTCACTCAGCATCCCTGTGTAAATAGGTAGGGTGTTCGATGTAAGAGTTTGGAGTTCTGGAAAGGAGGCAGGCTGGGGATACCCCCACTAATTCTCACTCTCAGGCAAAAACATATATGGTCACAGGCTTTTCTCATCCTATGCTCATACACAGACACATTAGTTGACATGTGTCACATACCCTCACCCAGCATGGACTGTCTGCCACAGAC
The DNA here is from genome assembly GCF_000412655.1 of Myotis brandtii. Taxonomy (NCBI): domain Eukaryota; kingdom Metazoa; phylum Chordata; class Mammalia; order Chiroptera; family Vespertilionidae; genus Myotis; species Myotis brandtii. The sequence goes on along the minus strand of NW_005355881.1, from coordinate 834,698 downwards.
ACATTGGGCATCCAGCAAAGAAGACAGCATTTGACAAGACCTTCTGAGCCAGGGGACCCTGTACACTTCTGAAAATAATAATAGTTGGGGCAGTTTGAAAGCATGGCTCCAAAATTCTTTGTTTCCTTCCTTGAGATCAAAGTGGGCTTGTGACAGCTTCAGCCAGTGCACAGAGTAGCACTGTGTGACTTCTGAGGCTGAGTCAGGGGGACACTGGCGCCTGGAGCCCCACACCTCTAGGAAGTCCCACTACCCTGAGGCCGCCATGCTGTGAGGAAGTCCCAGGTGCAGAGAGAGGCCACGTGGGCATGACTTAGTGGGTGGTCCACGCCTTTGAGTCACCCCAGCACTGGCTCCAGAAGGAGCCGTCGATGATTCCAGCTCCCAGTGTCAAATCTTTCCGGCTGAGGTCCAGGATCATGGAGAGCAAGCATGTCAAACTTGCAGCCCGCCAGCCACATGCCTCATTTATTTGGCCCGTGTTAGCCTTTGAGTTTGACATGCTTGATGTAGAGCAGAGACAAGCCATCTCTACTGTTCCCAGGCTGGATTTATGACCCACACATTCCATGAGTATAATTAAATGGTTGTTTTAAGGTCCAAAGTTTTGGAGTAAATTGTTATGCAGCAATAGTAACCAGGACAATAGCTTTAACTAAGGGGCAATGATTATATACTTTGATTTCAGCACTTTACATATTTTAGCTCACTGTTAATCCTTACAACTACCTAATGAGAATGGAATTATTACAATTACCCCATTTTATGAAAGATGTAACTGAGGCAAAGGGAGGTGAAGTAACTTGATTGCATAATAAACAAACAAATAAGATAAATAGAGCTCAAAGACAATCACTAGTATATAGCTGAGCTGGGAGTCAAGCCCAGTCATGGGGAAAGCAGGTACTTACCCATCATGCTCTGCTACCTTTCTGGCATGGAAAGATCCCAAGGAGGCCTCTTGGCCATTGCCAAGTGACAGCTCCTCCTTCGTCTGTGGGTGTCTGGAATTGTCACCAGGAGACCTGGTACAGCAAGTGCTCCACTCCTGTGAGATACCCTATAGAAGTTATACGGTGGAATGGAGCATGGAGTTCTCTGTGATCTCTGTGGCTGTCATTAAGTCATGCAGATGTTTGCACACTTGCTGTCATGTTCTCTCTCTCCTAGAGCAAGAGAATCCCTCTTTATTTGTTTTCCCAGATGAGAAAGGAAAAGTTCTAATCAAGCATTTTGGTAGCATCTTCACAAATGACTTCCCTTGAGGGTGCGCAGGGCCTAGTGATTCATTTCTAACTAATAGAATACAGCAAAAGTGTTTACGTCATCTTAGAGATTAGGTTATGAATGACAGTGACTTCATCTTGCTCATCCTTTCCTGAGCTCTCACTCATTTACTCTAATGAAGCCACCTGCTATGTCATGAGAGGCCCACGTGCCAATAGGTAAGGGGGGCCTGTAGGCAATAGGCAACAAGGAACGAAGGCCCATGAAGATATAAACCCCACCACCAATCAAATAGTCATACAAACAAACAAACAAGACCGTCTGTGACAAAGCAAAAGAGAAGAGGTTCATGGGGACACCAGAACTTACAACCCCACCACCAATCAAATAGTCATACAAACAAACAAGACCATCTGTGACAATGCAAAAGAGAAGAGGTTCATGGGGACACCAGAACTTATAAAAGTTGGATTTTTCCCTCTTGTGAGAAGTCAGGAGGGCTTCCCTGGGGAAGTGACATTTGAGCTAAGAATGAAAGGATATGTAGATGGGTCTAGGCAACAAAGGGAGGGAAGAGCAGTGGGAAGTTGCAGGTGCAGAGGTTCGGTGGCAAGAGGGAGCCTGGAAAGAATGAAAGACTGAGAGAAGGCAATTGTGTTTGAAGATCGAGGACAAAGGGGAATTTGGTGGGAGTTACGTCTGGAAGATGGACGTTGTGTTCCCATGCAGGACCTTGTGCTTGTGGGTCTTTATCCCAAGCACAGTGGGAGCCATTGGAAGGCTTTAAGCTAGGTTTCCTGCCATAGAAGCCAGAACCAGTCTGACCATAGCAAGCCTGGGATGTAAATATGTTTGCACAGTGGATTTTTCAAAGGCGGGGCTCAGACCGATTTGGTAACCATAGAAACAGAAGGCTTATGTGGACACTAACAATTATGATAATGAAACCACACACTTGGGAAACTGAGCGTCATTAATCGAGTTAGTTCTGGGTCAGCTCTGAGTAGTCTTGCCTGATGAAGGGTGCTGGAAACCACACTATACCATCACAAAGGGTCTGATATTTGAAAAGGTGACCCGCCCTGTGATGAATGCAATTGTGGAGCTGAGAGTTGGCGGCACAGCAACCCTGGGACCAAAGGGCCTTTCTTCAGTGTTTCAGAGTCCCAGTGATAGGCAAAAAGGAAGATGAACATATGAAGAGTGTATGCCATCCACCAGGCACCCGCACAGGCAACATCTTATTTAATTTTAATAAGCAATTGCCAAAATAAAACTGATTATCTTCGTACTGAAGGTGACGAAGCTGAAACTCAGAGAAATGATGTTGTTTTGCTGCATTACACGTGGTGCCAGGAACCTGTGTTTGCCTTCTAGGCTGTAACGCCCAGCTCCGGAAAAGACCGGAGATTCTGGCAGCAGTTTTCCGGAAAGAGCCGAAGAGCTGGGAGGCGGGGCCACAAGAGTCTTTTCGGGGCTTCCGTAAGAGTCGAAAGGTCGGGAGGCGGGGCGTGAGTGTTGGAATTCGATTGGCCAAAGAGAGCCGAGGACCTTCGGAGCGAGCCGAACGTCTCCGACAGCCTCCGGGCAGAGCCGAGGGGCGCCGAGGCGCAGCAATGGCGGCGGCCGGAGCTGTGGCGGCGGAGAA
>NW_005355881.1:801603-822178 GCF_000412655.1 Myotis brandtii | reverse complement strand
GCAGGTGAGACGGCACGGCTCGGGCTGAGGCGGTGCGGGTGCCGGTGCCGGTGCAGGACTCCCTTTCGCCCCCTGCGGTCTGCGTGGCTTTGAGTGCGTCCTCTGTCCCTGCCTCTTCATTCATTAATGCTTAGGCAGCCGCTGGGCCTTGCAGGCGCGAGCATTGGTCCGGGAGCCTGGTCAGTACCAGGCTCTGCCACGGTGGCTCCTGTAGAGTGCGTTATTTAACCATGCTCAGTCTCGGTTGCCCCTTTTGTGCCCTTTCAGTATTTGATCATTATCTATGCACTAGTGGCCTGGTGCACGAAATTCGTGTGTGGGGGGGTCCCTCAGCCCAGCCTGCACCCTCTTTAATCGGGGACCCCTTGGCGATCTGGGACTGCTGGCTCCTAACCGCTCACCTGCCTGCCTGCCTGATTGCCCCTAACTGCCTCTGCCTGCCTGATTGCCCCTAACCTCTCTGCCTGCCTGGTCGCCCCCAACTGCCCTCCCCTGCTGGCCTGCTCGCCCCTAACTGCCTCTGCTTCGGCCCCCACCATCATGGCTTTGTCTGGAAGGAAGTTGGAAGTCAGGAAGATGGCCGGTCGACCCGGTCTAATTAGCATAGTACCCTTTTATTAGTATAGATTATGTAGTACAGGATTGCTTAAATGGTGGGGAAAAGCCTTTTCCAGCAGGAGAAGATGCTCTTGGCAGACAAATATACATAATCCCTATATCTGGACTGATAGCCAGCCATATGCACTATGCTGCCAAACCGGTCATTAAAATATTGAACCCCTTTCTTACACCTTATACCAAGTAGCTGTTGCCCTTAAAACCCCTCCTCAACCCCCACCTTAGGCTCTGCCTTCGTAGTTCACCCAGATTAGGTTCTGATTGGTTGGTTTCTATGCCATCAGCATCAAAAGCTCTGCCTCCTAGGCAGCCATCTTGTGAGAGCATGAGGGTTAATGACTTGGTTCTGATTGGTCAGTTATGCCAGTCAGTGTCAAAAGCTCTGCCTCCTAGGCAGCCATCTTGTGAGAGCATGAGGGTTAATTTGCATATTACCTCTTTATTATATAGGATTACTTTTAAGAAGCAGATGCAAGTATGAGTACTTGCGCTGGAGTCAGACTCTCTGGGTTTAAATACCGACACCACTGTAGCCTTTCAACAGGTTTTGTAACCTCTCAGCCTGTTTCCTCACCCATAAAGAGAAATCCCAGTTGCAGTATTAATCTCATAGGGCTTTTGGGACCATTCGATGAGGTATGTATGCCATGTATTACATTTGAATGTATGACTGGCATGTAGTGCTTAATAAAGTTAGATTTCATTAAATCACTTTTTTTCCCCATTAAAACACCATTTTGCACCATCACCGTAAACTTGTTCTCAGGTGAGAAACTGCGTCTCAGAGAGGGGAAGCAACTTGCCCAAAGTTACTCAGTTAGTGACCCAGCCAAGCGCTCAGCTCGTATTCCTCTGCCTCAGAAAAACGGGCTTTTCACTTTCATACTTCCTGCCTTTCTTCCTGACATTGGTATTTTTTTAGGCACCTGTGCACCCGGACATTGTCAGGTGCTGGGAGATCTGGAGGAAATGCAGTAGTGAACAAGCAGGCGGATCTCTGACCTGCTCGGGTTTAAGGAAGTTATCTGTGTGTTTATATTTTCTTTTGCATCCTCTCTAGGATATAAGGTTCATTAAGCAGGGATCGTGGCTGCCCTATTTCCTTCTGTATCTCCCCTAAACCCCCCAAAATGTTCCCAGTATCCTGAGCATGATTGACATTTAGTAAAGATTCATTACATCTTTGCAAGTCTTGTTCTCATGTTATAGAAGCAGTAAGGGAGGTGGAGAGAAGTTTATGTGACTTTAAGGTTATACAAGTGGCAACCAAGCGTAAATGAATCAGGAGACCTTGTTAAAGTTGAAAATGACAAAGTTTTATTCAAGGGTCTTAGAATTTGCAAATTGGAAACATTACGGGGTAACACCCAGAGCATTCCGAAGAAAAAAGTTGGGAGTTCTTATAGTAAAAAGTACATTCTTGAGAACACTCAGCCCTGTATTCCTAGCCTCTGGATTAGTCTGAGATGCGAATCCTCTAGATTAGTGATCGTCTGCACAATGAATATCAGTTCTTCAGGGAGTTATAGTATTTATATATCCTCCAGTTAAAAAGTTCAAGTTCTCCGGCTAGTTAAAATGAAGTAAAATCTTTTCCTTGGGCTTCCTCCCATTTGTCTGAACCAATTTGGTCAGCCTGACCATACAGACTCCCTTTTAAGTCAGCTTAGCTGTACTGGTTTCATCTTGTTTTCTTCACCCCTTGCTCACAACTAACAAGGAAGGGAGCTGGGAGTTGAATTCATCCTTCTGACTTTGAAGATGAATCTGGAAGCCAGTACACTGCTTGGCCTCCTGTTTGGGTCCTTGTCAGGTAGATAGTGCTTTTCCTGGGCTACACTTACCCTTCTGGCTTTGTTTGTTTGTTTTTTAGGAAATAAGTATGAATGAAGTCCAGTCGTAACGGGTGGAAAGTTGGAGGGAGCTTTGGCACTAAACTTAGCCATGAGGTAGTTTAGGGAGCAGTTATAAAGAGCATGAGCAGGGGAAACTTTCAGATGAGTTCCAATGTACCATTCTGCAGTGTTTTTAAGTCTTTTTCCTGAAATAAGCAGATAGGAAATGTAAAAAACTGCATCAATCTTTGAAAGTTAAGCTTACCATTAAAAAAAAAAAAAGGAGTCTAATTCACACGGGTTATGTCTTGATTGCAGGGATATCTGCCCCAGTTGTCTTCTTTGTGGATTATGCTTCCAACTGCTTATTCATGGAAGAAATTGAGGGCTCTGTGACTGTTCGAGATTATATTCAATCCACTATCGAGACTGGAAAAACTCCCGAAAGTCTCCTTGGCTTAGCCAAGACTGTGGGGCAGGTTTTGGCTCGCATGCACGATGAGGACCTCATTCATGGTGATCTCACCACCTCGAACATGCTCCTGAAACCCCCCCTGGAGCAGCTGAACATTGTGCTCATCGACTTTGGGCTGAGTTTCATTTCAGCACTTCCGGAGGATAAGGGGGTTGACCTCTACGTGCTGGAGAAAGCCTTCCTCAGCACCCATCCCAACACCGAGAGTGTGTTTGAAGCCTTTCTGAAGAGCTACTCCGCCTCCTCCAAAAAGGCCAAGCCGGTGCTCAAAAAATTAGATGAAGTGCGCCTGAGAGGAAGAAAGAGGTCCATGGTCGGGTAGAAGGATGCGTGTGACAACCACGGACAGTTAAGCTATTTACCTCACAGTAAATTTGAAGTGCTAAGACTGTGGATTACACCTAAAAAAAGTATTGGGATATTTTTAAGTGCTGTCTGCGTTCATGCTTGTTAAGTGTCATTATCACCTGCACTGAACTGTTCTCAGGAGCTTACCATGTACATAAGCCATGTTCTAGACCAGGGGTGGGCAACATCTGGCCTGTGGGCCATGTAAGACCTGCAAAATCATTTGATCTGGCCCTGCCCATGTTTGACCAAATATAGCGGGCTAATTTTTAAGTTGATAATTTTGTATGACCTGCAAATGATGTTATAAATCTTAAAATGGCCCATGGCAGAAAAAAGGTTCCCCACCCCTGTTCTAGACAGAACTGAGTACAAAATAAACCTAGGACAGGCTTCCTCCTCAGGAACATGGGCATGGCAATAAAAAACATTGAACCACATGATGAGAAGAGTGTCCTCTGTTCATTCCTGGGGAGACGAGAACAAAGTCTCGGTGACAGTGCATCTATACCGGCCTTTTAAACCAGTGTTGTTTGTTGTGTTCGTGACATTCCTCTTGAAATCACTGTAGTGAGATACAAGCAGCAGTTTAAAAATAGAGTCAGACACTAGGAAATACCAGTTGTGTTCGTGACATTCCTCTTGAAATCACTGTAGTGGGATACAAGCAGCATTTTAAAAATAAAGTAGAATCAGACACTAGGAAATACCGTTACATGTGCATTACATGGAGTATTGTCAATACTGTTTTATAAGATTTGTTTATATATGTGTATATAGACGAGTATGTACTGGGTTTTGATGTAAAATATATTTTGAGGCTTATGGGGAAAAAGATGAAAAATACTGCTTAACTCCAATTTCCCTTTAAAAAGCTTTTATACAACATTGTTTTTATATTTGTTGCTCTGTGACTTTATGGTTATCTTCTAGTTAAGACAATGATTGATATAAAGTCCTTTTAGTTTATATAGGTAAAAATGGGAATCACTTTGTCTCACAGACAGTAAGTAGATAGAGTAAAAATGGTGACGTGGCTTGGCTATGACTGAAGTTTGATGAAGCCTGGTTTACAGGAAGGTAGAAGAAACCTGAAATAAGATGCAAAGTGCCACTAATAGCTCACGCTTAACCTTGCCCAGGCTCAGTTTCTTGCCCCAACGAAGGTGTGTGTGGAAGGTATAGTAAAATACTTTTGTCAGCTCCAACTAGCAAGTGAATGTTTTGTGTGCCTGGCACTGTAGTAGGTACTGGGTACAACAATGAACAAGATGGACACGACACCTGCTCTCCTGGAGGGAACGTTCGGGTGGGCCCGAGACGTGTCTGTTTCCATCACCACAGCTAGCACTTCCATGTGGCAGATGCCCAGGAATGAAAGAAAGCAGCCCTTCCCGGGCAGTGGTGACTCGTAGAACTAATCATCACCTGGTTACTGCATGTTAGGCATTGTGCCAGGATCTAAAACAACTACGTTAGGTATCGTCCCCATTTTATAGATGGAGAAATGGGTTTAAATGGGGGGGAACTTATCCAAGGGGTCACAGCTAGGGGTACTTCACCTGCCTCCAAAGCCCATGTTCTTTCCACTGATCCTTTAAGAAATGAAATGCTGGCTATGACAGGTCTTAATCTGATAACTAGAGGCCTGGTAGATGAATTCGTGCACCAGTGGGGTCTCTCGACCTGGCCTGTGGGATTGGGCCAAAACTGGCTCTCTGACATCCCCCGAGGGATCCCGGATTGCAAGAGGGCACAGGCCAGACCAAGGGACCGCAACAATGCACCATTGGGGCCGGGGAGGGATGCAGGAGGTTGGCCAGCTGGGGAGGGACCACGGTAGGGCTCCAGGGTATGTCCGGCCTATCTTGCTCAGTCCCAATTGGCCAGACCCCAGCAGCAAGCTAACCTACTGGTCAGAGCATCTGCCCCTGGTGGTCAGTATATGTCATAGTGACTGGTCAACCGATCAACTGCCCCCTGGTGGTCAGTGCATATCATAGCCAGCAGTTGAGTGGCCTTAGCATACTACACTTTGATTGGTTGAATGGACGACGGGACACTTAGCATATTAGGCTTTTATTATATAGGAGGATGTGTATTGGCAGTATATAACATTTTTAAACATCTCCAAAGGCTGTTTTTTGGTTTTTTTTAGTGAGTATGCAATAAGACAGAGGGCATGCCCTAACTGGTTTGGCTCAGTGAATGGAGCATCAGCTTGTGGACTGTAAAGTCTAGGGTTCGATTCCGGTTGAGGGCATGTATCTTGTTTGCAGGCTCCATTCCCAGTGGGGGGCATGCAGGAGGCAGCTGATAGATGTTTCTCTCTCATTGATGTTTCTAACTATCTCTCTCCTTTCCTCTCTGTAAAAATCAATAATATATATATATATTTTAAAAAGGACAGAGGGCTCATCCCCCAGGGTCCTCAAATGTACTATAAGGTTGATTAAGGCCAGTGTCTACCTGGTGGGAAGAATGAGTGAATTCCCACCTGAACGTGTGCAGACAATAAGTCATACCCAGCACTCACTCTGTGCCTGGTCCTGGAGATAGGGAGCATGGAGGCTGTCCTCGCTCTCCTGGAAGCATAAACGAAGTGCCCATGGCAGTTTCAGGCAGCGACGCATGCTGTAAGGGTGCTGCAGTCCTGTGTGACCTCAAGGGGAGGAGGGAAGTGGTCAGGGAAAGCCTCTGATGAAGTGACATGGGAGCTAAGATGTGCAGGCAAACCTGAAGACCGGGAGTATGTTCCAGGCAGAAGGGCCTGCATGTACAAAACAGCAAGGCCAGTGGGGCTGGTTTGCAGCAAGCCAGGAGGAGAAACAGGAAATGAGGCTAGAGAGATGGTTAGGGGTCTGTAGCAAGGTTGGGTTTTATTCTAAACTAGAGGCCTGCTGCATGAATTCGTGCACCAGTGGGGTCCCTTGGCCTGGTCTGCGGGATTGAGCTGAAACCGGCTCTCCGACATCCCCTGAGGGGTCCCGGATTGTGAGAGGGAGCAGGCCAGGCTGAGGGACCCCACTGGTGCAAGATGAGGGCCGGGGAGAGATGCGGGGGGTTGGCCAGCAGGGGAGGGACCATGGGAGGGCTCCAGAGCATGTCCGGCCCATCTCAGTCCCCGGGACCCCACCGGTGCAAGATCAGGGCCGGGGAGAGATGCGGGAGGTTGGCCAGCCGGGGAGGGACCACGGGAGGGCTCCAGGGCGTGTCCGGCCCATCTCAGTTCCCATTAGCCAGACCCCAGCAACAAGCTAACCTACTGGTCGGAGTGTCTTTCCCCTAGTGGTCAGTGCATAGTGAGCGGTTGAGCGGCCTTAGCATATCATTAGCATATTACGCTTTGATTGGTTGAACAGTTGTCCAGACACTTAGCATATTAGGCTCTTATTATATGGGATGTGTCTCAGAGGGTTTTTAAACAAGGAGACATGTTTTGAAAGCATTGCATTGGTAGAAAAAGGAATAGGGGCAAGAAATCAGCGAGAAGGCCACACAACCGGTCTGGACACTTAGCATATTAGGCTCTTATTATATAGGATGTGTCTCAGAGGGTTTTAAACAGGGAGACATGTTTTGAAAGCATTACATTGGTAGAAAAAGGAATAGGGGCAAGAAATCAGCAAGAAGGCCACACAACCGGCTGGGCCAGTGATGTGGTAGCTGGGGTGGGGGTGTGGCCAAGCGTGCTGGAAACCACTAGACAGCCCTTGGTGTGAGTGACATGGCAGCCGGCAGCGGTGGGGAAGGAAAACTGATCTCCCCTGCAGGCGCTGAGAGGGAGAGGGATACTGCAGACCACTGGCTTATCTGGGTACTCGGCCTATCGGAAGTAAGAGGTTAACAAGCATTCCTCAGTGGACCTAGTTGTCTCACAAGCTCTGAGGCGTCCTCCTGCCATTCCAGCTCCCTCGGGGTCCATGCGGAGTTGGCCGGTGCTTTGTAGTGATGAGCCAATGGCAGCTGTGCGTGAATTCCCACCTGAACCCTCTCAGACAGGAGTTCTAACCCCCACTTTACAGATGGGAAAACACTCTTAGCAATGCAAAACATCATGTCCCAACATCACAGTCAGTGGTAGAGCTGGGTTTCAAACCTTGGAGGATAGCCCACATTTTAAACAACAGCAACCGTTTGTTGAGAAGTTTTAAGTTCTTTGCATGCATTAACCCATTTCACAGAGGAGGCAAGTGAGGCTCAGAGAAATTGAATCTTGACCAAGGTCCCCCAACTAGTGAGTGGCACAGTCAGGGAAATGTGATGTGACCCTGAGATCTGTCCATCACTGAGAAGGGCATGGCCCACATGTGGAATATTTAAAAGAGCCTCGTGGGCAGTCCATGGGCCACAGGAAGGACTTACGCAAGCCTGGCATAGTGAGTGCCCTGTACAGGCGTGCTCTTGTTAAATTAGGTGAGCTGACCACACCAGCACCACGTGCAGGCTGAGGGGCTTTGGGAACACCCACATTCATGAAGCATGTGGGGTATGATCTCACTGTAACTAAGAAAGTAAACCCTAATCCTGGTCCTGGTTCTAATAAAATTTTATTTACAAAAACAGGCAGCTGACTTGTGTGCCACCGCTTGCCAACTTGATTTTTTTCAAGTATTACATTAAAACATCTGTCTTGATTACCGAGTTTTTAGGCGCCCCCTTAGCTTGTGCCCAAGGAAGAGCCTCATTCGCCTGGTCCCTGTCCTCACCCGGCTGACCCTGACTGCTAGAACCCATGTTCTTACAAACCTCTTTTGGGGAACCGGGAATATCCTCTCAGGTCCTGAAGTTGGCACTGCAACTCCAAAGCACTGAATTCCCCTTTCCCCAGCCCAGAGGAGTGGCTCTCTTTTGCCACTAGAGGTCGCAAGTTACTCTCATTCCTGGAGCAAAGATGTAAAGGAATCTTCCCTCCCATTCCTCCTCCTCCACTTCCTCCTCCCCTCTCTCTTCCTCCATCCTGCCTCTCTCTGCCTTTCTCCCTCTCCTTCCTCCCTCTTCCCTCTTTTCTTCCCATCTCCCTCTCTTGAACTTGTTCATTTATTCACTCAACACTTTAGCTGAGCATCCATATGTGGTGAGCACCATGCTCATCACTCAGAATGGAGCAAAACAGATGTGGGATGCCTACTCCCCTCCTGTCTTCATTTGTCACCCACCCCCTAACCTTCACTCATTCATCCACCATGTATTTATTGAGCACCTCGGCTGTGTCTGGCTCAGAAGGAGCCATGGTAGTAAGAATCCAGCTACCACCGGGAGCCCCTCGCCTCTCCCCACACTGCCGCAATCAGTGGTTTCCCCACTGCTCCCCTTGCTGCTGCACTGGCCCCTACAGTCTTCCTCATCAGCAGTGAGAGGCACCTTTCAGCGCCAGATGATGCCACCTCTCTGTTGAGAAGTTTGATGGCTTCCCATCCCTTGTCTCCTTGCTTACCAGCGGCCTGGCTCGGGACCCCCTCACTGCACCTCTCTGAGCCTCAGTGTCATCTGCAAAGTGGGCTCACAACGGTGCCTACCTCAAGGAGCTGTTGGTCAGAGTCCCCAGGAAACAGACTCTGAGATGCAGTCGAGTGTATAGGAGATTTACTAAGGCATGGCCTTGGAGTCAACCTCCGCAGAAGGGAAGGGAAGGGAAGGAGATGGGGAGGGCAGAGGGAGAAGTGGGCTGAGAAGCAGCCCTGACCACAGCCTCAGCTGACCCCATGGGGAGCTTTTCCGTTACCATGGCCTGCGGAGATGTCCCAAGTTGAGCCGAGATGACCGGGCCTTCATAACCCCACATCACCCAGTCGTTGGCGGGCCACCCCCGGGAGGGTATGAGCTTGGATACGAGGCCACTCTGCCCATGACTCCATTCCGGAAGCACAATAACTGGAAGCTGCCTGCTGACCGCTCCTGCATCCGAGGCAATCGGTCCTTCCATGCCCACTGCAGGCATCAGTGACATAATGCATGTGGAGTATTGCACAGTGCCTGGCACTAGCTATTGCTGTTGTTGTTAGTATACAATTTATGTTGCTACTATTTTTAGAGACCAATACACAGGCAATTTTAATACGACACTATATACTCAATGTATAAGCCAAGGGTACTCAGGTGCAATTTTCCATATAGCCAGGCACCAACCTAACGTATTCTGAATCAAAGGGTCTGGGGCTGCTCTGGGAATGTGCATTTCCAACATGTTCCCAGGTGATGCTGAGTACCACTGCCTCAAGGAAAATCACTGCTTCAGGAAAACAGGAAATGGATGCGGAGGGGGCAGAAACAGTAGCTATTCCCTACCCATTTCACAGAAGAGGGAGCTGGAGTGCAGAGGTTCTGAGCAACTTGCCCGGTCATCCTCCTGTAACTAGTAGAGATGGTGCCAGACAATGTCAAGAGCCTCGGGCGCCCCCATCCCTTTTGGACGGAGCCTCGGCTTGTGCAGGTATTTATTAGTGGACGATGGCTTTATCCTTTATCAGGGAATCTCAGGTTGATCCTTGACATAGGGGTGGGTGTGTGACCTTTATCTGGCCGATAGCACACAAGAGGGAATCTGTGCTTCTGGGGAAGATTTTGCTTCTCGTAGAAGATGAAAGGGGGTGAGAACGCCCAGACTCCAACACCTGCCCATCAGCAATCGCTGCCTTTGAAGGCAACGGTGGTCATTGGAGGTTCAGCAGCCACCGTGAGACCATGAGGCCACTCCTGCAGGTAAAGCGTCAGCGAGAAGAGGACCATGGAGTAGAGCGATGGGCAGAGTGTGACTCTATTGACATCAGACCTCAAGCCTCTCTTCCTTGATTTACCGCATAAGCGACCATCTTTAAAGCTGATGCGCTTTAACCAGGTTTCCTGTCATTTAAGCCAAAGAAAGATGCAGATTCCAGTCCCCTAAAGCCATGTTTGTCCCATGGCATCTGTGCCTTTCTGGGTCAGGCTGGGCATACGGGGCAGCAGGAGCCTCTCTTTAGATCAAAGTGAAGGAGCAGTGGCAGACGGACTCCAGCACCTGCCCTCCAGAAACCACGCGGCAAGAACACTGGACTGAGATTCAGCCTATTCAAGGCCTGGCCAATCTCTGCCACCAACGTCCTCCTCGAGTTTGGGAGAAATGCCAGGCTTCTCTGGGTCTCAGTTTCCCCATCTATAAAATGAACAGTTTGATCTGGATCAGACAGGTTGCCATACCCACAGACATTTTTGTTGGGTCCATATAGTGTTTGGTTTTTGGTTGCTAGTGTTAAACCATTTTAATATTTCATAGAAAAATCCAGACACCTGACTTCTCTGGGCATACTGTCAGGAGATCTGGCCACACTAGACACAGTTCCAATACCTCTCTCTTTAGTGGGGGGCTCGTGCTCACCGATTCACCCCAATCCCCACCCTTCCCTATTGCCCCTTGATGCAGAGCCAGCTGCCAGCCACCATTTATTATCAAGCTTATCCTGCTCTTTTCAGTATCAAGTTAAGAGGAAAATGAAATATTTCTTGCTCCCAGACCCCTTCACCCTCATGCCGCTGGTCCCTGCAGGCATTTGAATTTGCAGCTCCCAGATGAGATGGCCTGTGCCTTCTCCAGAGGTCGAACAGGCATCTCAAACTCAACATGGTCAGAAACGCACTCCGCCCCTGGGTCTCTGTGCCAGCCTTCCCATCACAGGAAACGGCAGCTCTGCAAAGCCAGTGCTTTAGCTCCAAACCAGGGAGCCCCCTTGACTCCCCTCTCTCACCCCCACACTCCCACCCAGCCCTACAGCAGCAAATCCTGTTAGCTTTACCTTCAAAATACAGTCCTGACGTTAGGAGACTGGCTTCGGAGAGGGGCAGTGGCTTGGAGCAGGCTCTGGGGGCACCTGGGAAACGGGTCAGGTCTATTTCTTGAGCTCAGTGCTCATTACATGGGTGGATTCGGTTGTAAAACTTCATCAAGGTGCATACATATTATGATGTGTGTGCTTTTCTGTATGTCTGTTACAATTCAATCAAAAGCTTATGAACACAAGGTTAGAACCTGTTGCTATGTACCTCTTCACAACCATCCCTCCGGCTGTGGCCACAGGATCTTTTGCAGCAGTCTCCTTATGGATGCCTTGCTTCTGCGTCACCTCTCCCCGCCTCCGCCCCCGCATCTGTTTTCCACACAGCAGCCTGGGGCATCCTCTTCCATCTAATTCAGATCATACCGTTCCTCTTTTCAAACACTCCAGTGTTCCTACCTCATTCAAGGTCAGTATATCCACTTGCCCTCACCCTACCCTTTCTGACCCTGCTTGTCATTCTGGGTCGGCCACACAGTTCTTCCCACAATCATGCGCCCATCTCATGGCTTTTGTACTTGCTGTTCCCTTTGCCTGCAACCCTGTTCCCCACAGACCTCACTTCCTTCAGGTCTCTGCCAAACACCCCTTTGCCTTCCACGAGCACCCTGTGTAAAAGGTAGCACCCCCATCCCCAGCCCTCCCTATCCGACACCCCCTCCCCGCCCCCGCCCAGCTTTCTCTCCCTCCCACTCACAAGCTCGGGTATCCTATATTTGCTCAGTTGCTTCTTGTGTGCTCCGCGGACAGGGGGCCTTGGTGGCCCCACTGCTCCAGCCCTAATTTCTATTATGGTACCTGGAAAGCAGTGGGTGCTCTGTAAATATTTACTGAATTGACATGAGTTTTCTCATACAAGTCCCACCTGGTTGTTGGGAAGGAAATCAAGGAGCCGCGTGAGCCTTCCTCCCACTACTGCAAACACACACACACACACACACACACACACACACACACACACCACCTACCCTCAGTCTTCCTGCTGGAGTTCAAAGCAGAGTCCGGTCCTGACTTGCAGCTTGGAACAATAAACACTCCGGACCCCGGGGGTTGGTTCTGATCAAAGGCCTCCTCCTGTTTGTAAACCTTGTCTGTGCCTGGAATGGAGGGGCAAGAGGATGCCCGGAACCCAGAGTCCATTGCAGTCCAGGCCAGGGGAGTTCAGGGCCTGCCCCTTTCAGAGTGAGGGAAGACCCTGCCAGGCCAAGCTTGACCACCCCCAGGCATCTCCAGGGGTGACTTATCCCAACCCCGGCCTGAGGCCCACCTGCAGGGACTTGCCTCAAAGGCAATATTGCTCTTGGAGCTGTAGAGGACTCCACCAAAATGTCACAGGGAAAGATGCTGGCAGTGGTACAGGGCTCAGCGAGGAGAGTGTGGGGCACTGAGAGTCCCTACTGGAGGGGGCGGGGGGTCGGGGGAGTGGTGCCAATACTCCCCTCATGCTCTCTCCCCTCTCCTTGCTTCCTTTTTCCCCATAGCACCAAGCACCATGGGATATGCTGTATGTTTCATTCATTATAACGCTACTGAAATGAAGCCTCATTAAGAGCAGAGGCTTTTGTCTTATTTGATCACTACTATAGACCAGAACCCAAAATGGTGCCTAGTACATAGTAGGTGCTCAATTAATACTTGTTGAGTGAATGATATTTAGACTTTTGATTGATGTTCATAATAACAAAATACAATGATTTCAAGCAGGTTTAATTATTCAATATTTCTTGAATCCCTACTATGTTCCAGGCACTGGGAATGTTCCAACCCTTACAGAAACAATTTGGACTCCTTGTTCTCATGGGGCTTAACCCAGTGGGGAATAATTGCAAATGACAAGCCATGTTGTAAAGGAAATAACTCAGGGGGGTTCCATACAGAACAAGTGATAGAGCGTTGAGGAAGGCTACGTTTCATCCGATTAGGTGATCACGGAGGCCCCTCTGAGGAGGTGACATTTGCATTGAGACCTGAATGAGAATGAATCAGCCACTGTGATAGGAAGGTGGGAAAGGCAGAGGGAGCAGTCACTGCAAAGAACTTGCATTCAAAAAGCAGAAAAAGGTCACAGAGAGGGTATTGCACAATGATTGAGAGCACAGCAGGCAGGACCTGGGGTCAGGCAGGACCTGACCATTTATGTAAGTGCCCAGCACTGTGCTTGACACACACCAAGCCCTTAATAACTGGGAGGATGACTGCAATCAGTATATAATGCAGAGTTTACCATAAAGTGTTACTTGCTTATTAGCAATGGGCTGTAGGGAAGTAGCAGTGTGTATCAAGGCTGTGTGACCTTGGACAAACGTCTCAATCTCTCTGAGCCTCAGTCTTCTCATCTGTCCAATGGGCCTATCTAGTAGGGAATGAAAAGAAATGGTAGTCAAATCATCAATGGACTGTGGACGTTCTTTAAGAATTCCCTCCCACATTCTACTTCCTTTTCAAGGGGGAAGACACACAGAGAGGAAGTTCGTGGTGCAGCCTGGGGGCCATTCTCCTCCTGCAGTTCTAAGCCACCCAGGTAGAGGACTCACGCCTTGTGGACTCTCCTTCCTCTAAGAAGCTCTTCTCCAAGTGATAAAGGGCTCTTCTGGCCCTTTAAATACAGAAATGGAACAATTGCTCCAGAACCTAATGACACCAAACAACTACTTACTATGCTCACAGATTATGTGGGTCAAAAATTTGGACAGGGCAGTAGGGGGATGTCTTATCTCTGACCTACCACATCTGGGGCCTCAGCTGGGTGTGTGTGTGGGGGGGTGGGGGTGGGCCTGGAATCCTCTGAGGCTGATTCACTCATTCGCCAGTTCCTTGCCACCGGCTGTTTGTCAGGAGCCTTGGTTTCTGTGTGTGTGTGTGTGTGTGTGTGTGTGTGTGTGTGTGTGTGTGGTTTAGTTTGAACATCCAATATGGTGGTTGTTTCTAAGGCGAGAGTCTCAAGGGTGAAGGAACCAGGTAGAAGCTGTACCCTTTTCCGAGCTCAGCCTTGGAAATATCTAGCATCCATCTGCCGTGTTCTATTAGTGGGCTCGTCACAAGCCCTCACCCACTTTCAAAAAGAGGTGGAGACAGAGACATGCCCTCCACTCCCCACCCCCTTCCCGGCCGCTGAGTGGAAAGAGTGTTAATCCCACTGAGCGGAGTGTGTGGGATGCACATCTAGGAAGGGGACACACAGGCAGAATGACGATTGTTGCCCATTGCGGAACACTTACCGGGTGCAAGGACTGTGCTACACCCTTGCCTGTTAATCCTCCCAACATCTCTATTATCATTCCTTTTTCAGAAAGGAAGCTGAGGCCATTGGAATGAAACCTCTTGCCTTGGGTTGCCACAGTAAGCAAGCAGCACGGCCAGGACTTGAATGTAGCTTTGTCTAATGCAGCGTGATTATTAGAAGGATTAAATGAGATCGTACATGTGAAGAGCAGGAAATAGTGCCTGGTACATGATACAGTCTATATTCTTGCTATATTAACAACATTCTTATTATTACTTTTGAACCACGCCAGATGGAAGCCACTGGGCCAGTGTTTCTTAACCTTGGCTGCACATTAGAATCACCTGGGCATCTTTTTAAAATCCTGTTTCTTTGTTATGGGGTGGGGCCACAACATTAGTAACAAAGAAACAGAATTTCCAGAGGATGAGGCCCAGAAATCAGAATTTTAAAAAGATTCCCAGGTGACTCTAATGTGCAGCCAAGGTTGAGAACCACTGCCCTGGGCTAATACTCAGTATCGTACTCTTAGTCTCTTAGCCGGTTCCAGAGACTCTGGGGAATGGGCCAGAGTTTCTCTAATGGCAGCTGGTCCAAAGCCCCAGGAAGGTTTTCCAGTTTGGAATACCCCAGCCTCCCGCTCCCAGGCCTCGAATGTCCAAAGTGCCCGCCGTGGGGCCTCTCCCTCATCCAGTGCGGTCTGACGCCAACCTCACTAACTACAACCTTTGATGAAACCGGTTACTGGGCTGGTTCAAGGTCAGGCCCCCAGTCTGAAAGGACATGGGAGAAAATTTCATCACCACCTGCAAGGCCCATTGGGAAATACCTTGCCCTCGGGGTTCCTGGAATCCTGGAAGCGTGACCCAGCTAGGAGGCGAGCACGGTGCCCCTTTCTGGGCCTTTCTCTTCCCACCTCTCAGCTTGCCAGGTTTCAGATCTTTGCATCCCATTTTCGGATCTTGCTGTGACTGGGTACTCTTTTCACGATGAGTTCCTTAATGTTTTTCTTGGAGTTGTTTCACGTTATAAACTTAAATAGGTTTAACTTAAAATGAGGATTTTTAAAAAAATAAACCATGGGCTTTAAAAAATACAAAAATCACCTGCTCTAAGTCAAAAGTAATTATACGAATAAATAAAATAAAAATCAATCATTACTGTCCAATGTTGTCCAACATGTCTGGCTCTAGAGCAGAGGTTCTCAACCTTCTGGCCCTTTAAATACAGTTCCTCATGTTGTGACCCAACCATAAAATTATTTTCATTGCTACTTCATAACTGTAATGTTGCTACTGTTATGAATTGTAATGTAAATATCTGATATGCAGGATGGTCTTAGGTGACCCCTGTGAAAGGGTCGTTCGACCGCCAAAGGGGTCTCGACCCACAGTTTGATGACCCCTGCTCTAGAGCCTTCTCTGGCTGTTACAAAGAGAGCTGATCAAGTGCCGAGGTGTATAGGGATACTAACACCCAACTGAGACTCTCTCTGTGGTGTAATAAAGAGTTAAAGGAAATTGACACAGGGAGTACTTTTCCGGGATTAAATGTTATTATTTAGATGCCGTGTAGTACAACATAAAATAATGTGTATTTCTTCACTGGTGTACTCCTCACACCATGAGAAATATTCCACCATCTCACTAGATTCCGGCAATAGCTTCTTTCTCTCCAGGCCTCGTCAGACTATCAGTAAGACCTGCCAACTCTGTTGCCAACACATATCAAGAACCGAATAATTTCTCACCACGCCTGCCACTACTACTCTGGTTTCAACCACTATCATCCCGGCCCAAGGGATCTTTTAAATGAAAAGCATACCCACTAGAATAACTGTCATAAGGAGCAGTTACAAAGCACAGCTAGTGTTATACTGAACGGTGAGAGACTGAATGCTTCCTAAGATTGTGAACCATACAGGAATGTCCCTTCTCACACACACCCTTATTCAACCAGAGTGATTGAGGTTCTAGCAAGTGCAGTCGGCAAGAGAAGTAAATAAAGGGCATACAGATCAGAAAGGAAGAAATAAAACGGTCTTTATTGTAGACCACATGACTGTCTATGTAGGAAGTCCCAAGGATTTGATAAAACAAACCTCTTAGAACTTATAAGTAAATTGAGCAAAGTTGCAAGATAAACATACAAAATTCAACTTTATTTCTGTATACTAGCAGTGAGCATATGGACACTGAAAAAGCAGAATACCATTTATATTGCTCAAAAATGTAACACATGTAAATCTAACAAAATATGTATAGGAATTTTAGGCTAAAACTGCAAAATGCTGATCAAGGAAATCAAAGAAGATCTAAATAAATTGAGAAACATACCACGCCCATGGACTAGATGAGTCAGCACAGTAAAGATGTAAATTCTCTCCATATTGATATACAAACTTAATATAATTCCTACCACCAAAAGCCCAACAAGAATTTTTGTAGATACAAATTATTCTAAAGATTTACATGAAAATTCAAAGGAACTACAATAGCTGAAATATTTTTTCACCTGGAAACAATTTATTATTAAATGGATTAAGCCCTAAATCCATCAAGCAAAAGAATCTCACACACTCATGGTTAAGATTAAATAATCCATAGGCACATGTATGCCCTGACTAACAAAAACAGCCCCTGGTAAAATTCCCAATACGCAGGAAAGATTTAAAAATAAATGTCCAGTGCATTTAATGTTGCCTGTAATCAGATCTCCTTTGATCCTTAGATGATAAGGTTAAGACTGACAATTATAACTTGGAAAGGGGAGAGGTAGAGAAAATAAAAACCTAGAAATTGCAGGGAGTTGGAAGTAATCCAATTACTAGCAGCATTGAAAATATGTGATCTTACAACAAAATGCATGTCAATTTGGAAGATTAATGTCTAGGGGCATTTTCTTCCCCAAATAGGGAGAAGAGTGAATGTGGAAAATTAGATTTTTTTTCAATATTCCTAGAACCAAAGGCAACCACATATCTGGAGCTATTAAACTCTCCAGGGCTTGAATATCAACAAGCTCTTCCAATAATAATTATCTTAATATTTTAAATTTTAAAAAAACACGGAAACAACCCTGCAATCGCCAATAAATTCAAATTCTTATCAATCAACCTCTATTTCTTACATAGTCTGTGAAAAGAGGTAAATAATTGTGCCCTTTTAAAAGATGCAGATAATTTGCCCATTGTGCAAATGAAGCTCACCTGGTCTCAACAGGAGGCACCTGCCCAGGGCAGTCAGAAAGGCAACCAGCACTGCATTTCTGTTGCCATTCAGTTTGAAGTGCCTTCTCAGTTGGAATGAGCTGAGCCAGAACATTTAAGACTAACTAGTGGGCCAGTAAACAAAGCCCAAGCCATAGAGGAAAAGGGCCTTTAGACCCGATGAAGAGCTGGCAGACCTGTTCTTTTCTTATCTCTGCTGTTCTCCAGAGAGAGATTCCTCTAAGGTGAGCCAAGTTCAGCTCATTTTAATCTAGAGCTGCTCTAGGATAAGCCATCGAACTGGATTCCGATAACTCGGTTCTCGTCCCAGCAGCACTCTGTCTCCCCGCCCGCCTTGGGAAGCCCCTAGGGAAGCAGATGGAGCTAATTAGTAGGACAGCCCATCAAAGGCAACGCAGGTATTGTACTAGCTGCACATAAAGGACTTCCCCACCACTGTGGCACAAGCCACAGAAGAAATATTTTTCCCACAGAGGGTCCCCCAGTCATTGTCCTCTTTAACTCTGCCCTCCTTTCTTTCTTTCTAATTTTTATTGATTTCAGAGAGGAAGGGAGGGGGAGAGAGAGAAACATCAGTGATGAGAATCATTGATCTGTTGTCTCATGCACACCCCCCATGGGGGATCGAGCCCAGCAACCCGGGCATGTGCCTTGACCGGGAATCGAACCGTGACCTCCTGGTTCATAGGTCGATGCTCAACCACCGAGCCATGCCGGTGGGGCTGCCCTCCTTTCTTTAGCTCTTTGCCCTGACAACCTCAGCCTGTCTTCACCATGTTTCTTCTCCCGGATGCAAAGTGTTTCTCTTCAGCTTACTTTGGAGAAAGGCTTATTTTTATGATTTACCCAACTAACCGTGAAATCAGGTCAGTTGGGGTAGAGGGGGAAACTAAGCAAACAATCCTCTATGTCTGAGAAACAGCTGCTGGCCTTTGAACTTCCCGAGATGCTTGGCCCAGCTGTGCTCGCCTATGCGGGGTCCTCTTCATCCATTGTCATGGTCGGTAGTGTTCCTCGGCTCAGCCTCTGGCCCTGCAGGCAGAAGGCTTGTGACCCGGTGGAGGGTCTTTCATCTGCTCCTCTGCGAGCCGTTCTTCACTCTCTTCCACCGTCAACTGGATCTCAACAGCAGTCATAGGCCTGCGATTCAGCAGCTGAAGGTTTTCAGTTTTGGTCGATGTGTGGCTTTTTGTTGCTGTGAGAAGTTCCCTGACTGCCTCAGGACTCTGGCAACTGCATGTGTTTTGATATGTATTTTAATGTCTTGGCTTACTTCTGTCTCTGTCACTTTTCTCAGTGAGCCAGAGCAGCCCCACCTAAGTTTTCTCCTGTTGCTTTTTCTTAAAATACATTTTTCAAGAAAGAATAAAATGGGAGGAATCAGTCTCCCCAATTTAAAGACTATATCTTGCAGTCATGAAGACTACAGGGTATTGGTAAAGAAACAGACAATTAGATCAATGGAACAGAATAGAGAATCCAGAAATAGATCTAGCACATATGCCTGATTGATTTTTGACAAAAGTACAAAAGTAATTCAACGGAGTAAAGAAAACTTGTAGAACAAATGATGCTGCAGCAATTGGTCAATGATAGGAAAGAAAGGAAATTAAGAAAAAAACAAAATCCTCAGCCTAAGTCTCACTCCTCATGTGAAAATGAACATATGAACTTAAATATAAACAAAATTACAAATTATCAAACATCTAGAAAAACAAAGTGAGAAAATCTTCAGGATCCAGGGTTATGCAAAGAGTTTGACTCCAAAAGCATGATCCCCCAACCCCAACCCCTCAAAAAACCCCCAGTAAATTTGATTCCACCAAAATCACAAATGTTTGCTCTGTGAAAGGCTGTTAAGAGGATGACGAGATTGGGAGAAAATATTTGCAAACCTCATATCTGGTAAAGGACTGCTGTCTAGAATATACAAAGTACTCTCAAAATGCAACAGCAGAAAACAAACAGTTTGGTTAGAAAATGGGTAACCGACAAGCAGAGATCATTCACTGAAGAGGCTATGCAGATGGCCAAGAGGGTCCCAGAAAGATGTTAAACACCATCAGCCATTAGGAAAATGCGGATTAAAACCACAATGCACCCCTATCAGAGAGGCTGAAAACTAGTGACACCCCGCATGCTGACAAGGATGCGGAGAAACTGGATCACTGGTAGAAATGTACAGTGGTACACACACTGCGGAAAACAGCTGGGCAGTTTCTTGGAAAACGAAGGATGCAACTACCACACACCCAGCAACTGCACTCCTGTGCATTTATCCAAGGGGAAGGGAAGGACCCCTCCACGCGCGGACCCACCTGGGGGGAAATCAGAAAAACAGTATCGACAGCTGTGGCAGTCACACAATAATTCTCACTGAGGGCTTGCACTGTGCTAAGGCCATTATGTACATCATCTCCATTAAACTGCCCCGCGGACCTCTTGTCTGGTAGTGACCGTCTTACCGTCACCCCCGCCAGCTGGAGGCGTAAACTGAGGCTCAGAGACCGTCGCTCGAGCCCACGCAGCTAGCACGTGGCAGAGCCTGGATCGGAACCTGGGAGTACTAGTAAGTACATACTGTAGTCCTCACAGTGTCATTATGGCACAGTTCACAGGGGAATCAACGCAAGACAAGACCGCTGCCCCAGGCCACAGCCCTGCAAAGGGCAGGCTTAAACCCGGGCCAAGCTGCCTTCAGGGTTGGAGTCCGGTTGCTTAGTTATTGCCTGATTTTTCCTAACGTTTCCCGGCCCCTTTCATCCAGTTCCCGGCTGGGGGTGGGGGCTGGCAGCGTCCTGTTTCGCCCAGAAGTGTCCGGAGAAGGCGGAGTCCCCTCTCTGGACCTCCCCCAGCCTTTAAGAGCGCGCGTGGGCCAGGAGTCGCAGTTCGGGGCTGGCCGGCTCCCCGACCCGCGCGATCGCACAGATGGCTGTGCTGGCGATCTTGGCCAAGAAGGTGTGGTGCAGCCGGCGCCTGCTGGTGCTGCTCATCGCGCCGCTGCTGCTGCTGCCGGTGGTGTTCGCCTCCCGCCCA
>NW_005355881.1:795441-801473 GCF_000412655.1 Myotis brandtii | reverse complement strand
AACGCCCCTCCACCCGCGAGCCCGCAGTCCCGCCTCCCAGGCAGCGCCGCCCGCAGGACCCCCTCTTCCCAAGCTCAGAGGCCGGGGACGCTGAGGTTCTAGCCTAGACGGACGCCCCTCTCCTCTCTCTTTCTCCAGCTGCTGTGCACACCCCTAACTCCTTGCCCTCTTTCCCAGCGCCTGAGTCCCACCCAGCTTTCTGGATCTTCTCACTTCTAGGGAACGATTTCTCCTTATTGAGCGCTAACCACAGGCTTGGTGCGGTTACACATTTCACCTGGTAATGGCAATGAGCACTCATGACCAGCGGTGTGGCCTGGAGCAAGTCGGTTCACCTCTGCGAGTTTAACACCTCTGGGGGAAATGATAGCGCCAATCCTAGGGTTGTAGTGACTATTAGATGAGGCAATGCAGTCATACACATAATGAATGATGTTTTGATGGCATATACGATGGTGGTCCCGTAAGATTATAATGGAGCTGCAGAAATTCGTAAAGACACATAAATAGGTGAAAAAGAAAATGATAAATTTTAAGTTCTGTGAAAAAAAATATACCAGAAACCTATTGTGACAATGAAAATGTGCAATGAATTACTCCAAAACTCCATAGTTTGCAACATTTGACATTTATTTATATCTGGGAGTGGTCTGGGGTTCAGCTGATTCAGACCAGGCTTAGATAGGTGGCTTGGTTTCAGGCTCTAGGGGCCTGTATAGCTCCGCATGTCCCTAGGTCAGCTGGAATGGATCTGCTATATAGGTTTCTCATCTTTGAACCAAAGGGCTGTATGACACATGTTCCTTGCAACAACATGCCAGAGGTGCAAGAAAGCAAGCAAAAACATGGATAGTCTTTCAGGTCCTTGGTTTGGAACTGGTAAGCTATAAAAGGAAATCATTTGGGCAAGCCAGAAATCAAGAGCAAAGATGTACATTTTGCCCAATGATGAGGCGATACAAAGATAAAGGTGCAGGGAAGATGAATAATTGGGGCCAATGATTCACTTTGTCACACAGAATTAAACAATGAAGAATGATTGAAGTGAGGGTGTTACTTTAGACTGGGTATTTAGATTAAGACATCTTTGAGGTGAAATATGCATGATGAAGAACAGGCAGCCATGTGAGTATTTCTGGGGAGTATTTCTAGTAAAAGACTATGAGTTGTGAATAATTCTAGAGTTGCCAAATGATGGGAAGAAAATCAGAGTGGTTGAAGCATGATAAGCAAGAGAGTGTTATAGAAGACATTAAAGAAATAGGCTGAGGCCAAATCATTGAGAGCTTTGTAGTCCACTATTAATAAATGTTATTCAAATTACAACAGGGCCCCACTGGAGGGCTTTAAGCAGAGGAAAATAATGAGTTATGTTACAGAGCGAGTCCCCCAGAGACAGACCACCGACTCATAGATGGTTTGAGCAAGCAAGCGTTTATTGATTACAGATTCGAATCTGGGCCCCTGCCGTAGCTGACACAGCAGAAGGGCGGAGGGGCAGTCCCTCCTTTTATTACCCCTCCTGACCTTGGCTGATCTATCCTATTTCTATTGATCTATCCTATTTCTATTGTTTGGCTACTACACTAACAGCCTGCCCCCCGGGCGGGCGAGGGCCAGGCGGAATTCCTTTCGTTTTGCTAAAGCTATTCTTCTCCCTGACAGGCTTTACTCAGCTTCCTTCTTTCCCCAGATGCCACTCTGGCAGAATTTCTGCTGTTTTGCTAAAGCTATTCTTCCCCCTGACAGGCTTCGCTCAATTTCTGCTGTTTTGCTAAAGCTATTCCCCCTGACAGGCTTTTCCCAACTTCCTTCTTTCCCCAGATGTCACCCTTATCTGGACTTGTTTTTCAAGTCTGGTCTTCCCCTATGTCTGATTCACGTTACAAGCTATGTTCAGTACTTTTCCCCCCTGGTTGAGCCCCCCACCCTGCGATTTCTATTTCATTCCCCACTCCTCTTACGGGGGAATCAAACCTTTGATTCGCTCTCACTCTCCTCGTCCATAGTGAGATTTTGGTACTGGACACGGAGAGCAAGGATTTTAAGGTCCTGAGTTTTGGCTTGAATCATGTTAGCTATCGACCTAAAAATGCAGGGGGCTATAGTTAATATTAGTATAAGTCCAAGTAGTGGCCCCAAAAGGGGAAGTAGATAGGGGAGGAGTCCGTTGAAGCTGCTTTATAAGGGGTTGTCGTACAGTTCTTTCCTCCTCTTGACTAGATCCTTCTGGAGCTTCTTGATCTTGTCTCGGATGATTTCCGATTTGTTGGCATAGAAGCAGCAGTGTTCCTGTAGGGCTAAGCAGATCCCTCCCCGGGTTAACTTGACTTTGAGTGGGTAGTCGGCCGGGCTGATTTGCCATTTCTCCTGGTCCCCTGGTAGTTCTTCAGGTGCCTTTTTCAGCCGGGTGTGATGTATCCAGTGCTGCTTTCCAGCTACCTTGACGGCTGTAGGAGTACTGAGAACAACAATGAAGGGTCCTTCCCACCTTGGTTCTAATTGTCCAGGATTTAACCTTTTAATCCAAACCAAGCTTCCAGGCTGTGCCACCGGAGGTCTGGGCGGTGCGCTCGCCTCTGGTGTTGGCTGGCGGACTAGCCGGTGGACTTCCTCTCTGGTCTGTTGTAATGCCTCTTGGTGGTCGGGGTTGGGATCTGCAAGATGGCTTGTATCCTGCTGTCAGATAAAGTCCTTTCTCCCCCTTTCAGTTGGTACCCGAGGTAGGTGACTTCAGTTAGGCACAGCTGAGCCTTCTTCGCCGAGACTCGGTATCCCAGCTGCCCTAAGGTTCTTAGGAGGTCTCTAGTGGCCGCCTGGCACTCCACCCAAGTAGTAGTGGCGAGGAGGAGGTCGTCCACGTGGAGGAGGGTGACTTCGGGGTGGTCCGTGCGGAAGCCTTGGAGGTCCTGGCTGAGGGCCTCATCAAAAAGGGTGGGAGAGTTCTTGAAACCCTGGGGAAGCCGGGTCCATGTTAACTGTCCTGATTCTCCCTTCTCTGGGTCTATCCACTCAAAGGCAAAGATAGGTTGGCTCTGAGGGGCCAGGGGCAGACAGAAAAAAGCATCTTTCAAGTCTAGAACCGAGTAGAACTTTTGGTCAGGGCTCAGGAGGCTGAGTAGAGTATATGGGTTCGGGACCGTGGGGTGAATAGTCTCTACTCTTTTGTTCACCTCTCGGAGATCCTGCACCGGCCTGAAGTCGGTGGTCCCAGGTTTCTGGACTGGAAGGAGGGGGGTGTTCCAGGCGGACCGACAAGGGGTCAGTATCCCTGCTTCTTTCAGTTTCTGAATGTGTTTAGCAATTCCTGCCCGGGCTTTGCTGCTAATCTGGTACTGACGGACCCGGACTGGGAGTGCTGTGCTCAGCAGCTGAACCACAATCGGGGGCCTGTGCCCTGCAAGTCCTGGCGGGTTTGTTTCAGCCCAAACTTCAGGAATCTCCTCCTTCCATAGAGATAGGAGGTCTGACTCAGGGTTGGTAGATGGGCTGGCATGAAGCCGGTACTCTTCCTCCAAGGGGAAAGTGACTAGAATTCTCCCCTCCCCAGTCCGAACCTCCGGCCCTTCGTCCGTGAAGGAAATGGTGGCCTTTAACTTTTGAAGCAGGTCGTGGCCGAGCAGAGGCTCTGGGCATTCAGGTATGACAAGGAAAGAGTGGGTGACTGTTCCCTGTCCCAGGTTGGTGATCCTGGCTTGCGACCATGGGTAAGATTTAGGCTTCCCGGTTGCCCCCACTATGGTGGTCCTGAGGGCTGACGGGGGCCCCTCTGGGGCGAGGAGCACAGAGTGAGTTGCTTCAGTATCAACCAAGAAGTCCACTAATTTTCCCCCCACGTTAAGCGTTACCCGGGGCTCCGGGGGGGCTTGGGAGCCCTGACTCCCCCCACGTTAAGCGTTACCCGGGGCTCCGGGGGGGTGGGGGGGGGCTCGGGAGCCCTGATGTCCTCAGTCCACCTCCTCCACCAGGAGGGGGGTTGCCCCGCTTGCTCCTAGTCTCTTGGGACACTCATTTTTCCAATGTCCGTATTCTTTGCAATAGGCACATTGGTCGCGGTCTAAGGGCTTTCTTTGCCCTTGACTCTGTCGCTTGTCCCTTCCTCCCTTAGGCTTCTTGGTCCGGCCTCTCTCCTCCATGGCTACCAGGACCTTCGTCATCTTTTCAGTCAAAGCCTGGGTGGGGTCCTCCCGGTTCTCAAATACTCGCTGGGCGATGGCCAATAGCTCAGTGAGAGACTTCCCTTCGAACCCTTCTATTTTCTGTATTTTTTTCCTAATGTCGGGGGCTGACTGACCTACAAATTGGACCGCAAGGGCTGCCCGATTGTCCGAGGCATCTTGATCTATAGGAGTATAAGTACGGTAGGCCTCACAAAGCCTTTCCAGAAATGCCGCGGGACTCTCGTTAGGCCCCTGTTTGGTCTCGGTCACCTTAGACAAATTTGTGGGCTTTCGGGCTGCCGCCCGAATACCCCTTAACAGAACCTGGCGGTAATGGTCCAGAGCCTCCCTTCCGACTGCAGTATTCGGGTTCCAGTTGGGCCGGGTCGGGGGAAACACTTCCGCGATCCTATCCTCATCCGTGGTAGGTTCTCCACGGGCATCTAAAACCTGCTTCCTCCCCTCCCTCTTAATTCTCTCCTTCTCCTCGGTGGTGAACAGAATAGTCAACAACTGCTGACAGTCATCCCAAGTGGGCTGGTGGGTGTAAAAGACCGACTCCAATAAGGTTATCAGCCCCTTGGGGGTTCTGGGAGAACGGGGGTTCTGGTTTTTCCAGTTATACAAATCTGAGGTTGTGAAGGGGACATAGGTCCGGAGCGGTTGTCCGGTCGCACTAACTCCCGTCTCTCTGAGAGGCAACTGGGTTACTGGGCGGTCCGTGCCAAAGGAGGTTCCGGACCTGGTGTGGGACGGACTCAGTGGCCCCTGTTCCTCTCTCTCTGCCACTCCCGCTGAGGTACTGTCGGGGCTCGGAGACCCCTTTTCCTCCCGCTTGCCCTCAAGGGAAGGATAAAAGCTCTCTCCCGGGGAGTTGGCAGGGGCAGCCGCTGCCGCCGGTTTCAGCGCGGCCGCTTAAGGGGGTGGAGGCGGCGGAGGCGGGGCCTCTTCCTCCGGCACCTCCAATACCTGTGACGCCGAGGGAGTGGTCGGAGGAATCTTTGGTTTCTCTCTCCCCTGGGGCTTAGCCAAAAGAACCAACCTGGGTGGTCTCTGTCCCGATTTCCTCTTAGGGACGCAACCACAGTCACGGAGGTATTTAGGATTATCCCATAGAATATCAATCCATACTTCAATATATTGCATTTGGTCGGGATGTCCCGGGTCTCCGAAAACAATTTGTCTGACTCCGGCACAGATGGCCATGTCAAGAGTCCCAGTGGAGGGCCACCCAACGCCGAATGTTGGCCACTCCCGCTCACAGAATTTCCTCAGAGTGAAAGCATCAACCGGGGCACCGTAAACATCTGCCCGTTTTTTGAAATCAGAGAAATTTTTAATTATACATTCTAGAGGCGACAAGGACTCGCCTTTTCATTAGTCTGCCCCATGCTGCCTCTCAACACTGTAATGAAAATCGAGGTTAAGCAAAGACAGGCAAATCCAATAAAAAATAGAAGCGGCAGAACAATTTCAACACAGATCCCATAGATTTCAGAGTCCTTCACCCTTGGAGACATGGACAGGGGAACAAACGCTGGGTACAACCCCTCACAGGAAATCACTCACACGCGGCCGCACGTTTCGTTTCACTCACACACCAGAACAGTAACCAGAGCCTCGGAGGTGGTCACCTCGTTGGCTGGGACAGGGTCCCCGGCGGCGTCCCGCCACCCTTGTCACTAATTGTGAGCGCTGGCCAGACAGAAAGAAACCAGCCGGTTAACTCACCAATGCTGCTGGGACGTCCGAGGTCAGCTGCCGCGGCCAGGAGACAGGAACCCGGGCTGCTTGCTTGCGGGGGTCCGAGACCCCCGTGGGTATCTCGCTGGGGCCTCCAGATGTTACAGAGCGAGTCCCCCAGAGACAGAC
>NW_005355881.1:780795-794679 GCF_000412655.1 Myotis brandtii | reverse complement strand
CGTGTTTCATCTCATTGAATCCTTTTTTAAATTAAAATATTTTTATTTTTAATGACAGTGGACATACAATAGTATACTAGCTTCAGGTGTACAACCCAGTGATTAGATATTTATGTGACGTATGAAGTTATCACTGTGATAAATCTGTACCCATCCTCACGTGTTTGTGGTGATGCAGGTGTAAACGGGCCCACTGCACTCCCAGTCCCATTAAAGTGCAGCACTGCCGGAAGCCAATTCCAGCATGTCATAATCGCAAGAGTTTCATCAAAAGGTTGATGGAACTTGGGGACTCAACAAGGGCTGAGTCACATATGTTATTGTTGGGAATGGCTAAAGGCATTTCCCAAAACCTGAAAAGAAATGATTGCTTGCTGCCAGACAGCTCAGGGCATCTTAATCTACATGTTATTGCCTCCTACTGGCCAAACACCTGAACAGCCGTAGGCTAATTCTCCCCAATCTGACAATGGACTCTGTATAGGAAACCCTGCCCTTTGAAGGGTATATCTCCACCTCTCCTCAGGACAATTTGTGTTAATAAAAAGCATGGGGTCCTGAGATGAGGAGATCTTAGTTTCCTTTAAACTAGGCTCCTCTGACCCCCAAATGCCTTTCAAAATTATGCTTCGTCTTTGGACTCTTACTTAAGTTACACCAGCCCCTTTTCCAGATTGCTGAACCCTTCTTAATGCCGGAACAAGAACCTCAGCACATGCCATTACGTACAGTACATGATACTTGATAATAAACCAGTATGCTACTGGTTTGCGCATTTCCTGTTGTCAATGTAAGAAATGTGCAAACCTGTAGAGAACTTTTTAGTTGAATTTATTGGGGTGACCTTGGCTTGCAAAACTATACAGGTTTCAAGTGCACAACTCAATAAAACATCTGCACGCTGCATCCCGCGCCCATCACCCCAAGCGAAGTCTCTTTCCATCCCCATTTCTTCCTCTCTTTGTCCACCTCCACCTAGTCCAGTGATGGCAAACCTATGACACGCAAACTCATTTTTTTGGTTGATTTTTATTTGTTAAATGGCATTTAAATATATAAAATAAATATCAAAAATATAAGTCTTTGTTTTACTATGGTTGCAAATATCAAAAAATTTCTATATGGGACACGGCACCAGAGTTAAGTTAGGGTTTTTCAAAATGCTGACACGCCGAGCTCAAAAGGTTCGCCATCACTGGTCTAGTCCCTACCCTCCTTTCCCTCTGGCTATTTCCACACCGTTGTCTGTGTCTGTGTTACGCATATACTGTATGTTTTTTGACTAATCCCTTCACTCTTCTTTCATCCAGTTCCCCCACCTCCCTCCCCTACCACGGCTGCTAGTCTGCCCCATGTATCTATGTTTCTGTTTCTGATGTGAACACACATCAGTTTATTGTGTTCATTAGATTTCAGATACAAGCGAGATAGTATGGTGTTTGTCTTTCTCTGACGGCTTATTTCACTTAGAGTAATCTCCAGGTCCAACCATGCTGTTGCAGAAGGGAAGAGTCCCCTCTTTTTTTATGGTTGTGTAGTATTAGATAGAGAATTTTTATGAGTTTATTTGAGCCAAACTGACGACAATTGCTGGGAAGCAAAATCTCAACAGATTGAGAAATGGTCATTTTACAGTTTATTTTGTAGATTAGAATCAAAGGAGTAGACGTGAGCGGGTTACATGAAATTCATTTGGTGGTAGACTGGGGAGGTGGGAGAGAGCAAACCGGGGAAATCTCTGAGATTGGACAGAGATGGAGAGCCACATACTTCTACATTGGTGGCTATGGGGTAGTTAACAGTTAACACTGACAGCACAGAGAGAAGGTATTCGGAGAACAAGATAACAGGAGGGTTCCGTGGTCCCATGGTCTGGTGGGAAATTAGGCCCTAAGGGGTCTGGAAAAGGGGGGGGGGGATTACATATTCCAAAGGCATCTTATCAGATATGCAAAAAGACAGTAGACAGGTTCACTTGAGGTAAACAGGTAAATGCCGGCCTTAGTCAAGGAAGCTACATGCCCAGGACTTGGTTACCTGCCATGACTCACTTTTAGTTAGAACTTTTGTGTTCAGACCACCTTATGTGGTTACTGTAAGTTTCTGAGTTTGTAAGCCCCCATGCAGGCCTCCCTGGAGCTGGTCAGGTTTAGTATGTGGCCCCATTTTCGTCCATACTCGACTATACTTGTTATTGCTGTTTGGGAGTGTACTTTTTCTACTTGTAAAAAGAAGTTTGCACCCTGGCCGGGTGGTTCAGTTGGTTGGAGTGTCGTCTTGTACACCAAAAGGTTATGGGTTCGATCCCGGTTGGGGTGTGTACGGGAGGCAACCAATTGATGTTTTTCTCTGACATCGATGTTTCTCTCTCTTTCTCACTCTCTCAAATCAATAAGGAAACATCCTCGAATTGATGTTTTTCTCTGACATCGATGTTTCTCTCTCTCACTCTCTCAAATCAATAAGGAAACATCCTCAGGGGAGGATTAAAAAAAAAGAAGTTTGCTGTAAACAATAAGCTGTTTTACGCCAGCAGTAGCTTCATATGTCTCATATTTAGTCTCTTGATTGTATTGACTTCCATGTGCTTGATTTAATCTTGTGTTGTTTGGTACTGTAGACTATAGTACCTAGGTGTGTAGTAGGCTATACCACCTCGGTTTGTGTAAGTGTACTCTTTGATGTTCGCACAATGATGAAATTGCCTGAAGACGCCTTTCTCAGAACATATCCCCGTCATTAAGTGGTGCATGTCTGTATATGTAAATCTCTTAGAACTGAGCCTGGTATACAGTAAGTGCCTAATAATATACTGGTGGATTTTAATCCAGGAGCCTTGCATGATGGGGACAGCCAAGTTTAACAAACACTGGCTAGGAGCAAGGTGCAACGCTAAGCTTTGCCTTAGGTGCTTTATGTCATTTAATCCTTAATTTTATTAAAATATTTTTTTGTCTTTCAATTACAGTTGACATACAATATTATACTACTTTCAGGTGTAAAACCCAGTGATTACACATGTATATAACTTATGAAGTGATCACCCTGATAAATGCAGTACCCATCTGCCACCATACATACATAATTATTATAATACTAGAGGTCTGGTGCATGAGATTTGTGCACTTGGGGGGTCCCTCAGTCCAGCCTGTGCCCTCTCGCATTCCGGGAGCCATCAGAGGATGTCCAACTGATGGCAGGGAGCGGGCCTACGCCAGCAGTTGGACATCCTTAGCACTGCCGCAGAGGCAAGAGAGGCTCCCGCACCACTGCTGCGCTCGCCAGCCATGAGCCAGGCTTCTGGCTGAGCAGCGCTCCCCCTGTGGGAGTGCACTGATCATGAGGGGGCAGCTCCTGTGTTGAGCGTCAGCCCCCTGGTGGCCAGTGCGTGTCATAGCGACCGGTCATTCCGTCATTTGGTCTATTTGCATATTAGCCTTTTATTATATAGGATTATTGACTACTAGAGGCCCAGTGCATGAATTTGTGCACCAGTGGGGTCCCTCCGCGTGGCCTGCAGGTGTCATAGCGACCGGTCATTCCGTCATTTGGTCTATTTGCATATTAGCCTTTTATTATATAGGATTATTGACTACTAGAGGCCCAGTGCATGAATTTGTGCACCAGGCCTCTAGTATGCATAAAAGATCTTTTGGTTAATCTCTTCCTGCCCTCCCCCTCCCCCTTCCCTCTGAGATTCATCAGTCTGTTCCATGATTCCATGCCTGTGGTTTCTGCTCCTGCATTGAGCATCTGCCCCCTGGTGGTCAGTGCGCGTCATAGCTACCAGTCGGCTGGTCGAATGGTCAGCCAGTCAGCCGGTCACTTGGGCTTTTATATAGAGAGATATTTCCTATGCTGTACTTTATATCCCCATGACTATTCTGTAACTACCATTTGGTACTTCTTAATCCCTTCACCTTTCAATGCCCCTCACAGGGGGAGGATTATTTACCCCATTTTCCAGAGAAGAAAAGTGAGGCTCAGAGAGATGAAGTGACTTTCTCAGAATCACACAGCAAGCAGCTGAATGGGGGTTCAGTTCCTAGCTTCTCAGAATCCAGACCCCAAGCTGTTTTCAGACTCTCAAAGAAAGACTTGAAAAGGAGATCCAGATTGATGTCAAGAGTGTTGGATGAAAATCACCATCAATGGGGGCTGAAAGGAGATGGGACCTTAGGTCCCTGTGGGGTCCTGAACCTGTGCCCAGTCCATCTGAAGCATCATGGGAGGGCACTAAGTTGTTTCACCATCCCTCAATGAGATATTAAACATTCATAAAAGTAATGAGAGGGTATGATTTAGTGGTGTGTTCCAGCACCCACCAGCAGAGATCAGGGGAGCTGGGACAGGTGTTCAGAGAGAGCTGCCTGGAGGAAGGGTCCCTCCTTGGGCCTAGGCAGTGGGGAGATGGTACTAGGTGATGCCAAGGAGATCCAGAGCTAATCCTCAGGCAAGCCCTTTAGTGTGGAATTATCCAACTTGACTTTCCAATTAAACTTTCTTGACATAGAAAAGAAAAAACAATAAATGCTGGAATAGGATTTAGGTCACTTTTTCAAAAAGCATTCCATCCTAGGCCACTGGCTGACCTCAGGACCTTGGGCCAACTTCCTTTCTTCTTTGGCGTTCACTTTTCTTGTCTGTAAAAGGAGGCGATTACCTTGCCGGTTTCAAGAACTAAGATGAGAGGGTTGAGAGAGGAAGTGGTCTGCCTGGTAGAAGGATGGATGGGTCTGCTATGTCCTAGGCGAAGCTCCAGGGAAGAAGAGATGAAATGCACAGGGTCTCTCTCCTCAGCAGAGGGTTCTGGAAGCTTCTCTCTCTCTACTTTGCCCTCTAGCAAGATCTGTGAACCCAGAGGCAGATCCAGGTGTTATGGGGCCTGAAGTGTGTAGTATTTGAGGGGCTCTATTTAAGAAAAAGCATTCAGATTTACACATGCAAGATTGAGTATGGGGTTTGGGAAGGAGGTATGAAGCTTAAAACTTCATTAGCTGCACATTGAATCTGCTTCCCTGTGAACCCCAGCGTGGACAGGAAACGGAAGTGCCTTTAACCCCTGCCATGGTGATAGCGGATGAGCAAGATGTCTTATGGAGTGCTTGACTCTTACTATATGCCAGGCACCATGCTAAGAGCTTCGCAGGCATTGTCCTATAACCAGGGAGGCAGCTGCTATCAGCATGGCTATTGAACGCGTGAGCAAATGGAAGCTCAGCAAGTTTAGGCGACTTGCCCAAGGTCATACAGCCTGTACAAGGCCAAGAATGCAAGGTCTGTACTTCTTTTATCTCTTCCTTTTTAAATTAAATTTATTGGGGTGACATTGGTAAATATGATCATATAGGTTTCAGATGTGGGTTTCTATGTTACAAGACCTGTATTTTGTACTGTGTGCCCACCACCCAAAGTCAAATAAATCTTCTCTTGCCACCATATATTAGGGCCCCCTTTACCCCTCCTTCCCTCTGGCAACCCCCACACTGCTGTTTGTGTTCACGAGTTTCAGTTTTATATATCACATATGAGTGAAATCATATGGTTCTTAGCTTTTTCTGACCAACTTATTTCCTTTAGCGTAGTATTCTCAAGGTCCACCCATCTTGTTGCAAATGGCAGAATTTCACCCTTTTTTATGGCCGAGTAATATTCCATTGTGTATATGTACCACATCTTCTTTATCCAGTCCTCTATCACAGGACACTCAGGTTGTTTCCATGCCTTGGTTACCGTGAATAATGCAGCAATGAACGTATGGGGTGCATATACCTTTGTGAATACATATTTTCAATTCGTTCATTGCATATATCTTTGTGAATACATATTTTCAATTCAGGTATATAGCCAGGAGAGGGATTGCTTGGTCATATGGTAGCTCTATTCTTAATTTTTTTGAGGAATTGTCAGACTGTTTTCCATAGTGGTTGTACCAGTCTACATTCCCACCAACACTGAATGAGGAATCCCTTTTTTCCCCACAACCTCTCCAACACTTGTTATTGCTTGTCTTGTTGATAATAGCCCCTCCAACAGGTGAGAGGTGGTATCTCATTGTAGTTTTGATTTGCATTTCCTAATTGCTAGTGAGGTTGAACATCTTTTCATATTTCTATTGGCTGTTTGTATGTCTTCTTGGAAGAGGGGTATTTTCAGGTCCTCTCCCCACTTTTTGATTGGGTTATTCGTTTGTTTGGTATTGAGTTTTATGAGTTCTTTATATATTTTGGAAATTAAACCTTTATTGAACTACTGTTTGCAAATATCATGTCCCATCTCTTCGGCTGCCTTTTTGTTTTGTAAGAAATAGAATGGAAAACTGTCAGATTTGTATGGAACCACAAAAGACCCCAAGTAGCCAAAACAATCCTGAGAAAAAAATGAATGAAGCTGGAGGTATCATGCTACCTGACTTCAAATTATACTACAGAGCTATGATAATCAAAACAGCATGATAAACTGATGAACAAGATAGAAAAAAAAAACCAAACAAAAAAGCAAAAAACACCCAGCATGCTATTGGCAGAGAAACAGATACACAGATCAATGGACAGAATAGAGAGCCCAGCTATAAAGCCACATGTGTATGGTCAGATAATTTTCAACAAAGAAGCCAGAAACACACAATGGAGTAAAGATAATTTCTTCAATAAATGGTTCTGGGGAAACTGGAAAGCCACATGCAAACAAATGAAACTGGATTACAGTTTGTCCCCATGCACGAAAATTAATTCAAAATGGATCAAAGACCTAAACATAAGACCTGAAATAATAAGTTACATAGAAGAAAATATAGGTACCAAACTTATAGAACTTGGTCATAGAGGACATTTTATAGACTTGACTCCAAAGACAAGGGAAGTAAAGGCAAAAATAAATGAGTGGGACTATCTATCAAACTGAAAACTTCTACACAGGGTCTGTACTTCTAATCACTGCATTTTATCCTCTTCCCTTAGTTATACATGAATGAAAACCTCCCCTGGTTCCCTATAGATCCCTGGGGAGGACCGTCTGGTGGCTCTAGATTTCACTACCTCTTACGTGGCTGACAAACTTACAAGGGGCAGGGCTGGCCTTTTGGGAGATATTAGCCTCCTTCACAATCTCTATCAGCATACTTCAAGCATGTCAAACTCAAAGGCTAACCCGGGCCAAATAAGCAAGGTTTAAGTGTATGTGGGCCACAAAAAAACAAAAGCTTCAATTTTTATAGAAACGTAGGTTTATTTCGATAGAGACATGCTGAATACAAAGGGCTGCAATACATGAGTCATCGTTATCATAAAATACAGTGGGGCCTTGACTTACGAGTGTCCCGACTAACGAGTTTTTCGAGATACGAGCCGTCTCTCGGCCGATTTTTTGCTTTGAGTTGTGAGCTAAAATTCGGGTTACAAGCCAGCTTCAGATACCCCACCGCTAGTTGGCGCAGTGAACGTCACAGTGAACGCCACAACATCAGCCCAGCATCACGTGTCTCACTCATTCACTTTAAGATTTGACATACGAGTAATTTGAGTTACGAGCTCCGTCACGGAACGAATTAAACTCGTAAGTCAAGGCCCCGCTGTCATAGAGCATTTTAATAAAAATTAATATTTTTTCTTGAACATTAACTTACCAGACACTGAATAACTGCACAAATTAATAAGCATAACGCAAATAAACCTATTTTTCTTGTTCTCCGAAAGTGAAATATTTCCTGTTGCGCACACCAAACAAGTCAGTCCAAGACTAATGACGTGGCAATCGGCTGCTAAAATATTCGCTGCTAGTATTAGTGGAGAGAAATGGTGTGCCTGTGCATAAGGCGCATAAGGGAAATGAATGCAACACGATTATAGTAATCAGCCATTAGTGAACGTTGTAGTTCATTATTAATAATTATATATAACAGGATATTGTAAAAACTAAGTTACTAAATTTTCATTAAAACATTTCTTTTTTTTTTAAATATATATTTTTATTGACTTCAGAGAGGAAGGGAGAGGAAGAGAGAGATAGAAACATCAATGATGAGAAGGAATCATTGATTGGCTGCCTCCTGCACATTGGACCGAGCCCTCAACCCAGGCATGTGCCCTTGACCAGAATCGAACCTGGGGCCCTTCGGTCCGCAGGCCGATGCTCTATCCACTGAGCCAAACCAAGCAGGGCAAAAACATTTCTTACATACCGTTATATTGGCTGGGCCGCAAAAATATTCATTGTGGGCTGCATGTGGCCCGTGGGCCTTGAGTTTGACATGCTTGGCATACTTAATAAATATAGACATTTATCATTATTATATTTTTGGAGTTAATGACTGACATGTTTTTCAATCTAATGCACAATGTGAACAAAAGCATCCTTAGAGAATACTGAACAGAGAACATTGCTGTTTTTATTGATCCGTGACATACATTGAGAACAAACAGTGGATTTGCCAGGTAAACACAGCTTCAAGACAATCTTAACCACCACCGTTAACTTCTCCAAACAAAGTCTGGTGCTTTGACAAAAATATGCTGGCTGTGCACATGCAGCTTCAAGGCAAGTGTCCGCAACGCCCGTCCCCACTCTCAACATCAGATTGCCGCTTCCAGGCCTCTCTCACATAGAAATTCTGGAAGCACCCAGGCAGGCTGTCCTGCACACATATGGGTTCCCAAAAACTTGTGCAAAAATGCAGGTATCAGAACAGCAGAGAAGTTTGAGATGCTCCGGCATTTCCCCTGGGCCCCTATTTGGGTCTGTACTACCATCCCCTATAAAGACCCACCATCCCCAAACAAGTCCGCTGGTAGCCAGACTTGATACCTTTGTACAAGTTAGGAGAAGGGGCTCTTCCTCAGGCGGATCGAGCCCCGCACTACTAGGGTGCGTGGTTCTTACTTGGGTTTTCCAGCTGGATGACGTCTCCAGGCCACTGTGGCTCTGAGGTCCTAGGAGTCTGATTGGTCGAATGGGTTGGTTCTCCTGCACCTGTCCCCTGGTGACTGGTGAGCTGGTCTTCAGGGAGGCTGGGGTTAATCTGAAGGGCAGATGGGTGGGGGAGGAACAATTCCCACATTATGTCTTCCTGGCTCCAAACGCTGTCAGCAGGGACAAAAGGAGTGGGATGCACTTCTGGAATGTGCCATTAGGGTTCCGGCTCTCGCTATGAAGAGTGCTTTCCAAAAATGGCCATCCTGGCAGTGGAGGTCTGGGGACTGGCCTTGGACAGCGAGCAGGGACAGATGAGACTATTAACGCAGGCTTGCAAATAAATAGCAGCCCCGTGTGTTTGCAGAGAAATCTTGCCCCCTTCCCTAATAATAATAATAATAACTTCTGATTTTCCCCCATTTATCTTATGCTATTTTACATGCCTTTCACATTTTGTTTCATTTACTCTTCCCATAAGCCATAAGAAGCAGGAATGATGATTATCTTCATTTTTACAAATGAGGAGAGTGAGGCACAGAGAAGTTAGGTAATGTTCCTGAAGTCACACAGCTACTAAATATTACTTCAATCAGTTCTCCTCTTCTCATGGTTCTAGGTTTTTGGCAGACAGGGTGGCCGGGGTTCTGAGACACCCTTCAGTCTTCCCCTAAAAATATTTCCCTGGAAACAACAAGAAAACGACAAGTCCAGCCTTGTGGATCGAACACCTGGCCAGATACTGCCTCGTGTTTTTAACTTGTATCATCTCCTTGAACCCCGGAGAGCTCGGACAGGGAATTTGTCCACATGCACCCCCAAAATGGTGTGGGGTCTGATTTGGTTTCCATCACCCAAATGCCACTCACAACATTTTTGCCAGATCCTCTGACCACTTAATTACCCATACCTATCACTTCCCTATTTTTTTATGTTAATGCCTTACTGCCCCAACCTTAAAAACAAACAAACATAAATACAATGACTTAGAAAAAATATGTTATTACGGGATCATGTATGTAAAATAAGGATCACAAATGACTAACAGAAGAAAACTAGCAGTGCATAAGTAAATACTGTGCTGGTTAATTCTGGCTCCACACAGCTCCACACAGCCTGCTTGAAGCTGAGGGCCTGAGACCTGCCCTTTCTTTGTTATAAAGGGAGGGAAGTGATCGAGAGAGGTGTTCAAGACAAGCTAGTACCAAACTGAGACTTTTTTTGGAGGGAAATTGAAGGAAGAATCAGAAAGGGAGTAACCTTGATGTTCTTTACTGTCCTTCTATGAGTGGGCGTGTAGGAGGCAGCAGCTCAATGAGTCTCTGTCATCATTGATATTTCTATCTCTCTCTCCCTCTCCCTTCCTTTCTGGAAAAAAAAAAAAGTGTATCTTGCCCTGACCGGTGTTTCTCAGTGGTTAGGGCATCAGCCAGTGCATCTAAGGGTCATGGGTTTGATTCCTGGTCAAAGGCACGTACCTGAGTTGCAAGTTCACATTTTGGGCCATACCTGGCCCTAGTCAGGGCATGTATGGGAGGCAACCAATCAATGTGAAGCTTATTCTGATTATCCAGGTGGACCCCCCATAACCTGTACAAGAGGGTGGCATGGAAGTCAGAGTCGGAAGGAAGGCAGCCTCTAGAAGCTGGAAGGCCAGTACGATCTCTTCCAGAGCCTCCAGAAGGAACCAACTTCAGCCCAGTGAGGAGGACTCAGGCTTCTGACCTGTAAAACTAGGAGAATAGGTCTGAGTTCTCTCGGTTCTTCCAGCCTGCCAAGCTTGCTGCTGCCTCAGGGCCTTTGCATTTGCTGTCTGCCTGGCATGAGCTGGATCCTTCTGGTCATTCATGGTTCAGTTCCAATGGTACTTCCTCTGAGGAGTGCTCCCTTCTCAAGAACACTTACCCACAAAACTCTTTTTAAAACAGCCTCCTGTTTTATTCCCTTCGTGGCTCATCCCAATCT
Source organism: Myotis brandtii (assembly GCF_000412655.1). Taxonomy (NCBI): domain Eukaryota; kingdom Metazoa; phylum Chordata; class Mammalia; order Chiroptera; family Vespertilionidae; genus Myotis; species Myotis brandtii. Next base: position 783,807 of record NW_005355881.1, on the reverse strand, counting down.
GAAATGATTGTTATTTGTTCATTGTCTGCCTTCTCCACTTGGCTGTGAGCAATTTAAGGGCAGGGCCCAGGCCTGTCATGTTCCCTGCAGCATTCCCAGTGCCTTGGACAGCATCTGACCCAGAGTAGGCATTCAGTAAATACCATAAATGAAGGAATGAATTTGAACTTGAACCCAGGTAGCGACATGCACTTTTTAAAACCTTAGATGACTATCAATTCATACGGGAGCTCAGAGCTGGAACCAGTGTTTCCAGCCCTTTCATTTCTCAGCTGGGAGGACTGAAGCCCGGAAGGTAGGGGGCCTTTCCCAGTCTCCAAAGCCAGGTGGTCCCACAACCCTCACCTGTGCCCCCACCATGCTGGGACCCACCGCTCACACAGACCCCTTGGCCTCGGAGCGGCTCCTCTGAGCTCCTGCCAACTTTCCACTTTCTCAGAGCTCCTGCCAGGCGTGTAAACAGGCCAACGTGATTCCCCGGGACGCCGCATGGACCAAGATCAGGTTTCCTGACCAGACTCAACGGGACTGTGCCCTCTGGGCTGATGAGTAGCATTTTCTGACACCCCCAGACACTGAAGCCACGAAGTCAGCACCCTAGCTAGGCTCGACACGGCATACACGTGTGCCCGAACCACTCTCTCCAGCTGAAGTCCACCGGAAGAGACACAGCCACACTGCCTTCCGGCAAGTCATTGCCCGTCCCCAGCCTCGATTTCCCCGCTGCAAAGTGGGCAGATAGGATAGTGCCTGATGCCTAGCAGGTGCTCAATAAAAAATGGTGGCGGCTGCTATTATCTGCAAAATAGGAGCACCGTGGTCCTGGCTCTGTCTACTTGTCCCTGGAATTCGCAGGGGGAAAGGTGGTCCATGGGAATGAACCTGTGCCGGCGGGGAGCGGGCACTGACACCCAGAACAGAACAGGGCTCCCCGCTGGATAAAGACACTGGGAAAGGGCTGGGGAGGCCAGCATGCCCCTGCCAGCCAGCCCACTGCCCAGTCCCCATGGCTCGGCTCGGCTCGGCTCTCCCTCGGGGATCCTCATCAGCAGTCTGGGCTAAAAAAGGAATTTCATTCCAACAGAATTAAGCTCTCCTGTAGGAATGTGCTGGTCCCTGGGAAGCTGCAGGAAGTGAATTCAAGTTTGTTGGTGTCCTGGGCCACATGCCTTATTCATGCCCCCTCCTCTTCCCCCAAGAGCCACAGTCAACACCTCTCTAGTGGTTATGAAGTGTCGGGCAGGGTCCAAGGCACCGAAGATCTGCTTGCTGGCTCACTTACGCTCACCGCGGCTCTGTGGGGCAAGCACTGTTATTATCCACATCCACAGGTGAGGAAACTGAGGCACAGAGTGGGTTACTGACCGAGCTTGAAAGTGGCAGAGCTGGGATTCAAACCCTGACATCCTAGCTCTAGAATACGTGCTCTCAGCCATGCTGTGGACACGGGGGTGATGGACCCATTTTACATGTGAGGAGGCTGAGACTCAGAGAGATGAAGCCACTTGCCTAGCACCTCACAGCCACTGAATGAGCAGTGGGGCTGGCACAGGAGCCGAGGTCTGCCTTGTGGAAAGCCCATGCTCCACACTTCAGTGGAAGCTGGATGGGGCGGGGGACCTCAGGGAAGGCTTCTCAGGGGAGAGACATGTCATGCTGACGCTGTTTGGAAGCCTTGGGGAGTTCTCTGAAGACAGGGACTAACCGGGGTGGTTAGCATGATGAACAGGAGCTTGGGTTTGGCTGCTTGGGTTCAAACTCTGGCTTTGTGGCACGCGGTGTGACCTTAGGCCAGTTGGTTTACCTCTCTGGGCCTCAGGTTCCTCATCTGTAAATGGGTCTGATAATTGATGATGCTTGCAAAGGGCTGAGCAGATGTTGGCTGCCTTCAGGGACAAATCGCCTACTGTGTTCTGAGCTCTGGGAGGCGCTTTCCGTCAGTGGTTCGCAAGCATTTTGACCCCCAGGGGACCTTGGCCGGTGTCTGGAGACATTTTTTATGGTCACAATTGGCAGGAGGAGGGAGGGTCTACTGGTATCAGTGGAAGAGGCTGGGGCTGCTGCTAAACACCCCACAACAAAAGGGCCAGCCCCACATCACAGAGTTACCAGCCGCAGGTGTCAGTGGTGCGAGGCTGAGGACCCCTGTCCTAAACGCATTCGATCCCTCGATCCCCCAACAAGGCTGTGAGGCTGGCACGGTCAGCTCCCATTTCCTGTCCAGGAAACGGAGGCCCGGGAGGGAGACGCTGGCCTCTGGGCACACAGCCTGGCAGAAGGCCTCCAGGGTGGAGACCATTTGGAAACGGAGGGCGTTTCAGGCAAGACAAACCACCCTGGCCTCCCAGCTGGGCTCAGAGACCAGCTTTGGGCTCCGCTGGACGGCGCTGACCGCCCTCTCTGCCCTCTGGGCTTGCAGTGGCAGAAACGGTGTCTGTCCCTTGCAGGAGAGAAGTAACAAGAGAAGCTCTTGTTCGCTGCCACTCACAGCCCCGATGGGATTGTCCCCTGATGTCACACGGGCTGGCTAGCACCTTTCTCTGGGGGCCTGGGGGTGAGGAAGAGAGAGAAGGACAACTCTTCCTGCTCCTTTCAACCACTTCCTGCCCCTTTCTGCTGCCCCCTTGGACTCCTCTGGAACGGGCTAGGACTCAGCAAGCTCCTCATGGCGCTCAAGCAGGGTGTTGGCAGAGTCCAAAGAACCGCAGTGCGAGCAGTTTACTGAGACGTGCATCTTGGGAATGTGGTCTGCTGTGCTCACACCAGGACTAGACTAGGGGTGTCCAGGCCTAGTGGAGCCTGGCAGGGGCTGCTGCAACCTAACACCTGCTTTTGGGGTGTTAGGGAGACTGAGGCCTGTTCTGAGAGGACCATCTCACCCCCGCTAACCTGGCCCTCCACCTTGGAGACCTGGCTTGGTTTCCTGCTCCTGATCTTTTCTGCTGTGGGACCTCGACCTCCTCTGGAAGAGGGGTCTGCCCAGAGTAACTTTCTGGGGGTGGGGGTGGGGGG
>NW_005355881.1:779082-780760 GCF_000412655.1 Myotis brandtii | reverse complement strand
CAGAAGGGTGAGCGTATGAACCCTGTACTAGACTTCCTGGATTCCAGTCTTGCTCTCCCACTTCCTGGCTGTGTGACCTTGGGCAAGCTACTCAACCTCTCTGTTCCTCAGTTTCCTCTTCTATAGTATGAGGACACTGATAGGACCTACCTCATGGGGTGTTGTAAAGATTGGCTCATACACCGAAAATACTTTGGTCTGTGCCTGGTATATAAGAGGCACTGAGTAAATGTTTGTTGTTAGCATTGTTAGTAGTAGTAGTAATATTGTTATTTGCTTTACAAATGAGCCCATGGATCCAGGGGTCCAGAAGGGCTTTATAGGGGATGGAACTTGTCTCTGAGTCCTCTTGGCGACCTCCCTTCACTTATTGTGTAGGTTCTTTTGTTCTCTGAGCCTCCCTTTCCTTTCCTATAAAATGGAAGGAAGGTCATTCTGAAGAGTTGCTGGGAAGGTTAAATGAGATAGTGCTTATTCAGAGAATAACCTCAGTGAAAGTTCCCTTGCCATTCTTATTCTTGGCCTGAAGCCTGGAGCCCCCGAGGCCTGAGAAGTGAGGGATTGTGGGCATTGGAAAGTCTTTGTCAGGTCAGGTCTCAGGAGCAGGGTCCACTTCCCTGTTACTAACCAACCGTATCAGCTCCCGGGATGCCTGCAGCAGGGCCAGCTGGACCAGAGTGGGTGGTGGCGGGCGGGGGGAGGGTGCGGGGGTGTGATGATAAACAGTAGAGAATTGAAAACATCAGGGGCAGGGCGGACCCCCCAGTGCCCGAGAGAAGTTAGGTAGAGTGGTCAGCACCTAGGATGTGGCCTCAGCTGACCCAGGATGAATCCCGGCTGGACCAAGAACTTGCTCTGTGAGTGGGGGGAGCGAGGCACTTCCCTTGCCAGCCCCGGTTTCCTCCTCTGTCCCATGGGCCTACCCACCTCCTGGGGCTGCTGTGAGGAGCCAGGGAACCCAAGTGCTTTGTGAACAGTGAAGTGTCCTGCAAAGAGTAAAGTAATAGGTATTGTGTCCGTCTTGTTCACCAGTGTGCCCCCAGCACCTGGCACATAGTAGGTGCTTAATAAATATCTTCAGAATGAACCCAGAATCAAACGGATATTTCTTCAGTGTTTGCCATAGGCATTGTCCACAAGTAGTTAACACATCTGGTCAAAAACTAATTGAGCACCTCTGACACTCCATTCACTATCCTCGGGGAACATGGCAGTGTACCCAATACTCACAAGTCCTTATACTTATGGGGCTGGCATTCTAGGGGAGACACTGAAAAAAAACAAGAACTATGGTGTCGGGTGATGATACGTGCCAGGGAGGAAAAACACAGAGAAGGGGCGGGGAGTCAGGAATGGGATAGTGCAACTCCAGTCAGGAGGTTTCCTGGGAAGGGAACCTTTGAATAAATACCCGAAGGGTGACATTTAACTTGAAGGAGGTCGCGGCTGGAGCCCTGAGCACATACAAAGGGCACTTTACAAGTGCAAAGGTCCTGAGGTGGGAGTGTGGCAGGTGTTAAAAGAAAACATCCAAGATCTTCCTGGGTCCTCATGACGGCCCCTCCTGATCACCTCTGGTCCTCGGGCCACGGAGAAACTAAGTCAAAGAGCCTTGAGGAGATTTAAAGGCAGATCCCAACCCTCTGCCTTCAGACTGGACTTCACTTCAACCAGAGAA
>NW_005355881.1:775886-778988 GCF_000412655.1 Myotis brandtii | reverse complement strand
GGAGGGAGAAGCCCTGAGTGGGGCTTTAACTGCACCCCCTCCCACCCCTGATGGGAACTGAGATGCCCTGTGGACAGGGACACTGGGGTCCAGAGAGGGGAAGGAGCTGTCCAGGGTCACACAGTGAGTTGGCCTTTTTTTTTTTTTTTGGCCTCTTTTTCTGAACAACTTGTTTTGTCCTCCTGGGGCTGAGCCAGGCCACAGGGGGCTCCTGCATCCAGTGGGGGCCCCACCCACCTGTCTGGCGCAGGAATGATTAGTGAGGCCTGGGCAGCTGCGGCATGTGAGCCACCCCGGGAACACTTTTAATGAATGGCTCCGAGAACTTTAACTTGTACTTGAAGTTGTACCTCATCTGCTAATGAGTCCAGCGGACTAACACACTCCAGTCCAGAGGAAAGGGGGGAGGATAGGGGTGACTGGACTCAGAGGTCTTCTGGGGCAGGTCACCCTCTCTACTTTCTCCTCTTTCCCCCTTGAGCAGCGGTTCTCAACCTGTGGGTCGCGACTCTTTTGGCGGTCAAACGACCCTTTCACAGGGGTCGCCTAAGACCATCCTGCATATCAGATATTTACATGACGATTCATAACAGTAGCAACATTACAGTTATGAAGTAGCAACGAAAATAATTTTATGGTTGGGTCACAACATGAGGAACTGTTTTAAAGGGCCAGAAGGTTGAGAACCACTGCCCTTGAGTCTTCGGCCCCAATGAATACAGGTGGCACCGAACTGCTTTCTCGGAGTGTTTTCAGGGTAGGGGGAGCCCTGGTTGGGAATCAGAGACCAGACTCCGGGGTGGCCCCAATTATTTCCCTCTCAGTCACCCTGGCGCAGTTTCTGGCTTCTCCCTCCATGGAAAGTGGGCACACATGACAGTCACCTCTGCTCCTCTCCAAGACTGAACGGGCCAGAGGGGACGCAAAGGGGCCTGTCAGGTGCTTTTCTGTTGAGTGTCTGTCCTTTCATTTCCTTTGATAGCTGAGCTAATGCAGGTCAAAGGCAAGGCTTGGTGCCTGGCCAGTGTAAGCCCTCCGTAAAAGGTAGCTTTCTTATTCTCACCTACCATTCCTATTAGAGCAGGGTGACCGTGGGTAAGTCACTCAAGCTCTCTGAGCCGCGGTCACTGAGCCGCATGTGAACTGGGGACAGCGGTCGTAGCTGCCTCACGGGGCTGTGGGTGGGTTTAACAAGGGGATCCATAGGAGCCATGCCTGGTCCTTAGTAAGTGCTCAGTGCGTGCAAATGCTGGTCTTGCTCTGAGGCAAGGAGGAAGATTTGCTTGGGTGGGGAGAAGCCCCCAGAATCACAGGCTTTCAGAGAACAGCCCGTCCATATCCCCTTTGCTGCCCCTCCCAGCGCCCTCAGATGCTGTCATACGCACCCTGACTTAGGGATGAGGACACAGAGGCTCGGAAAGGGCACCGTCTGTCCAAAGCTTGCAGCTTGTGAGTGGTGGACGGTGTGACTCCTAGTGGCCTTGTCACCTGAGCCTCAGCTGGACTCATTTAACTCTCTTTTTTAAAAGTTTTTTTTTTTTTTAAGAGAGGAAGGTAAAGGGAGAGAGACAGATAGAAATATCAATGATGAGAGAGAATCATTGATCGGCTGCCTCATCCCGGGCCCACAACCCAGGCATGTGCCCTGACCCGGAATCAAACCGTGACCTCCCGGTTCATAGGTCAACACTCATCCTCTGAGCCACACCGGCCAGGCAGAGGTAGAGGTGGAAATTCCTATGGTCATGATCACCATCTCCATTTTACTGAAGAGGAAACTGAGGCACAGAATTACGTCACTTACTCCAGGAAGCGATAGAGGCAGGATTTGAACCCAGGCCCTCTGCTTCTTGGCATCGGGTCCAGGTTGCAGCCCCCTTCTCCTAGCTCCCCGTCCCCTGGCCAGCTTCCTGGTGCTGCCCCACCCTGGTGACCTCGATGCCATCATCCCTCGGTTACCTCTGAGCAAACTGAGGCTCCGAGCGGGGGAGCCACCTGCCCAAGGTCACTTACACCGGTAATGGGGCCTGAGCCATGATGCTCCCAACCCTGGTGACTCCGGAGGCTTTGACCCTGGCTGATACCGGCCCTGGGCTGAGGGTGGTGAGGGGATACTGAGCTGTTTAAGGCATGGCTTCTGCCTCTCTAAGAGTTCAAAGTTCAGGGCTTCCCACAGGTCTCTAGTGGGCAGCTGGCCCCAGTCCTGCTCCCCAAAGGGCCTGGCATGGAGTCACTGGGGCCTGCGGAGAGCCTGGGTGCCGCCCAGTGCCTGACAAATATGCCTGCTGCTGCCCACCAGGGAGCTGGCGGGAGGAAGTGGGGGTGGGTGGGAAGGATGGTAGTGGATCAAGTTTCCAGATCAGGGCTCAGAGAACAGACCAGTTCTCTTTCTGTCCGGAGTGAGTGAAGGGGGCAAGCTTGGGGCAATGGGAAGAAAGATGCCTTGTGTCTGCCTGGAAGTCATTCCCCAGCTCAAAAATTAACTGCCTGATAAAGCATTTTCTCCCCCCCCCCCCCCGCCCCCCGCCTCGTGTGCTTTGCCTGCAGACTTTAATCCCTGTGGTAATGGACTGGCTAAGCCTGAGAAGCTGGGACTTCTTTGGTGGGAGTGGGGGATTATGCGGCTCCCGAAAGAACTGCCTGGGTTGGGCTGCATGAATAGGGCTGCTCAGGGGCTGTGGGAACCTTCCTTTCTTGCTCCCAACCAGGGCCAGGACTCTAGTAAGCCCAGGGAGGCCCCCGGGGAGCACAGTTCAAGTTGGGCTATTGTCAGGGTTGTGCATCTGCCTTCCCCTGGTCTCAGCCCTGCTACCCACTCCTGCGGCACAGCGGGCTTTCAAGGTAGAGAAAGTCCTTACCTCTGACCGCCAGCCCCGGCAAGCCGCTTGCCCTCCCTGGGCAGCCATTGTACTAGGGGTGAGATCAGACCAGGATTTCTCAACCTCGGCACTATTGACACTATTGGGAAAGTAATTCTCTGTGTGGGGCTGTCCTGGGCACTTCAGGAAGTTTAGTAGCTTCCCTGGCCTCTACCCACTAGATTTTCCCCCTCTAATCATGACCAGCAAAAATGTCCCCAGGCACATGTCCCCTGGCGGGGCG
>NW_005355881.1:767490-774243 GCF_000412655.1 Myotis brandtii | reverse complement strand
CCGCCCGAGTGCACAAATTTTTGTGCACCGGGCCTCTAGTTAATAATAAAGTACATTAATATATGATTATTAATAATTTATCCAGCCCAGGAGGCATGGCTCAGTGGTTGAGCGTCGACCTATGAACCAGGAGGTCAAGGTTCGATTCCTAGTCAGGGCACATGCTCGGTTAGGCTTGATCACCGGGCCTCTAGTTAATAATAAAGTACATTAATATATGATTATTAATAATTTATCCAGCCCGGCAGGCATGGCTCAGTGGTTGAGCGTCGACCTATGAACCAGGAGGTCAAGGTTCGATTCCTAGTCAGGGCACATGCTCGGTTTGCAGGCTTGATCCCCATGCAGGAGGCAGCCAATCAATGATTCTCTCTCATGACTTATGTTTCTATCTCAGTCCCTCTCCCTTCCTCTCTGAAATCAATAAAAAATATATTTTTAAAAAATAATAATTTATCCAACACAATAGCTCATATTTATTGGGCACCCCCATGTGTCCATCACTGGGTCAGTGGTTAACTTATATGAAATAATTCACTCTCCAAGGTAGGTACTATTATCGTGGGCCTACAGCAAGTAAGGAAAGTGAGGGTGAGGACGCTAAGTGAATGGCCCAGGATCACACAGCCAGAGTGTGGAAGGTTTATCTGATTCCAAAAGCCTTGCTGTTTCTAGTGTGCATGTTTCACAAAGAAAGGTTAGGACATATAGTGCTTCCTGAGGCCCTAACTGCCAGGGGGAAGGCACTTCGGTGGAAGCTGGTGGAACCCAGACTTTACTACTCTATCCACTTTTCTGAAGCAGCCTGACAGCAGCAATCCAGGGTAACAAAGGGAGAAGAAAATACCATCTTTGATGAGAAGGGAGGACCACAGTCCCACCCCTGGTGTGTGAAGAAGAAGTGACAGTGGCGATGGGATTTGGGCCAAATGGCAGAAGGAAACCAAGAGCCGTGCATGCTCTGCAGCTCCCAGGCAGGACGCAGACTGCTCCAGAAATATTGTTCAGCTCCACGAGCTCGTCCTAATCCTGGCAGAGCCTGGAGAAGACGCGGGGGAGGGGAGGCGCTGAGTACCGTGCAGTACGGAGTTCAGATGAACTGGAGGAGGAGGCTCGGAGCCCCTCGGTGAGATGCAGGATGTTGGGAGGCGGGTGGAAGACAGAGGATGGACAATGATCAGTTTGTCATTGGAATACGGCTCTAGTTTTCTTTCTCAGTCAGACTAAGAGACATGAAAACTCAAAGAGACCCCTCAAAGGACTTTCTTGGGTCTTCACACTGAGTCTCCACAGTAAGCCCTACGCTTAGAGTGGAGACACATTCCAGGGCAGCGCTGGCGACCAGGGACTCTGTGATGAGGGGTAGGCACCTGCTGTCAGCTTCCTCCCAGCCCCTCTCCCCACACTTGCCTTTAACAAAGAACGGGTCTGAGAGGAGTAACCCCAATCCTGTGACGAATGACTAGCATGGGACCCCCAAAAAGACAGTGTGAGAAATAAGAAGAAAGGGGACATCAAATAAAAGTAAAGAATACACACTGAAGAGCTGCGTCATGAAGTTGGAGAAACTACTGAACAGATATTTCTCCATGAGATTAAAAAAAAGAAATTATTTCAGTGGGATTCTCTGTGATGTAGACAACCCCAGATTATTATTCTCCATTTTCAGATGAACAAACTCAAGCTCAGAGGGGTCAGTGACTTGCCACAAAAAGTCAGCAGCAAAACCGCGATGCCCAGGCTTCCTGGCCCCGAGGCCCGGATTCTCTAAAGCAGCTCTGTCCAGCAGGACTTTCCGCGATGATGGAAATGTCCGGCATTCTCTGTCCAGAATGGTAGACACAAGTCTCATGTGGCTACTGAGCTCTTGAACTGTGGCTCGTGTGTCTGAGAAACTGGAATCTAAGTTTCATTGAAGTGGAATGGATTTAAACTCGAATAGCTCCACGTGGCCTGAAGCTACTGCATCTGGACAGCTCAGCTCTGGACACGTCCTTGGCACTCTTTTCCCTTGTACTTCAGCCATCACTGGACATCAAGTTCTCAAATCTGGCCTTTAAAATTAGGACCAGGCTTCTTGCTTCGGGCTCCGTCTTCTCGGGTACAGCCTCCTTTAGGCTTACCCACCCCTGGGAGTTTCAGCTGAGTCATGCCAACTTCTGAGGGCCAAGGGAGGGATAGTCTGGGAAGCTGAGAAATGTTTCACCTGAGGCCAGGACTCCACCTACCCTGGGCCACCTTCTTGAAGTGGAACCTCTGGACAGAGCAGGGTGGTCAGGAGGCCAAGTGCTGACTCTGAGATGACCCAGAGAGAGAGCCTGCAAGGTCAGACACCTCCTGCAGCCTCTGAACTCCAGAAGTTAAAATTCACAGGAACAGGATCTGATGAGCTCGCGACTCTACCTTCTCCCCTGATCTACCTTCTGTCTCTGTGAGTTTGACAGTGCTGGGTACCGCATATAAGTGGAATTGTACAATATTCCTCTTTTTGTGGCTGGCATATTTCGCTTAGCATAATGTCTTCAAGGTTTATCCATGTTGTACACTGTGTCAGAATTTCCCTCCTTTTTAAGGCTGAATAATATTCCATTGTATACATGTCTATATCTCACAGTTTTCTTGTTCATCTGTCAACGGATGCTTGGGTTGCTTCCACATTTTAGCTTTTGTGAATAATGCTGCTGTGACGATGGGTGTACAAATACTCTTTGAGCTCCTGCTTTCAGTTCTTAGGGGTGTAATACCCAGAGGTGGAGATGCTGGGTCATATGGTAATTCTATTTCATTTTTTGAGGAGCTACCATCCTGTTTTCTATGGTGGCTATACCAATTTTAGTCCCAACGAACAGGGCACAATAAAGTCGTTGCTGTTATTACTATTATGGATGGCGTGTGCACTGAGTGTCCGGCATCGTGCTGCCTGCCAGGTAGAGATGCTACTGATGCTCCCTCCACATCCCCATTGACACTCCCCATTCTATGCATGCTCATAGCTTCTCACTGCCCCTGAGCTGCTCAGCACAAGGCCTTCCGGCTGCACATGGGGCAGGCAGGAAGGGAGGGGCAGCAATGCTCCCAAGAGCAGCCCTCAGTCAGTGATGACCAGGGAATGGGCAGGTGAATAGCCCAACTTCTTTGCCCCTCAGGGGGACAACTAGGAGGCATGATCTACACCATCCCCCAGGGTCCCCATCAGGCTTGACCCCGGCTGCCCACAGTGGTAACCTCATTAACACTCTGCATTGGCTTCCTTCTCTGTTTCACTTCGCCACACCCTGCTGGAACTTTCTGAGATCCCCTATTAAGTCAAGTGTTTTCGGTCTCATGCTTGTCTCAGGGTCTACTTTTAAGACAACGGGGTATTTCATAGAACCCTCAAACAGTCCTCTAAACTGGACAGATATGGCTTCCCTGTTCTAGAGTTGAGCAGAATGAGGCTCAGACAGGTGACACCACCTGCTTGGGCACGTACCCTCTCCTCTGCCTCCCCATGGAATGTGCCCGATGGGCCTGCTGCAGGACCTGCTCCCCTGCCCCTGAGCTGTGCTGAGCATGCACCCCCCCTCCCCCCGCCTCTTGCAGGAAGGCCGCTGTCTGTTTGTCATCCTGCTCATGGCCGTGTACTGGTGCACGGAGGCACTGCCCCTGTCGGTGACAGCCCTGCTGCCCATCATCCTCTTCCCCTTCTTGGGTGTCCTGAAGTCCAAAGACGTCTGCCCCCAGTACTTCGTGGACACCAACTTCCTCTTCCTCAGTGGTCTGATCATGGCCAGCGCCATCGAGGAGTGGAACCTGCACCGGAGAATCGCCCTCAAGATCCTCACATTTGTTGGGGTCCGGCCGGTCTGGTAAGGCCAGGTAACGGGTCCAGCCCAAAGGTGGGGCGTTAGAGGGACCACATCTCTTGGAGCCCAGATTTGCTCTTCCTTGTTACTCATCCAGGCTAACAAACGCATGTCCCGCCTTCCACATACTTATTCATTCCTCCTATATTTAATGAGCCCCTCTGTGTGGCAGACACAGTGAGAATTTTCAAAAGTGCATAAGAACCACCGGGAAATCGGTTGAAATGCTGGTTCCCAGGCTTCATCCCCGGGATTTGTGGTCAGTGGTTTTAGAAGGGGCCATTTAGCAGTATGAATTCTACCTTTCCTGCTCTGGGGAAGGGCTGAACCTTTCTCTGCCTGTAAAATGGCGATATAATAGCCGAGACCTGCACAGCAAACGCTGCCCATGAAGCATCCCAGTTTGGTGTTGACCAGCCAAGGAGAAGGGAGGGTGGGGGATGGGGAGAAATGGCCTCAGTGACGCAGGAGACAGGTCTATTCCTGCAGGCAGGCCCTCAGGATTTGAATTTTTATTCTAAGAGGATTGAGTGGCCTTTCAAATAGGGCCATTGTTGTTCTTCTCATTTTTTTCCCTCCAATTTGGTGAATCTTAAATATTCCTTCGGGAATAATGTTTTTAAATCATAAAGCACAACACATGGGCTTTAAAACAACAATAAGCACAACAATTACAGCAAAAGGCAGTCATCCAAATACTTTTTTAAAACACATAAATCCATGATATAATATCATATGTATGTACCTCTTTCCAGTAAAAATGATAGGATATAACTACTGTCCTAACAACTGTACTTTTGTTTTTCTTTTCTTTTTTTAAATTTATTTTTAGGGAGAGAGGGAGGGAGGGAGAGAAACATAGATGAGTTGTGTTAGGGTTTTGGCTGGTGACTTGGGCTGTGAAAGAATTCACAACTGAGAGAAGAGATAGATGCAAAGAGAAAGTTTATTTTACTTTCCCTGAAAGGTAAAGGGCCAGTGCATTGCTAATCAATACAGAAAACAAAAGTGGCTTCCCCTTTTAAGCCCTGGCTGCTGCTAAGCAACAAGGAAGGGAGGGGAATCCTGGGCCGGAGTTGAGCAGATATCAGAGGGGTTGTAATTTGTTTGTTCTTCAGGAGACATTCTGGGCAGATGTCCCAGGGAGGTGTCTTATCAGTATTTTTCCCAAACCTGTAAAACATGCTTAGAGTAAAAGTTATGAAGAGATCAAAAGAGGCTCCTTTGAAGAGGAAGGGGGAAGGGAACTTTCTACTAACTAGAGACTTCTTGATGCAAATTATCCCTGAGTTGTAGAATAGCAGGGAGGAGGGGTATGCAAGAACATAGCCTTGAAAGTAACTTAAATTGTCTTGCAGTTTGAATAGAGGGGCTGTATGAATCAGAGGAGCTAACGGTCGTGGGGTGCTTTTCTAAGTTGTGGAAGGCTACCTCACAGAAAAAGAGGCCTTTTTGTGTCCTCATACTCACAGTTTGCCTCCTGCATGTGCCCCAACGAGGGACGGAACCCACAACCTGGGTATACCCTGATCGGGAACCGAACCCGCCACTTTTTGATATACTGAATGATGCCCAACAACTGAGCCACACTGGGCAGGAGTGAGGCAACAGCTGTCATTTTGAGGCAGTTTTGAGTGTCAATGATATTCTCAGATGTGGCACCTGTTATACAGTAATGCCATATGAAAGTATCCGTGGTCTTCATTGGTAACCAAGTCCCAGGCACTTCTAGTACCGCAGAACTTTGTGGCCTCTGTTTATCACAGATGGAAAAATTTCTATTAGATGTTAGCAAAATAAAGATGGATTTTTCTCCCTCCTTTCCATCCTGAATGATATCCATGGCCCCACCCTGATTATGAAACTCTATTTTAAAATTATCTAAGCTGGGGAGGGACATGATGAAATTTGCATTTTAAAAAAATCCCTCCTGGCTTCCAAGTGGAGAGCCGATGATCAGTGAGAAGGTGGACGAAGCCCAGTTAGGAGACTGTGCTAGGGGTCCAGGCCAAAGATGGTAACAGCGTGGACTAGGTGGTGGCAGTGGAGATGGACAGAATGTGAGAGCTCTTTTTGTGATGGGGGTGGGGGAAGGGTGAGAGTGAAGAAGGTTCTAGGTAACATGTAAGTTTTTAGCATCTGCTTTGGGCCTAGCACTCTGCTAGGCTCTGAAGCTGTGTTTCCTCCTGGAGGAACTGCAGTCCTGGGGAGAGATTCCATCTATCATGGAATTTGATACCCAAGAAACACACGTGCTGTGGGAGCCCACAAGAGTGGTAGGGGTCATGTCATGGAGGAGCTTACATTTGACCTTGAAGAATGGGTGGGGCTCTGGCAAACATATTTTAAAGTTCCGACAATGTGACACTAGTTCAGACATAGATTTTAAAACAGAATAGCCCTGGCTGGTTTGCTCAGTGATTAGAGTGTCAGCCCTCAGACCTAAAGGTCTCGGGTTCAATTCCCGGTCAAGGGCATGTACCTCAGTTTCGGGTTCCCCAGCCCCAGGAGGCACCCAATCACTATGTCTCTCTCATGTCAATGTTTCTCTCTCTCTCTCCCCCGTCCTCCCTCCCTCCCACTCTTTCTAGAAATCAATGGAAAAAATATCCTCAGGTGAGGATTAAGAGAAACATAACAACACAGAATAAATAATCTAGAAGAAATCGGAGTCAGTGGGGAAGGGAAGGGTTATTCAATAAATGGTGGGTGTTGAAATAATCAGCTTATTCTTCGAAAAAAGATCGACTTAGAGCTAACGTCATACTATATATATATCTAAGTAATTTAAGGTGGATTGAAAGTGGAATGCAAGAAAACAGGTCATGAAACATGAATTCCTATTGGGAGGACCAAGCAATGGAAGGGAGGCGGAGATGAGGGCCTGCTTGGGTGCTGGGGAGGAGTT
>NW_005355881.1:738413-767422 GCF_000412655.1 Myotis brandtii | reverse complement strand
AGGCGGTTTGGGGGGGGAGGGTAGAGGGTCTTGGTGCTAAACCAAGGCAACTTTATTATACAAAGGGGGCCATCTGTAAAATGAGGGGGCTGTGTGCTTCCGGTGTGGCCAACTCCGACCAGAGGACCTCCTGGACCCCAGTTCCAGCGCTGCCTCTAACTCCCTCCATTCCCAGGCTCATCTTTGGAATGATGGTGAGCACCGCCTTCCTGTCCATGTGGCTGAGCAACACTGCCTCCACCGCCATGATGCTGCCCATCGCCAGCGCCATCCTGAAGAACCTCTTTGGTGAGGAGGAAGAGAACACAGGTGAGGCTGTGGAAAAGGGCGGGGCCAACCCGCAGGTGGAGGAGTGGGTGGGGATATCCACAGGGTGTCAGGGCAGGCAAAGGGAAGGCACTTATTGAGCACCTGTTATGTGCCCAGTATTTTAATAATAGTAATAATAATAATAACCACTGAAAAGTAACTAAGTCAAACCATGGTACTTAAAAAATAGCACTTATTGAGAATTTACTATATATTAAGCAGAGTTAAACACTTTCCATACACCATCTCCACCTCTCAAAACAGTTTTATGAAATAGGTACTATCATTAAACCCTTTTTAAAAAATATATTCTTATTGATTTCAGAGAGGAAGGGAGACAGAGAGAGAGATAGGAACATCAATGATGAGAGAGAATCATTGATTGGCAGCCTCCTGCATGCCCCACACTAGGGATCGAGCCCACAACCCGGTCATGTGCCCTCACCAGGAATTGAAACGTGACCTCCTGATTTGTAGGTCGACACCCAACAACTGAGCCACGCTGGCCGGGCTAAACCTTTTTTTTAAAGCATTTGAAGAGATGCTTAACATCGTTAATGCCCAGAAAAACACAAATTGAAACAACAATGAGATTGACTTCGATGAGACTGGCAAAAAATGAGAGAGCGGGATAATGCCAAGTATTGGCAGGAATGAGGGCCATTGGAACTCTGAGCACTGCTAGAGAAAGGGGAAACTGGGTCGGTCTTTCTTAAGGGCGCCCTGCAAATATTTAATCAGATTAAATGTGCACATACCCTGCCACTCAGCCGTTTTGCTCCTGAATGTAAATGTTAAAGCGATTCTGACAAAGGACCCTGAGAGGACGCATGTGACGATGTTCACAGCAGCATTCTCAGTGGGGTGGCGAGTTGGTAGCCACATGGGTGCGATCACTAGTGAAAGGGAAGGGAAAGTGGGGCGGGTGCACACCACGGAGCACTCCACTGCTTTTAGGAGCAAATATAGTTATATAAATGGAGCTCATAAAACATAGTTGTGATTGAAAAAATAGCCAGAAGGAGATACAGGATACATCTCCATTGTGTAAATACCATAATGTAAATTAAAATCACACACAAATGACCAAACATTTTGCAAGACCATAAACAAATGAAGAGCAACACAATAAACACACCAGAGTGGCTGCTCTGGGAAAGTCGGGAGTGAGAAATGGAGATAAAAGGGACTAAATGAATAAATACAACAAAAGAGGGGCCTTTGCAACAAATGAGAATGTGCCACAACTGAGGGGTCACTCAAGCCTCTGAAACCTCTGTGTTCTAAATAAAACAAGATGCAAGTAGCTGCCATGTTTTCAGATGATTAAACGAGGGCTCAGAGAGGGGAAGTGCCTTCCCCAAGTCACACAGCAGGCACATGGCTGAGCCCCACTTTGCACCCAGGCAGTCTGGCTCCAGAGCCCACTCTTACCCATGAAACCAGCTGCAATCATGGAGGATTCGTTTGGCTGCAGGTAAAATACCTGTCTGCAGGTGGCTTAAAGAATAAGATTTTTTTTTTAACTCAAATACCACATCCTGTCTGCTTTAAAACATCTTCCTTTTTATTTACATAAATGTCTTTAAACAGAAATTTTACATTAGTACATGTGGGCAGAGATTGAAAATTTATACCCAGTATTGATTCTTCCTTTATTCTTTTATTTTAAAAACAAAATATATTTTTATTGATTTCAGGTCCAAGGATGTGTCTTTTGTAACTAGTCAACATTCATGCCGATTCTGATAACAATAGTCTTCACTGCTTGCCAATATTTTCTGCCAATGAGGCAAGGCTGGTCCTCCCAGGAAACTAGGAGAGAGATGGCAGAGCCCATATAGGGTTGCCATTTTAATTTTTAACAAGACATAGATATCTAAGTCTTCATTTGGAAGCACTTTTTCAGGCTTTATTTAGGTATATTTATAACGGTCATTTAACAAAATGCACTTTTCTAATGTGTACTATTTGTTGAGTAGGAAAAATGGATTAAACTGTAAAACGTTCACTTGTGAAATAAATGTATCTCTCACCCATATATAGGTTAGGCCAAAAGGAGGCTTACAGATTGAGTATGTAAAACAAAGAGCTTATTCTCTATTTTAAATAAGTATTTTATGTATTTAAAAAATATATTCATTGACATTTTAAAAAGAGAGGAAGGGTGTGGGGGGGGGTGGAGAGGGAGAGGGAGAAAGAGAGAGAGAGAAAGAAACATTGATTTGTTTTCTACTTATTTATGCGTTCATTGGTTGATTCTTGTATGTGCCTTGACCGGGGACTGAATCCACAACCTTGGCATATGGGGATGAAGCTCTAACCATTGAGCTACCCGGCCAAGGCTGTCTTCAGCAGGATTTTTGTTGCTCCATGTTGTAAGCACTTAGCAAATACTTGATATATGGATTCAGAAATTAAAATTAAAATGAAGATTTATTTACAAAGATGTTTTGCCCAACTGCAATTGTAATACTGGAAAAATTAGAAAGAGTAAAAATGTTAAACAATAGAAGAATAATGAAAATGAATGATGTTATATAGCCACCCAAAATGATAATTGGAAGACCAATTAATGACACTAGAAAATGCTAAAAATATAATAGTGAGTGGGGAAAAAGGATATAAAATTATAATAATAGAAATAATTTCAATTAATTAAAACTTTACATATATAGAACAGTTAGCTATGTTCTTTAAAAATGCCATTGTCATGAAAGAGAAAGACCAAGGAACTGTTGCAGATGAAAGGAAATCAGAGCTATGACAAGAAAAGACAATGTATGATCCTGGATTGGACCTTGGAGTAGGAAAACAAAATAGTTAGGAAGGACATTCTTTTTTTTTCTTTTTAAAAGATGTTTTTTAATGATTTTTTAGAGAGAGAGAAACATTGATTGGCTGCCTTCTGCATGCCTCCCACTGGGAATCGAGCTCAAAACCCAGGTGCAACCCAGGCATGTATGTGCCCAGATCAGTAATTGAACCGGTCGGTGACCTCTCAGTGGATGGGACGATGCTCAACCAACTAAGCCACACTGTCCTGGGCTAGAAAGGACATTCTTGAGAGAACTAGAAAAATTTGAATATGTACTATGGTTAGGTATATATATGGGAGGGAGGGAAGAAGGGAAGAAGGAAGGGGGAGGAGAGAAAGAAAGAAAGAGAGAGAGAGAGAGAGAGAGAGAGAGAGAGAGAACATCAATGACGAGAGAGAATCATTGATCGGCTGCCTCCTGCACACCCCACACTGGGGATCAAGCCTGCAACCTGGCTCGTGCTCTGACAGAAAATTAAACCCTGACCTCCTGGTTCATAGGTCGAAACTCAACTGCTGAGACACCACGGCCAGGCCCTTTGTTCTTTTAGTAATAGAACCCCTATTGGGGCACATGGCTGGGCGGGGAAAAAGCTGAATTTCCCAACCTACCTTGCAATTAGATGTGACTAAGTTTAGCCAATGGGAATGGGAATATGATGGAGGGGGTGAGAGATGCTGCCTGGCACCCAAAGATGGAAGCCACATATTGAAAAATGGATGGTAGATGCACCCCAGAAACTCTGGGTCCTTTACCCCACCTAACACAACAAACATTACCCATGACACCATGGGTTTTGTGTGCTAGTTATGTTTTTTCGAATATTCGTTCAAGTAAATATATACATATTCATGCTGAAAATATACATATTCACCCACTGACCATCTACATTCAGTCTCATTTACTGTGGTATGGTTACTTCCCCATCATGTAATAAGGGGTCTTGCTTACTTTATTTCCGCAGCAGCCCTGAAACCTAGAAATGACTGTAAGTACTTCATAGAGGAGGTTCAGAGAGGTAAAGAACCAAGCACCTTATTGGTAAAGGACAGAGCCAGGGTCTAGGCAGGTCAAGGGCTTCCACGTGGAAGGGAAGAAACGCTCTGGAGCAGGGGTTGGCAAGTCTTTTCTGTGGATGATCAGATAGTCCCTGTAGGCTTTGCTGGCCACTCCATCACAGCCAATCAACTCTGCCCTTGCCCAGAGGAGGCAGCCAGAGACAATACATAAACGACTGTGTGCGCGCCTGTGTCCCAACAAAGCTTTGTTTATGGTGCCGAACCCATAAACATCATGAAATATTCTTCTTCTACTGATGTTTCCCAGTCATTTAAAAACGTTAGCATCATTCTACGCTGGCCAGCAATGGGCTGGATTCCTAGGTTGTGGATCCCTATTTTGTAGTTGGTTTTCAAACTGTGTCCCCTGAGTCTTGGGTTCCAAGAGAGCTGCCTGGTAAGTACCTGGGTGGCAGCAAACAGTGAAGGCTTGCTCCTCCCATTTCAACTCCAGCTGCCTCTGCTGGATTTGCTTTATACACCGAGCTGCCAAGTAGCAGTCACAGGTGTTTACTGAGCACTTACTTTATGCAAGGACTCTTCTTAGGGCCTGACATCTGAATGAGGAGGAGCTAGCATGGGCCCCATTCAGAAGAATGGAAATGGAGGAAGGAATAAACAAAACAGGATACATAAAATAAAAGAAAGCAGGTCACCCCACTTTCAAACAGCTGCTCTGGTGTTTTGAACCCAGATTGGCTGATTTCAGAGCCCGTGTCCTGACCCTGTCATTCTGCCTCCAACACAAGAGCTTTTCAAAGAGTCTAGTGGCCAAAAAAAGGTTTGAAAGCCAAGTCCATTATTACAAAGATGAAACATCTGAGACCTGGGAAACGGAAGGGACTTGCCCAAGTCACACACAATGTTGGGCACAAAGCGAAATTCTGTCTTCCCTCCAATTTGTGCTGCAGGGTGTCAGGAGGTAGGAGATCCTGGGAGGTTGGGGCAGACGCCTGGGCGGTGGGATCAGAGAGTGATTAACGATTAACCCTAAGATCTAAAGCAAAACTCATTCCAGTGCAAAGAGAGATGCTCCCTTTCACCCAGTGCCTTCGCTTGGTGAGGTGAGGTGAGGTGCGGTGAGGTGAGGACGGGGGTGGAGGGAGTGGAGGCTGTGCTCATGGGTCAGGACAGGGGCGAGGAGGCTCCAGGGGCTGTAAGTCCATCAGAGACAGCCAAGCAGCAACCACAATGATAGTGTGCACTTTCACTTTCTGAAGACCCACCACACGCCAGACACTGTGCTAAAATCCTCATACCCATCAGCTCATTGAATCTTCCCAACAGTACTGTGAGATAGATGATCCCCATTTCACAGATAAGGAGACTGAGGCTCAGAGGCAAAGTGATTTGTCCAAAGTGCTGAGCTCTGTCTGGATGTGGAACCTGTGCTTCTGAGCACCACGTCAGAGCAGGACGGAGCCGAGGGCAGGGTGGTGCTCGCTGGACAAGACCCCAGGGGTCCTCAGACTTGGAGGACAGCCTGCTCTTCTCATCTGTTCCTTCACCAGCTCTGCTCCTAGCGCTGCCCAGGGGACTGAGGAGCGTCCTTCTACCTGCATATTCTCATTAGATCCTCCACCACAGCCCTGCGGGCGCCCTCTCATCATGCCCATGTCACAGAGCAGGAAACTGACGCTCAGAGTGGTGAAGTATCTGCCCAGTTCCCTCAACCAGTAAGGGGCCCACCTGGCTGTTGAGTCTAAACTCTACCATCCTTTCTCCTGCATTTCTCTGCCCAAAGAAGCCCATCTTGCCACCCAGGTCTTTCCTTTAGGAGTGTCCAAGAGGCCACCATTCAAAAATCCAGATTTGAGGCTGGGTTAAGCATCGCCCGCCTCCTTTGCTCTTCATTCATGAGGCCAGGAGCGGGGGGGCTCTTTTCTCAACTCTAAGATTAGGGCAATACCTCCCATTTCAAATATATTCTTGTGAAGTTTACATGAGAAATGAGAACCAGGAACACAGGAAGGGGTTCGTTACTATGTGGAACTTATATAAAAACCATTAGATTTCCAGGCATTGGAGGAGCTGGTAATAAACCTCACATTGTCAGGCACAGTTGAAGTTTCCTGTGCCTCCTGGTTGAGAGGGATTCATTTGTTTATTATCTGTCTCCTTGTAAACGCCAAGCAGAAGGGGAGTTTGTGTCAATCTCTTTCCTTGCTGTGGTCTTGTTTCCCTACAACATTGTTTGGCACGTAGTAGGTGTTCAATAAATGAGTGGAATTAAGAAATGAATAGACCAGCCCAGGCAGCGTGGCTCAGTGGTTGAGTGTCAACCTATGAACCAGGAGGCCAAGGTTCGATTCCCGTCAAGGTACATGCTGGGGTTGTGGGCTCAATCCCCAGTGTGGGGCGTGCAGGAAACGGCCAGTCAACGATTCTCTCACCATTGGTGTTTCTATCTCTCTCTCCCTCTCCCTTTCTCTCTGAAATCAATAAAAATATATTTAAGAAAAGAAAGAAATGAATAGACCAGTTACTTAACTGTTCCAAGCCTCAGTTTCCTCATAGATAAAATGGGGATATTTATACTTGCCGTCTAGGTTGTTGTGAGCGCTAATTGAATGCATGGATGTAAACCTGCCTCATCTGGGCCCTTTGACTTTCCCTGGGGTTCTCTTTACTTAATTTGATGCAAGAACTCTCCCCTGCGGGGCTTCTGTGTTCCCAACGTCAAGGTTAGACGAGGGTTAACAGTTCCAGGTCAGACCTACCAAGGGCCAGGTGGGCACCATTGGAGATGGAGTGAGATTCAAGGGAGAGGGGGTGGGGCGAATCAATAGTCCTGGAACAAGCCTGACTCTGCCACTAACCCTTTGGGTCAACTTGATCCCAACCCTAATCCACTTCTCTAGGCCTCAGTTTCCCTGGGTGTAAAGAGGACGGTAATAACCCCTGCCCAGCTCTCCCTGCCCTGCCTGATACAAACTCAGGTATTGGTATTATTTGAATAAGACCTTACATAAACCCCAACCTCTAACCAGCCTGTATATAGCATGTACAGTCTAATATCGGGGCTCCTAGCTCAGATGCTGGCAGCAACCAGGGTCCGTGGATGAGTGACAGGGGCTGGGGGGACTGAGGTCAACTGGTGAACACATGCTCCCTCTGAGGGTGTGGGCAGCCTCAGGAGGCTTCAGTTCCCCCATCTGTAACTTCAGGGGAGTTGTTCTCAACCCGGGCTCCCCAGAATACTCACCTGCAGAACTTTTCAAAAATACTACGGCCCCAGAATCACTAAACCAGAACCTCCAGGGTGGGACTCAGGCACTCCCAGGAAATGCTGCCATTTCCCCAGGGGTGCGGAGGGAAGGGTACAGAGAGAGCTAGAGATGGGTGGGGTTCAGGGTCACTGGGTCAGAGTTCTCCCTGTCCGGCCATCCCCTGGGGAGCGACTTTGCCTCCCAGCATCTGTGTCCTATTAACAGCTTCATTTCCTGCTTCAGTGCCCTGACCTCTGGCCGTGTGCATTGCATGTGGACATGTATTCCCATCAGGGGAGCCCCTAGGCCTTCGTCCCCTTGGCCCAGGGTGAACTGATCTGCATTTAGCCTTCAGACCCTGGCTGGTGGTCAATAGCGCCAGCCTCAGACACAGTAAAAATAGCGCACAGCGAACTTCAGTCTTCCCTCTTATTTACACTGCAGGGTGTCAGGAGGTAGGAGACCCTGGGAGGTTGGGGTAGACGCCTGCTTTTGTGGGCAGTGGGATCAGACAGCTGGGGCTGGTTAATGATCAACCCCAAGACCTGAAACAAAGCTCATTCCAGTGCAAAGAGAGATGCTCCCTTTCACCCAGTTGCTGTGTCGGTGAGGTGAGGTGAGGTGAGGACAGGGGTGAGGGAGTGGAGTGGAGGCTGTGTTAGCAGGCCAGGCTCCGGGGCTTTAAGTCCTGGTGCAAACAGGAAAGGAGCAGCCCAGAGTGGAGAGAGGAAGGAACTTACTTCCTCAGGTCCCTGGGTGAGGCAGGGAGAGAGCAGAAACAGGAGTCTAGACCCTTCTTCCAGTCCACGTGGGCGAAGATCCCATAAATATATCTGTAGTCGAACAGGTTGAGTGTATTTCTGCTGCTGCCGTGAGGGGGAGCGCACACGGGACAGGCTTGATCGTCTCAGTAAGAGGGTGTGTGAAAGGGCCTCTCATAAGATTTGGGCTTTGGCCAGGTCGTGTGGAGGGGCATCTAAGGGAGCAGGCTTTGCTCTAGATTAGTTGCTGTCAGAAGTCAGGGGCAGCTTAATGGTTGGGTAAGGAAGTGGCAGCCATTCATTTGGCAAGAGTGGGGGTGCTTGGCATTTTGTGGGAGGCAAGCGGCTTTGTGCTTAGGCAACTTTAGCATCCTTGCTTCGGTTCACCATTTTATCAGTGACTTCAAGGCCAGTGACGTGTAAGATTCTTTAGGTCCAACAAGAGAACAACATAACGCAGGTAGATGTCAGGGGCCACTTCGATATTCTTTCTCAAGAGCAACCCACGTGAACTAACTCCTGGCTAGTGCTCAGATTCCTGTGACATTCTTTAAATCACAGTCTGGCAAACTTCGGCCCAGCAACTCTAGCCCACTACCTGTTTTTTTGTGAGTCAACGATAGTTGATATATTTTTTAAATGGTTGAAAGAAATCGAAAGTCGGATATTTTGTGACATGTGAAAATTATATGAAATTCAAATTCCAGTGCCCTCAAATAAAGGTTTAGCCCCAGATAACGTTTTACGTGTTGTCTGTGGCTGCTTCCGTGATATCATGGCAGGGTTGAGTAGTTAACAACAGAGACCATGTGGCTTCCAAAACCTAAAGTATTTACCACTTGTTCTTTTACAGAAGAAATTTGCCAGTCCCTGCTTTAAATGCTACCTCAGCCCATTAGTTGCTATAAAAAATATCCCCGATTGGGCATTTACTCCTCACAGTTCTAGAGGCTGGAAGTCCAAGATCAAGGAGCCAGCGGATTTGGTGTCTAGTGAGATTCGACTTCCTCTTCATAGAGGGCTGTCTTCTTGCTGTGTCCTGACATGGTTGCAGGGGCAGGAGGGCTCTGTGGGTCTCTTTTATAAGGGCACTAATCCTATTCATGAGGGTTCCACCCCTATGACCTAATTACCTTCCAAAGCTCCACCTCTTAATACTATCCCATTAGGGATTATATTTTAACATATGCATTTTGGGGAGGATATAAACATTCAGTCTGTAGCAAATGGGTCAACTCCTTAACCCTCTTGACAACCCTAGGAAAACGACTACTTCCATTTTGTGAATTAAAGAATTGAGGTGCCGAGTGATTCAGAGATATCTCTAAACCAGGGTTTCTTAACCTCAGCATTATTGACATTATGGGTGGGATAATTCTTTTTTGTGGGGGGCTGACTTGTGCATTGTAGGCTATTTTGCAGCATTCCTGGCCTCTACCCACTAGATGCCAGTAGCACCCCCCGCACCCCAGTTGTGACAACCAAAAATGTGTCCTGACATTGCCAATGTCCATGGGAGGGAGAAGTGGCCCCAGTTGAGAGCCACTGATCTAAGGTCACATAGTAAATGATGAAGGTATGATTTGAACCCAGAACCCAGTCACATGCTCAATACCTAGGGATGGTTTCTTTTGCCCTTGGTGATGATTTCAGCAGCAAGAACTTTTAATCTCTTCCATTTTTCTTGTCTATAAAACACTATAAAGCAAGGGATACTTTTAAAATAAAGTCAGATCCTGTCCTGACTCTGATCCAACACTCTTCCGCCTCTGCTCCCATGTGACTCAGAGGAGAAACCAAAGTTTTGACTGTGATCCCCAAGTCTCCTGTATGATCCAGCCCACTTTCTGCTACCCCCACCCCTTGCCACTTATCTCACCTCACCTCCTACTCCTCTCCTACTCCCTCAGGCCCCTCCAGCCCCACTGGTCTCCCTTCTGCTTCTGGATACACTATCACCCTCTCACCTCAGGGCCTTTGCACCTGCTCTTAATTTCCCCAGAGGTTTGCATGGCTCACCCCCTCACCTTCTTCAGGTGTCTGTTTGCTGTTACCTTCTCAGTCATACTTCTCTTGACCATCCTTTACAAAGGGATGCACAGGAGAGGGGGTGAGCCAAAGATTGTCTGATCCCAGAATACCGGGCCCCTTCCCTGCTTTATTTTTCTCCATGACACTAATTTCCATCTGACATACTGTATATTATACTTATTTGTTTATGGTCTGTCTCCCTAACCAGAAGGTAAGTTCCACAAGGACATAGATTTTCATGTCTTGTCACTCAGTGACATCACTGATGGAGTGATCAGCTAGGGTTCACTGACAGTTCTGGTCCTGGGCTCCAAGTTGCACCAAGCTCTTGTCTAAGAAGAACAGAAACACACAACTTATTCACTCTCGGCATTTTTATGGCCACTAGCCTAGTGCAGTCCCACTCCCTATCTCCCCTAGGGCTTCCCTACTCTCTACTTTCCCAGCACACTGGCCTTCTTGTGGTTCCTCAGTTCTTCTAAGCTTCTTACCCAAGGGCCTTTGCACATGCTGTTTCTGTTGCTCGAAACTCTCTTCTCAAGACTCTTCATGTGGCTGGCTCCTTTTTATCCTTAAGGTCTCACATCCAAAGCCATCAGCGTATGGTGTCTCTCTGTTGACTGATTACAGTAGGCTGCCTGCTCCCTCTCCCTACTCTGTAATTGCTTTCCATCACCTGGCCCAGTTTTATGTCCTCCCTCACTTTCATCACTACCTGAAATTTTCTTTCTGTGTTCACTGTCTGTCTCCCTTTCTAGAACATAAACTTCATGGGAACAGGGACCTTGTTGTATAGTTTTCACTGTGTACCCCAAGCTCATAGTCAATAGCACATAGTAGGTGCTCAATAAATACTTTTTGAATGAATAACTGGGAGATTGGGGCCACCCATTCCATTGCTGATCCATTACCACTCATAACTAGTCTTTCCCAAACATCCTTTTGGCAATGGCTGCTCAGGTAAGCCTAGGCTTGAGTTCTGGGCTGTCAAGCAGTCTTACAGCTAGCTAACTCCCTGCCCTCAAGTCTGGGGTCTCCAAATAGACACGGGTGGGGCAGGAAGATGGAATGTTGAGCGACTTATTTTATTTATTTATTTGATTGAATGAATAGTATGAGATTCTTGGCCAAGAGTGAACCCTGAAGTACTCTTGACTGCCTACAAAAGGATGGGCACACTCCTGTCCCACTCACATGACACTAAGCACATCATGCTTTCTTCTCCTAGTTGCTGTGGGGACAAAAGGCATGAACCCTGTGCCCATGGAGATGCAATTTCTTGCCAGAAGAGAAGAGTGAGTTCCTGGTAAAAATCGTTGAGGAGCCAATTCTTGGTCCAAGGAGATGATGAACGAGAGCTCAGTGCTGCAAGCAACCTCCCTCCCATCTCTGAAAATTTCTCCAAATGACATACTTGTCCAAGTTTCCACCTTTTGCTTATGCATAGATCTCCACAGAATCCTTAAAAATGCAGATGTGGTCAGGCAGAGGAGTACATTCAATCCCTAGAGTTTTAGTAAGGGGAGGGTCTCCAGGCCAGGCCCAGAAGAGCAGAAGAGCACAAGCCACATGATAGTCAAGAAGGAGAGCAGATGCAGACCAGGTAGAGAGGCGCCAAGGACAAAATCGTCCTATGAGACAGTAATAATCGTGACTTCTGTGAGTCCAGAAGCACCTTCACATCAATAGCATGTTCAGTCTTTGGTGTACTTTGTGTATAACAATATGGTTAAGATCTTGGGGTTTGGAGCCACACAGATCTGACTTTGAACCCAGGCTCTGCCACTTACCTGCTGTGTCATTTAACCTTTCTGAGCCTCAATTAAGTTCACCTAACAACTGGATATGATATTGGAACCCAGCTTAAAGGGTTGTTTTGAGATTAAATGGAATAATGTCAGCTGCTAGGCTCTACATGCATGATGGTAGCACTTGTTATTAATGGCATTGTTATCTTGATTTAATGGTGATGGAACAGTAGGAAGTAAAGTGATTTGCTCTCAGCATTGCTGGGCATTGATCAGGTCTATTTCATTCACAAGTAAAATCCATAATATGTCCCATGGTTGTGAGTGTTATGCAGGAGAATAAAGCAGTAAAGAGGCCAGGGCAGGGGCCTGGAGCTGGAAAGGGCAGCTTTAAAATGGGTAATGAGGGAAGGCCTCTCTAAGAAGGTCATGCTTGAGCAGACACCTGAAGGAGATGCGGGATCATGGAGGATCTGTAGAGTGTTCTCAGCAGAGGGACCAGCAGGTGCAAAGTTCCTGGGAGTCCAAAGCAGACAAGAAGCCTGTACGCTTCCTGCGTGGTTGGACTTGGGAGAGTGGATGGTAGATAATGTTAGAAAGATTGCCTGTATGGTGAGGGTGGTAGTAGTGGGACAGGGCACGTGGGACCTCATAGGCCACTGATGTAGCTTTGATTTTGAATGGAGGGGAGCTGATGGAGGGATAGCAGAGGAGGAATATGATTGTACATCTGATTGTTTTATCCCAGGGACTGTACTCCTTCCCAGCACCACTTGGGAGCCTTGAGTCCAGCTTTGAGATCACGGGTTCTGTGATGGCCCAGCCACTCACTACCATGCAACCTGGGGATCAATTGTTACCTCCTGCCTCTGCAGAGTTCATGCAGAGTTTATTGGAAAATACCCGATGCTACTCTCTGGAACGCCATGTCCATTAGAGGAAAACTCTGTGTCCGTTGGATGCAAGCCCCGTCCCCTCTCTGGGCCTCAGTTCCCCATCTAAACAAAGAAGGGGTTGCACTAAATGAACCCTAGGGCCCATCTGCTCTCTCATCCTCACTGGGAGGCTCAGTCTGGTTGGGTTCCCGGATCTGAGAGGCCACAGTTCCCGACCAGGCCACTCACCTGAGAAGTCAGCCAGAGGTCCTCAAACTTTTTAAACAGGGGGCCAGTTCACTGTCCCTCAGACATTCCACACATGCGCACTGCGGGCCCGGGACGAGTCGGCTGCTAAGCAGGACAGGCAGCGGCGGCAAAAACACCCGGCGGGCCGGATAAATGTTTCGGGCGGGCCGCAGTTTGAGGACCCCTGTCAGACCATGATGACGCATGTGGCCTGCGGGCCGTAGTTTGAGGACCCCTGTCAGACCATGATGACATGGGTCTCCAGCTGCTTCCTTGTGTCCCTTTCAGACTTCAGGTCATGTCCCCATTGTCCACTGGAGACGGGGCCCCTCATGTAGCAATTAAAACCAGACAGTATTTGATGGATCTTTTATTATTTTAAAACATTTGATTTTTTAATTGCACAGGAGCAATTCTTAATGTCATTCACTTATAAACATTTTATAATTGCACAAGTGAAAAAAACACTCTTAAACAAAAAATATATTCAGCATCTCACTCTCAAAGACAAGTTAAAACAGTTATGCAAATACCAATCTAGATTATTTATTGATATCTCTATATATACATACACACATTTTCTTAAATAAAAATGCTGACAATACTATATATGCTGTTTTGGAAACTTATCTCACTTAATGGAGTGTAGTGAACATCTTTTTATCTCAATCACATTTGTGTCAACATCATTAACTTTAAATTATATAATTAATAATTCTTAATTTCATTCTTTCACAAAACTCTAACTGTGCAAGGAAAACAACCCAGAAAAAATACAAATAGAGAAAAAGGACCCGTAGTTCAACCCCCGAGAAAGGTACCAAAATGACTTTGCCTATTACTATTTTAACTTTTCTTAAAACTCAAATATTCATGAAATAATGTGAATATTGTTAAAATAAAATAAAAACTAGTGCTGTTCCCTATCTTTCCATTTTACATAATGGATATCTTTCATCTTAATACACTCATCTAAATCATGATTTTTAAATAGCATCCAGAAAGGGGATCATCTTTATTTAGCCAATCCCCTTTTGATGGTGATTTAGGTTATTCTAAATGGAAATGATAAAAATTAATTAATTAATTAAAATGGTATTTAACACCATGGGGAACTCTTGTACCCATACCCGAGACATTTGCCCAATTATTTCTTTGGGACTAATTCTTAGCAGAGAACACCTGAGCTGAAGGGGTGCCCAGCTCTAGAGGTTTTGATGTCAGTGCCGAATTACCTTCTCAGAAGACCACGGAGCTCTCCCCACCCCAGCAATGTGTGAGCCCAGGATTGCTGTGTGTGTGCTGAATGGCGTCTCTTTGGGTTTGTTTAAAGCAAAGACTTCCCTGAGGAGGCAGAGGATCCGCCGGCTCTTGCAGACAGCAACAAGAAGGCGGAAGAATATCGCAAAAACATCTGGAAGGGCCTCCTCATCTCCATCCCTTACGCAGCCAGCATTGGGGGCACGGCCACTCTCACTGGCACAGCTCCCAACCTCATCCTACTTGGTGGGATCAAGAGGTAAAAGCAAGCCTTGCTCTCTTTTCCCCCCCCCCCCGCCCCTTCAGTTAACTAACATCCAGGGAATGTATCTTGAGTGCCTTCTATTGGCCAGGCTTCAGCATAAAACCCAGCCAAGTCTCTGCTCTGTGGGACTTTTATTCTGGTGGGGAGACGCGCAGTAAAGGAAACAGCAAATGAATATGGGAGATGTCCATGTGATAAATTGTGAAATAAAACAAAGCAGGATAAAGGGGTAGGAGGCACAGGGGTGAGTCGGTCACGGATGTACAACCTTTCTAACAAGATGACATTTGAGCAGAGGCCTAGAAGTGAGCGAGTGAGCTCTGTGGACACAGAAGGAAAGCGCCTTGCAGACAGAGGGGCAGCCTGAGCAAAGGCGAACGGCATAAAGGCCCGCTAGGCTGCAGTGTAGAAGGTGCAGGGGATTGTGGGAGGAGATGCGGTAAGAAGAGGCCAGACTAAGGCAGCTCTTGTAAGACCCAGCGGGGAGTCCGTGGAAGCGGAGAGCAGAAGGGTGACATGATGTGGCATCTGCTTTGAAAACACCCCAACTGGAGGCGTTGGTCTGCGCTGTCCTGTCCAGTGAGAAGCTTGACAGCCACGCACGCTGGCCAGCGGGGCAGCGGGTTCTGCCAGGAGGTGAAGTGTCCCCATCTCTGAAACTGTTCCAACAGAGGCCGGCGTGAGAACAGAGAAGGCTTCTCAGACAGCATGGCTTGTCGACTCGGTCATTCCAAGCCTCTTAGTTCAAAGATTTAAAAAATTCCTGTATTTCAAGATCCTAAGATGTTCAGATTCTAGGATTCTGAGAGGTTTTCAGATTCCTGTGCAGTGGAGATACGGCCTGCGTTGATTTAATCTTCACAAATGCACACGTAAGCATTTGGCAAGCAGATAACAGCAAAAAGTCTTTGATGTCCCACATGGCCCCAGCGGCTGACCAGCTTCTTTTCCTGCTACTCAACCATGGAGTCAAATTGGGAGGGTGAGGGAAAGCTGGTGGTGGTCTCCTGAGAGCAGGTTTGGCATACATAAATCGGTCCTCTACTTGTGGGTAATTGAAATTATTTTTATGAGAAATTTTAAGTACACTCCAGTTTTGCCTCACAAACTGATTTTAAAACCTTAAGCCTCCACTATATTATATCAGGTGCCTAAGTTCCTTGAGTGTATGATTTGATGGTAGAAACCAGTGATTCTCAGCCACTGGGTGCTTGTTAGAGTCACTGGGGGAGATGAAAAAATACAGCTGGGTCTCAGTTGCAGGGTGTGATTCAGGGGGTGTGAGATGGGCCAGGCGTCAGCACTTTGCCAATTGACTTCAGCCCCCTGCAGACCTTTGGTGTCTTTTCATCTCCATTCTCTGAGCAAGACCTGGCTGTGCCTTAGGTTTTGGTTAGCAAACCTAGATGGCCCTGTTTCCGATGTGGGAACAGCCTGGGCTGGCCCTGTAGTCTCCTCAACCGGAAGAGGCTGGACAGGAAAGATGTGGGTTCTGGGAGCCTCAGGGCAGGTCCTGAGGTGGGGGATGCAGGTAATGGGTGGGGTGGCAGTTGCTATCAGAGAAATTTCAGGCTGCCTGCCCACGCTGACACGAGCAGAACTTTGTCCCAACTTTAAAAGAAATTAGGGAGGGCCCGGCCGGCATGGCTCAATGGTTGAGCATCGACCTATGAACCAGGGAGTCATGGTTCAATACCCGGTCGGTTGTGGGCTCAAACTCCAGTAGGGGGTGTGCAGGAGGCAGCGGATTAGTGATTCTTATCATTGATGTTTCTCTCTCTCCCTCTCCCTTTCTCCCTGAAATCAATAATAAAAATTTTTTTAAAAGAAATTAGGGAGGAAATGCTGGAGTTGCAAGTGAAAATATCAAACATGAAGGATTTGGAGTAAATTGTATATAAATTACATGCATGTTATCGGCAACATTTAATTGCTCAGGCTTGGACTTTCTGGTCTTGGAAGGCAGCTATGCTCACCACTATACCACCAACGCCGACTGGACTTTCTGGTCTTGGAGGAGAGGATTTAGAAGGAATGCTAAGTAATATGGAGTTCCGGTTCTCCAGCTGGGAGCCCAGGAGGCAGGGCAATAGCTGCCCTGAGCGTCCTCCTGGGGCTTTGCTCCCCAAATTAATTTCATTAGTTTATTCTGATTATACATGTAATGGTGGGTACATTATAGGACTCTCAGATAATATAGAAAAAATAAAAATTTGTAATACCTTTCATGCTACTGTGAATATTTAACATACTTCTCATTTTTCTATGCGCACACACACACACACACACACACACACCCCGGCATGGCTGATCTTGGCTGGCTCTCACCTCCCTCTTTTCTCCAGTGCCTTCCCACAGAGCGACGTGGTGAATTTCGGCTCCTGGTTCATTTTCGCCTTACCTCTTATGGTGCTGTTCCTGTTGATTGCCTGGCTCTGGATCTCCTTCCTGTATGGGGGAATGTTCACGAGGTACCACCTTCATGTTTCACTTGAGCTTTGGGCCAGACTGAGCTGTGTTTGACCCAGGTTCCTTCTCACTAGGGAATGGCGGCTTGAGTCTTGGTCTTCTGCATACACTGAGGATTGTCTTTATAATGTCATGTTATCTTCTCACTTGGTGACTATTGTAGACCTCACTTCCCTACCGTGTGCAGATAGTGGGTGGTGTGTGGTTAGTGGGTGGTGTGTGACCTGCCTGCTATGCCCAGACCCTCCATTAATTCACTCGTCATCGATACTAAACCACTAATAAAAACACATTTTTATTTTAATAAATATTGTCAAGTCGTTCTCCATAAGAATTGTACTAATTTGTTCTCCCATTTACCACCTATAAGAGTGTTTGTTACCATATAGCAAAGTGTATTTTTGCCAATCTGATAAAAGAAAAGTAATTTGCATTTACTTTATTGAGAGTAATTTTGAACACCTTTTAACATTGGGGGGCAATATGAAAAGTTTTTATATATTCATGGGGACCATTGGTATTCACTTTCCTGTGAATTGCTAAACTGTGTGTCTATATCCTTTGTACATTTTTCAAATGGACTGTTGGTGTTGGTTGATCTTATTGATTTCTAATACTCTTTATATATTGAAAGATTAGTGATTATTCTGCAATATGAGTTGCAAATATTTTTCTAACTTGCTTTTTACTTTGCTTATAGTGTTTTCTTTCATGTAGGATTTTTGAGAAAATTTTACATAGACTATTTATCAATCTTTTCTCATATGGCTCCTGAATTTTCCATTATAGTTAAAAGGGCCTTCCCATTAAAGGAGTTATAAAAAAAGTAATCACAGTTTTCTTCTGATATTTTAATGTTTTTCACATTTAAATTCTTTTTTATCTATTTGGAGTTTATCCTTAGGGTGCTATGAGGTTTAAATTCATTGTCATGGTATCCTTGTCAAAAATCAATTGACCACAGATGTGTATGGGTTTATCTCTGAACTCCCAATTCTGTTCCATTGAACTATATGTCCAACACCATTGAACAAATAGCCCATCTTTTGCATTCCAGCTGTGATACCAACTTTATCACAGATAAATCCCCATTTATATTTGGCTATATTTCTGGGCTTTCCATTTTATTCCATTGATTTGTCTGTTTATTCATGTTTCTGTTTGATCCCCTAAAGGATCCCCTGGGAGTCAGATGATCAGATTCACATTTAAAAATAACATCCAGGCTATATGTGGGGAGAACAGTTTTTAGGAAGGGAAGACAGAGGGAGACCAGCAGGCCACTGCAGTTTCCCGAACAGAGATAATGAGGCCTGGCCAGGTGGTGGTGGGCTGGGGCGAAGTTAGTCACCCTTGCAGTAGCCACTCCTAACTTCTCTACTTTCTGTTTCAGGGGCTGGAAGAAGGACACAGAGGTCAATGCTACTGGAGAAGAAAGGGCTCGAGCTGTGATTCAGGAGGAATACAAGAGTCTGGGGCACATGGTGTGCGCGATCCAGGGATCCATGGGGTGGAGAGAAAACTGGGCGGTAGACTTTCAAGAGAGTTACCTCTTGGTCTGATTCCTGGGTCCCGGGGGCTGAGTCCCAGGGGCATATCAGGACCAGTGGCCTGAAATGGGGTCCTGGAGATGGAGGGTAGGGAGGTGGCTCACACAGTCAGCCCCTTGCCCTGGTGCTGGGGTAGATACTAGAAAGCTCCTCA
Source organism: Myotis brandtii (assembly GCF_000412655.1). Lineage (NCBI taxonomy): Eukaryota > Metazoa > Chordata > Mammalia > Chiroptera > Vespertilionidae > Myotis > Myotis brandtii. The sequence goes on along the minus strand of NW_005355881.1, from coordinate 748,665 downwards.
GGGTGTACTTGGGGTGGGGACTTGCCTCCTTCCTGCCAAATGCACCCTTTCCCTCCTGGTACATGGGATACTCAACATTGCTTTGGGCAGCTTCCAGGACCTTGTTTAAAGTGTGTATTTCCTGTGGTAACAATAACTCGGAGTCAGCAGGCTTGCCCCCAAGGGCTGACTCTGCCACTCACTTCCTGTGCGACCTCGGGCAAGGCACTAACCCTCTCTGGGCTCTGTTCCCCAATCTGTGAAATGGGCACATTGGGTAGATATTTGCCCCCAACATTTGCAGACTCTCTCTCTTTCTACTTCTCTTCATGTCTGTCCCTTTCTGTGTTTGTCCCACTCTGCGCTCATGTTCATCCCTGTGTGTGACTCTTTGCCTACCTCTCTGTTTCCTGTCTCTCTGATTCTCTCTTTTTCACCCTTTATCTCTGTCTCTGGATTCTCCCTAGGACTCTGGGAAATTCCCAGTAAAAATTATATAAATAGTTTTGGTGAGGGGCTGCTTGATACTTAGGAAGGACCCTGGCGAGTGTGGTAGCCCCAGGCAGGAACCACTCACACCACGGAACAGCCCTCTCCTCACGCGGGGGGCTTCCTGGGGAGGGAACTCCTCCTTTCAATTTCTCAGAGGCAGGGTCTGGGCCCAGTCACACTGTGGGCACCTGCCCGAGGCCTTCCCACCCCGCAGACGGCCCGAGCCCACGGTCACCACGTGCCTGCATATCTATACCACAGGTTTGCTGAACGGGCCGTTTTCATCCTTTTCTGCATGTTCGCCATCCTCCTCTTCTTCCGGGACCCGAAGTTCATCCCTGGCTGGTCCAATCTCTTCAAACCTGGGTGAGCCTCTGGGGACCCACAGGTGGAGTCCAACAGGGAAGATTCTGGGATGGGCCACGTGGAGCTGGAGAGGCAGTGCAGTGGGGTGACCTGGGCGAGGTTCATGCCTCTGGTCCCTGGTCATTATTAATGGCTCCTTCTTTTGCTCTCGAAAGAGTTGTGGTTTGGAGGATAAGACATTTGGGTTCTCATGTATTAAGAGCTTTGTCTTTGAAGTCAGACAAAACTGGGTTTCATGGGCAGCTGTGTCACTTACAAATTGTGCAGCCCCAATCACGTCATTCATTCCTTCATGCACTCAGTCAGCATTTTTTGAGAGCCTAATATGTGCTAAGCATTATGCTAGATGCTGGGGACACAGACAAAAACAAGTAGTTAGACAACAAAATAACATTGTAATGAGTGCAAAGAAAGAGTGAGAGGGTGGAATTATAAACGAATGGAGTGGGGGCCTTGACTTTGGATAGTTCTGGGAAGAACCGAAGTTAGAAAGAGTGGAGATAAAAACTGGAGACACACTGGGCGTTGTCTATAAGAGCCTGAGGTAGGAACCAACTTAGGACACTTGAAGCCCAGTGTGACCCACACCTGGTGGGAAGGGAGGGAAGTGGGCAAGACGTGGCTGGAAGGGCAGGTGAGGGCCAGATCATGGAGGTCTTGTTGGACATGTTAAGCATTTTGGTATTTTTTAGTAAGAGTAATGGGAAGCTATAGGAGGGTTTTAAGTTACGTAACCTCTCTGTGTCGCAGTGTCCTCATCTGTAAAATGGTATAATAATAGCACATTTCTCACTGGATTATTCTGAGGATAAATGAGTTAATACTTGTCAAGCGATGAAAATTGCTCATAGGAAGAACTCAGTAAAACATTCATTACATTTACTAGAGAATGCATAGCGGGGTCAAAAATACAGGTGAGAGAACAGTTAGGAGCTATGACACCATCCAGATGGCCCCTGTCATCTGAGACAGGGGTCAGGAAACTAAGGCTTATGGACCAAATCTGGCCCACCCTTGTTTTTGAATGGTTTTTACATTTTTAAATGGCTAGGGGAAAATCAAAAGACCATACAGGATGGGGCAAAAGTAGTTTTTAGTTGTGAGTAAGCAAAACACAGAATTTATTCTCGCATCATTATTTACTAATTTTCGTATTATCTTCCATATGAACAACTGTAAACCTACTTTTGCCCCACCCTGTATTTTGTGGCACATGAAAATTATATGAAATTCAAAGGACAGTGTCTACAAATAAAGTTCTGTTGGACCACAGCCATACCTTAGATACTGTCTACAGCTGGTTTCGTGCTATGATGTCAAAGTTGAGCCATGACAGAAACAGCATGGCCTGCAAAGCCAAAAATATTTATTGTGTGGCCTTTTATAGTAGACATTATGGACCCCAATCTAGGCGAAGGCTTTAATGGCTTGAATGAAACAAAGAAAGTGAAAATCACCTAGAATCTTTGTCTCCAGATCTGATGGACATCCTTTCTGACTTAAAAAGAATGCCTCTCTGAGAACCATTCCACAACTTGATTGGATTGGTGGCTATAAGACTGTGTACATTCGGCTAAAATCACTTAACTATATCCTTAAAATGGGTGCATTGTATTCCATGTTAAGTATATATTTCAGTAAAACTAATTTTTAAAACACAAGCAAACTGACTAAAAAGAAACCTATCTAAAAACAAGATTTTTTTGACAGAAGTGTGATTGCAGTGAACATATTGTTTGTGATCTGCTGTTTTTTGTTTCATGATAAAAGTTATGTATACTCATTATAAAAAATTCAAGCAATGCTGAAGTGAAAAAGTAAAATTTAGTTGCCCTTCATCTCCCCTCTGTCCCACTCCCCAATGATATTCACAATTAAAGTTGGTGTGTAATATTGTAGACGCACACACGCACACACGCACATTAATACACACACAGAGACATATAACAAAAAATTGGGAAATATAATAATAGGATCATGGACAGTTTGCCACTTCATTCTTCTTATTAAATATTTTTATTGATTTTATTTATTTCAGAGAGGAAGGGTGAGGGAGAGAGAGAAACATCAATGATGAGAGAGGATCATCAATTGGCTGCCTCCTGCACACCCCCTACTGGGGATCGAGCCTGCAACCTGGGCATGTGCCCTGACTGGGAATTGAACTGTGACCTCCTGGTTCATAGGTCAACACTCAACCACTGAGCCACATTGACAGGGCTATTTCATTCTTTTTAAACACTGCATAGTATCCTATAGAATGGGAGTATCTTAATTTAGTTTATCAATTCCTTTTGGATTGTGTCCAATACTGCAAATAAAAACTTTTTTATTTATTTACAAGGTTTCTTGGTTGTATGTCTACACATAAAAATTGATATTATCTCATATATTAAAAAAAAGATGTAGGGTATTTCATTATGTACATATTATACATATTATTAAGAACACTTTATTTAAACATGTCTCTACTAAGCATCTTCTATTTTTCACTCTTATCAAATGAACATCTCTGTACATAATCTGTGTACAGAGTCCAGTTATTTCCTGAGGGTAAATTCCTAGACGTATAATAACTGGATCGAGGGGTATTCACATGGAAAGTATTGAAGCATGATGCCAGCTGTCCTCTGGAAGGTTAAACATTTATTTTCCCACCAGCCCCATATGTTTTCCAACATCCTCATTCGGTATTACCACCCTTTTCAAGTTTGCCTGTCTGTTCGCAGAGGTAAAAACAGAGTAGTACTCCGTTAGTGTTGTGATTTATATTTCTCTAGTATAGTGGTATCGACCACCTTTTCCAGTTTCCTGGCCATTTGAATACTCTTCTTCCCAAATGTGTGGGCTAAACATGCTTTTGTTAGTAGTTGGCTCTGAGCTTCTTTGAACTTGCAGCTGGGAAAATCTGGGTTCAGTACCCATCTCCCCACAGACCATGGTCTGGCCTTGAGCCAGTTGCTCTGCTCTCTGAGCCTTGGATTCCTCATCTGAAATGGAAGAGGCCTGCCCCAGGCTTCTGAGAGCTTAGCATCTCCTCCACTGGACACCTTGTGGGTCCTTGCAAGCTGGTAGTTAGGTTTTGTGGGGCCATGAAGCTGGCTCCATCTGGGCTCTGCTGATCTGAGTGAGCTCCATGTCCACGTAGTAAGCTGCCCATCTCAGGAGGAATGCAAACAGAAGCTGAGCGAATACAGAGCTGCTACAAGAACCCTGGTTACAGTGATCCATGGGGGTTCCACAGACCCCGGTATTCTGTGGCTCTCAGATTCTTTCCTCCTTGGTCAAGTCCCTTTACCTCGTGTCCTTGAGTTGGGAGGAAAAGTATTTGTTTGGCTCAAGCAGGATCTAAAAGCCCCAGGGGGCTGTGGGCAAAGGGCTTTTGCATCCACGGGTGGTTGCATCCCTGCTGAGTTCAGTGCAAGACAGAATCCAGAGGCCTCTGACAAGGCCCCTTCACAGTGGCCCTGATTCCCTCCCACAGATCCTCACTGGTAAATCTGCCGAGCCTTGGCCTGCTGAGATGCCCAGGGTCACATGATTTAGGGCCTTGTCTGTCCTTGTAGGTTTACTTCTGATGCTGTAACCGGCGTGAGCATTGTCACCATCTTGTTTTTCTTCCCATCCAAAAGGCCCTCTCTCAAGTGGTGGTGTGACTTTAAAGGTAAGGTGGTCAGGGCTGGGGTGTCGGTGAGCTCAGTGAGTTCTGTGGCATGGAGCGTGGTAATCGGTGGCCTGAGGTGGGCCCCACACCTGGGACCTGAGAGCCCTACTGTACGAGCCATGAGCCACCCTGAGTCTTCCCCACCCCCTGCTCCCCGTTCCCTGTCTGAGCAGCTACCTTGTCTGGGCACTTAGGGCTGCCGGAGGTGACTGTCCAGGGCAGGGGCTAGCAACTAGATACAGTCCCTGGGCCAAATCCAGCTGCCTGTCTATTTTTGTACAACCCATGAGCTAAGAATGGCTCTCACATTTCTAAATGGTTGAAAAGAATCAAGAGAAAAATATGACATACAAACATTACATGAAATTCAAATTTCAGTGTCCATAAATAAAGTTTTTAATTTCTTCAATAAGAAATTTGTGGGCTTTTAATTTGTCTAGTTATATAAGTGTCTCTGCAATAGCCTCAATGTTGCCTGTTGGCCCAAAAAGCCCAAGATATTCACTTTCTGCTCCTTTATAGCTTTGCCACCTCTGGACTTGCAACTCAATTGCCCACAGGGCCAGATGTGAACATCTCAAGCTGGGTTAAAATGAATAGGAATCGGTGTGGAGTGAGGCAAAACTGCTGAAAAACATTCAAATTCAGCTTAAAAGCATCACAGAGCCCTCCAAACCAAACCATCTGTAGTCTGGCCTTGGCCTTCAGAGCTCCATCCAACATGTGACCCCACTGGATTTCCAGCAGTCTGCCTTGAGAGGGTGCCAACACCTGCCACCTGTCACAGATGAGCCATGTGTGTGCCTGGCCCAATACTATCTGGGGAGTGAGATGAGCTCTGGACCAGGAATCAGGAAATAGTGGTCCTAAGCTAATTATTTTCTATTGTGTGTCTTTTAATTTATTTTTATTGATTTCAGAGAGGAAGAGAGAGATAGAAACATCAATGATGAGAGAGAGTCATTGATCGGCTGCCTCCTGCACGCTCCACACTGGGGATGGAGCCCACAACCTGGGCATGTGCCCTGACGGGGAATCGAACCGTGAGCTCCTGGTTCATAGGTCGACGCTCAACCACTGAGCCACACCGGCCAGGCACTATTTTCTATTGTAGAAAAAAATGGAGTATTAGGAAGGATAGTTCCAGTTTTGTAGGATGGGGGTTGGAGTGTGGGGAGTACCGCGTAAGGATCGGGAGGGAGAGGATTTCTTGGTCCCACCAATAGTTCCTGGAGCAGAGCTGGCCCAGGAGGAGGCTGGCACGGGGTCCGGGGGGCTTAGGCTGTGGGCTTTGGCCTCTGCAAAACCAAACAGGGTTCCCTTCTTCCTCCATCTCTGCTTCTCTGTCTTGCTTTCAGGCGCTTTCCTCACAATCCGCTCCGTGTGTCATTTCTTGGTCTCTTCATAGTTTCTACTGCTCCTTAGCTTTTGAATGTTTATAGTTTCTGCTTCATTCTAGTTCTTGCCTTTTTGTAAGTTCTGTCTTCACCTTGCTGGTGCCCACTCTCTTTTAGTATCTGCTCCCATGGCTTCTACTTCCTGTCCCCTCAGCCTCTGTCCCTCTGGCTTCCCGTCTTACAGTGTGTGCTCCTTCGAGTCCACTCCCTCGGAGCCTCTGTTGCTTCCTGGCATCTGTTTCCATGACTCCCACTTCCTCGAAGTTTCTGCTTCCTGGGAGGATCTGCTTCCTCAAAGTGTCTGTTTCCCCACAGAACCTCCGCTGCTAGCACCCCTCCTATATTATTATGCGACCTCTGTCCATTCTTCTACCTTCAATTATCACTTCTCTTTGCCCAGTTGTCTCTCTATTTCCCATTGATGCTTCTGAGAGTAAGAATCTAGTTGGTTTGGTTTATTCTTCTTTTTAAAATAGCAGCTGTATTGAGATATAATTTACATACTGTACAAATCACTCGTTTAAAGTGTACAGTCAATGGTTTTCAGTATATTCACAGAGTTGTACAGTCATCAATACTATTTTAGAACATTTTCACCACCCCATGAAGAAACCCTGGTTCATTAGCAGTCGCTCATGCCCCTCCCCTCAAGCCCTAGACAATCACCAGTTTACTTTCTTTATGGATTTACCTATTCTAGATATTTTATATAAATGTAATCATAGTTACATATGTGATTCTTTGTGACTGGCTGCTTTTAATTAACATGATGTTTTTAAGGATGAGCCATGTTGTAATAACATGAATCAATACTGCTACTTTTTTTTTAAATCCTCACCCAAGGATATGGAGAGAGAGAGAGAGAGAGAGAGAGAGAGAGAGAGAGATCAATTGGTTGCCTCCCACACACACCCGACTGGGGATTGAAACCACAACCTAGGTATGTGTCCCGACCAGAAACTGAACCCCAAACCTTTTGGTGTATGGGACAATGCTCCAACCAACTGAGCCAGGGCGATACTTGTTATTCTTATTTGGGCAGATCTTCCCCCACCAGGCTACCTTGTAGCCTCATCGGTTCCTGACCAGCCTGTGGCCTGGCTGCTCTGGACCGGGTCCCGTCCAGGGTTCTATCACCTGGGAGTGGGCTCATAGGACCTGAGCTTCCTCTCGGGCTGGGGCTGCGGGAAGGGCACCAGGACCTGGATGTCTGGTACCCCAGCTCTGTCCCTGATTTTCTGGGTGACCTCCCAGTGAGTCCCTGGATTCTCTAGGACTGGCTTTCCCAAGTAGGTCCCTTAGACACTTCTCGCTTCTGGCTTTCCTAGTGTACAGAACGGGGGTTGCAGGCTCCAATGCCTACAGGGAGGTGACATTTATGGAGGCAGCGGATTGGGTGCAGGGCAATGTGTTTCAGGAAACAAGGCCCTCCCTGTTCATCATTCCTTTCACATTTTTGAAACAGAAAACATTTTCTGTCTTACATGAAAATAGCAAGTGCCCAGCCCTGTGGAGAATAGGGATGCCCGTTCATGCATGTTTTGCCCAAGGCTGCTTTGTGCCATCACGGCATCCTAGTTGCAACAGAGGCTGCAAAGCCTAAATTATCCGGCCCCCAACCCTTTACAGAAGTGTGCTGGCCCCTGTTCTGGCCACTGCACACACCACCGCCTTTGAAAACATAAAAACCACCCCATAGTTCCACGGGCCAAAGATTCCCATAGCTTTTTTTCTCTCCTGAATAGCCTTCCTCTTTCCTTCCTCCCTTGCACATCCAGTTACAGAGAGAACCTTCTGCCCTGGGTGAGGGTGAAAGTAACACTTGCCCAGAAGGACTGTGAGAGGCTGAGAGGTGTCCTGGCGTGGAGGCCTGCTTCCAGGACACGCCCCAGCCGCGGGGCCCACTGTTTTCATTTTGAATAGAGCAGATGCCATGCCTTAGTGGTGTGGGTTTTCCCCTGCAGCTCCAAAGTCAGATGCTGGAGCCAGATCGTGGCTTCCTGGAGAACCCCGAGTGCCCCCACAAAGACAGGCCTGCAGGGACCCGTGTCCGCTCCTCAGAGTGAGTGTCTTCTCTCTCTGCCCAGCTCCCAACACAGAGACAAAACCCCTGCTGACGTGGAAGAGGGCGGAGGAAACCATCCCCTGGAGCATCATCATCCTCCTGGGCGGGGGCTTCGCCATGGCCAAGGCCTGCGAGGTAAGATGGGCAGGAGGGCTGGGCGCCCGGGGCGGCGTGGGCAGGTCCCAGTCCCAGCTGCAGGCGCAGCCGAAGAGCCAGAGACTCCATGGGCCCTGCAGACACCACCCACCTCCTTTGCCAATTAGGATAATCATAGTTCCCCTCTCAGTGCCCGGTGCTGAGGAGAAAGACAGGAGTAAGGTCTGATCTGGAACCTCAAGGAGCTCACAGTGGACTCAATACTGTTACTGGTACCAATAACATCACGACTCGAGAGTTCTGTGAGCACAGGGGACCACCACCACATACAGTGCTCGCCTTGTCCAGCGTGCTTTACATGCAGTAACTGCTTTAAACTTCCAAACAAGTCCGTGAGATAAATGCCTTCGTTCTTCCCATTCTATAGATTAGGAAATGGAGGCACAGAGAGGCAAAGTCACTTGCCCAAGGGCACACAGCTACGCACTCCGGATTACGATCCAGGTAGTTTGACTCTAGAGTGTATGCCAGTGGTTCCCAAACTTATTTGGCCTACCGCCCCCTTTCCAGAAAAAATATTACTCAGCCCCTGGAAATTAATTTTTTTTTAATTTTAATAGCAGTTACTCATCACCCCCAAATGCACCTGTGGCCATCACCGCCCCCCTGGATCGCTGCAGCGCCTACCAGGGGGCGGTAGCGCCCACTTTGGGAATCACTGGTGTATGCTCTTAGCCACTATGATATAAATGTTAGGTACTTTTAATACGATTTATTCAATTAGTCATTAATGTTATTCTAGAGGGTTCTGTGAGCTCAGAGGCAGGGCTGGGACTAGAGTGAGGCGAGTGAGGCACCGAGGGTGCAGGATGTCCAGGAGGCGCTCACGCTCGGGGTCGTCGGCCCTGCTCAGAGGAAGTGCAGCCTCAGTGTCCACCATGTGTCATCGTGTATTACCTCACTGACCCCTCACAGGACCCTAGGGTCTAGGTAATATTTTACCCCCATTTTCCAGGTAGGAAAACCGAGGCTCAAAGTTCTTACTCTGGGGTTGTTGGGAGTCATTGAAGAAGACATGCTGACGCAATCCATAGCAAACAGGAAGTGCTGAGGAGGCCCCGTGCATCCTCAGGCCATGCTCAGTGCAGGTTTTGCTTCCTGGAAGCATACTCTGAGGTCATTCGGTGACCTTGAGGGGTCGCAATACAGCTGCGAGGCAGACCTGCGAAGCCTCCACCCACCCCACAGAGAGCACCAAGCTGAGACGGCCCTTCAGAGATACCCTGTTGGTCAAGGATGGCCCCGGCTTCTCTCCGGCATCTGTGGACATGGCCTCCTGGGAGCAGGGGTGACCTTGGGCAAGGTACCCTGGGGTCAGGGGCTGGCAGTGCAGGCTGTCCGCTGCCCACACTCCCTGCGCTGGGGCAACAAGGCCTTCAGGGAAGGCGGTCTGGGTAGCACACTTAGGTTCTCTACACAGCAACTCTTTTTCTGCAAACTATGTTTTCATTTTATTCTTTTCCCCCCAATAAATAACACAGTTACAATGGTACAGATTTCAAAAAGAGCAAAGGGATGGATGAGAAACGGTACTGTTGTTGTCTCCTTTTAAGGAATCCCAAAGACCAGAGAGGTTAACTGCCTGACTCTAGGTTGCACAGCTCATTGGTAGCAGAGCTGGGTTTTGAACTGGTGTCTCTCTGATTCCTTTCACTACTGTCTTCTACTGGAGCTGTATTAAGGAAGGCTTCCCAGAGGAAGTGACATGTTCTCCAGGTCTTAAGAGGACCATGCAATGCATCGGTAGAAAGCGTGGGCTGTGGAACCAGGCCATCTGGTTAGAGTCTCATATCATCTACCTCTTAGCTGTGTGCCTCCGTGTCCTCATCTACAAAATAGGGATTCAAATGGATCCCATCTCACCTGGCCAGGTAGCTCAGTTGGTTGGAGCATTGTCCCAATACATCAAGGTTGCAGGTTCGATATTCAGTCAGGGTAAATACAAGAAGCAACCAGTGAGTGCATACATAATTGGAACAACAAATCAGTCTCTCTTTCAAAAAAAATAAAAATAAAAAATGAAAAAAATTAGCCCTAGCTGGTTTGGCTCAGTGGATAGAGTGTCGGCTTGTGGACTGAAGGGGCCCATTGATTCCAGCAGTAAAGGGCACATGCCTGGGCTGCAGGCTCCCT